>NC_035435.2:27110288-27710288 GCF_002127325.2 Helianthus annuus
TGTGGTTTCCACAATCTCCTTCATGGAAATCTTTTAACACTTCTTGAACTTCAGGATCCTCGATACATCTTAAATATGGTCCTGCAAGAGATCGCTTATACAACATATTATTTAAGATTGTGAATTGAGATACCTTAATTCTGAAAGCCCTACGATTTTCTCCCATAGGGATCTCTCCATGTTGTAAGTATCTCGTGATTGGTGAGATCCATGATCCTGAAGAAGATTGAGTATCCTCACTAGGGATCATTGCAGAATCCTCTTCTATTTCCATGGCCACCTGATTTTAATAGCAGGAGCTAGGATATGGATGATGGGGATACTTATATCTTCTGGGATCTTCAAAGATGATCCTAGATTGGCCAATGCATCAGCTTCTGTATTTTCTTCCCTTGGCACCTGTGTCAAACTGAAGGAAACAAAGGAGAGTGCCAATTCTTTGACTATCTCTAAATATTTGGTTAGTTTTTCACCTTTAACAGCATAGGATCCATTAAAGTGATTAGTGATTAACAATGAATCCACGTATACCTCAAGATACCTGATTCCCATATGCTTAGCAATTTGCAAACCAGCGATTAAGGCTTCATATTCAGCCTCATTATTAGTGGCTTGGAATTCACAAGCTATGGAGTGGGGTATTATTTCCCTCTGTGGCGATTTTAGTAGTATACCAAGCCCCGTGCCTTTAACATTTGAGGATCCGTCAGTATGTAGTATCCAAGGATCCTTGGTTTCATCCAGCTGCAGGACTTCCAATTCGGCTTCCTTTTGTAAATCACTACTGAAATCAGCCACAAAGTCTGCTAATGCTTGGGATTTGATGGCCGTTCTAGGCTCATATCTTATATCATGGGCACTAAGCTTTACTGCCCACTTAGCCATCCTTCCGGACATCTCTGGTTTCCTGAGGACATTCTTAATTGGAAAATTAGTTCTAACAACAATAACATGGGTTTCAAAATAATGTCTTAGTTTAGTAGATGCCATAATTAGTGCAAGAATAAGTTTTTCAAGGTGTGAATACCTGGATTCAGCATCAAGTAAACTCTTACTTACATAATAGACAGGATATTGTGTACCTTCATGATCCTTAACAAGGACTGCACTTACTGCTTTTGAGGATACCGCAAGGTATAAGGATAACACATCTCCTTTTTCTGGTTTCATCAATGCTGGAGCTGAGGACATGTATTCTTTTAGGGCTTGTAAAGCATTCTCATGCTTTTCAGTCCATTCGAAATTCTTGTTCTTTCTTAGGATATCATAGAATTCTTTACACTTTTCTGAGGATTTGGATATAAATCTGTTTAGAGCTGCTATCCTGCCTGTTAGCCTTTGCACATCCTTAGCGTTGGCAGGGATTTGATATTCACCAATGCTTTGATCCGTTCCGGGCTTGCTTCAATGCCCCTCTGAGTTACCATATATCCTAAGAATTTACCTGCTTTAACACCAAAGTGATATTTTGAAGGATTAAGCTTCATGTTATAATTATCAAGGATATCAAATGCTTCCTCCTAGTCCCTTAGGTGATCCTCAGCTTTTTTTGGATTTCACCACCATATCGTCTATGTACACTTCCATAGTTTGTCCAATTTGATCTTTGAACATCATATTCACCAGCCTTTGATATGTTGCACCTGCATTTCTTAATCCAAATGGCATAGCAGTATAACAATATAAACCGATTGGGGTCATAAAAGCCGTATCCTCTTGGTCAGATGGTTCCATCTGAATTTGTTGGAATCCAGATGATGCATCCATAAAGGTTAACAGTTCATGACCCGCCGTTGCATCCACCATGGAGTCAATGTGGGGTAATGGGAAAGGATCCTTGGGACATGCCTTATTCAAATCAGTGAAATCGATACATACCCTCCACTTTCCATTTTTCTTTTGAACAACAACCACATTGGCCAGCCATTTTGGATACTTCACTTCTCTAATCATACCTGCTCGTAGTAATCTTTCTACCTCTTCCTGGATAATGGCGTTTCTTTCTGGTGCAAACTTCCTCCTTTTTTGATGGATTGGTTTAACTGACCTATCAATGCCAAGTTTATGAGTGATAATATCCTTAGATATACTTGTCATATCCTCATGTTTCCATGCAAAGGTAGATTTTCTTCTTTTGAGGAAGGATAAAATGTCTTCTTTCATTTGTCCAAGGATCCCTGATCCGATATAGATTTTGGATTCAGGATCATCAGGATCCAGGTGGATTTCGTCCACATCCTGCTCTCTTGCCTCCAAGACATCCCTTGGAGGATACTTTAATTGCTATTGCTCCCTCGATTTCGAGGCTGGTTTCATTGATGAGGTGTAACAATCCTTAGCCTCCTGCTGATCACTATCGATCTTGATTATTCCCCAAGGGCTAGGGAGCTTCACACATTGATGGTAGGTGGATGGGACTGCCTTCATATCGTGTATCCAGGGCCTGCCAAGGATAACATTACAACAAGACAAACAGTCAATAACACAAAATTTTTGATAATTATGTAATCCTTCCACGTAAATTGGGAGTTTGATGTCCCCCAGGGTTTTCTTAGTTTCGCCACTAAATCCCACAAGCACGGAGGATCTTGGTGTGATGTCTGATTCAGGAATACCCATTTTCTTCAGAACATCAAGCTGGATAATGTTTACTGAGCTTCCTCCGTCAATAAGGATCCTGCGGACAAAATGGTTAGAAATAAAGAGAGTAATAACTAAACTATCATGATGAGGATCTTGGATGTTAATTCTATCATCCTCATCGAAGGTTATGATTTTTCCTTCCGGGACACTTGATGTTCGAATAGGTCTTTCTCCGTTATCCATTTTAGCTTCCTTTGCATGCCTTTTAGCTGCTGAGAAGGATGTACCACAGATGTCTGATCCTCCAGAAATAAAGTTGATCACTTGTGCATCTGCCGAAGGGGCTGGAGCTTTCTCAGGGATCCTTTCAGGATCCTGAGTCCTTTGCTTTTTTCTTCCCAACAATTCTTTCAAATGCCCCTTGCTCAGCAGATATCCAATTTCCTTTCTTAATGCGATGCATTCCTCTGTCAAATGCCCAAAATCCTCATGGTATGCGCACCACTTTGATTTATCTTTAGCTGCGGCTGGTTTGTCATTTTTTCTGGGCCATCTGGCTTTTTCTCCTAGATTCTGCATTGCAAGGATTAGTTCATGGTTATCAACCGAAAAACAGTATTCAGAAATCGGAGGATAATCCTCATCATCCTCTTCTTGGTCAACAGCATGCACATTATGGTTGTCAGCTCTGTTATAGGATTTGAATTTGTTGCTTTTGAAAGAGGATCCTTGCTTCTCTTGTTTTGAGGATCCTACTTGTCTCTCCTGGATCCTCTTGTCATCCTCTAGCCGGATGAACCTGAGTGCCCGAGTCCTTACTTCGTCTAGGTTCCTGCATGGTGTCATAACAAGATCATCATAGAACAATGAATCCTTAAGCAATCCCATCTTGAAGGCCTCAACAGCTGTGGCCACATCCAAGTTGGGAATGTCCAAGGATTCTTTACTAAATTTGGTTATATAATCCCTTAATGATTCATTATGACCCTGAGTTATCCTTTATAAATCACTAGTCAATCGTTCAAATTTTCTGCTACAAGAAAATTGATTATTGAATAAGTTAACTAAGTTAGCAAACGAAGTAATAGAGTAAGGGGGAAGACTTAGCAGCCATTTAAGAGCTGATCCAGTAAGAGTGGATCCAAATCCCTTGCACAGGCATGCTTCCTTTAACCTTTCTGTAATTGGATTGATCTCCATCCTCTCCCTGTATTGTGCTATGTGTTCCTCAGGATCCGTTGTACCATCATACAGCTTCATAGTAGGGATATGGAATCTTTTGGGTATCTCAGCATCACAAATTGGTGGTGCAAAACGAGATACCTTATGGCTTCCATCTGCAATTTCCAGGATAGGTTTGACTACCCCTGGAACACTTGATATCATATCCTTCAGTTTCTGTAGTTCTCTGGCCATAGCATGGTTGATACCTGTATCCTGCATGAATCCATGGTTAGTGGTAAGAGAATTATTAAAAGTGTTACCTCCCATCGGGTTCAAGTTAGGAACATTGGATGTGAATCCATATTGCTGGGATTCTGGGATGATGGAGGGACCAGTGGAAGCAATGGTCTGTATTGGAATAAAATCTCCTTGATGGACATCTGGGCTTCCTGTTTGCAAATTCTTCAAGGATCCTGGCATCTGAAGGGATCCCTGAACATGGGATGATCCTGGAACAAAGGAGGATCCTTGAACCTGGGATGATCCTGGAATGAAGGAGGATCCTGAGTTCATGAAGGATCCGATATGCTGAGTATAGGATCCTGCCGGTTGGAAATATGATCCTGATGCCTGAGTCATTGTTGCTGGGCCGAAATGCACTCCTCTTGATCCACCCATATGTTGAATATCTGGGACCTCTGATGGCTGAGAAGTAATCATCGGAGTATCAAAATTCAAAGATTTGGGCATTAGTGGGGAATAATCCTCTGCCGTTTTCTTTTGCCTTTTGAGATCTCCGATTTCTTTGAGGATCCTGTCATTAGTTTCATCCTGCTGCTGCATACGATCCCTCATCTGCAAAATCAAAGTAAATATATCACTAGTACTGGGAGCAGAAGAAGTTAGAGCAGAAGATGAAGGTTTAGAGAAGATAGGAGTTGGTCTCTTCTCAGCATTTTTCTGAGATCCAGCTGGTGGTGGAGGCAAAGGTGGAATGCCATTAGATGAACTGACTGCAGACATCGCTGTGGAGGTATTCTTCAACGATGAAGCCATGCAACACTCCGGAATGATCACCAACAGAAAAACTTTCTTATGAATGAAGCACCAATTGCCCCACGGTGGGCGCCAAACTGTTTTGGTCAAAAATCACACAAGGATAATGCAACCAAACTCCTTGTAAACGGGGAATGATGCTTGGTATGATGAACAAAGATAAGGGTCACTTAAATGAAAATTGCACAGGTGACACAAGGATTTATACGAGGAAAAAGCCCTTGATCAATGAATGATCTCCGGCATAAAAAACCTCGGGTGATGGAAACTACCGATCACCAAACTTCAATATAACAAACAATGTTTACAACTTCGGATGGTAACGAGCTAGGTACAAGGATCACTATAGTATCGTATGCTAAAGCGTGTGAGAAATGTGTTGTCCCTTCCAAATGCTGAAGAGTGCCCTTTATATAAGTGTGTGTGGTCGTATTTTAGGCAAATCACCTAACTACTAGCTCGTTACCCCTTTAGGAATAGAAGTAAATTTAGCCTAACTAAATGCCCGTAATTTGTGCTAAGTTTCCGTATTCTCCACAACGTCTATTTTTGGTTATGCATGTGCGAAATTAGCGTGACAGATTCCTTGATAACGTTGCTAAGACCAGGTCCAACTCGTAATTCCTGCAAAACAACATTAGATTCAAAGAGAACAATCGTTAGTATGAAGATCCTTAGGATGATCCATGATCCTGATCCTGAAGCTCTTCTGAGGATCACTATCTGCCAAAGAAACAAGGATCACTTGTTAGGATATCACGTAAGGATCATAGGTCATAAAAATCCTGCCCTAACAGGGGACAAGCCCAAAGGATAACTGGGGACAAGCCTAAGGATAACTGGGGACAAGCCCAAGGATAACTGGGGACAAGCCCAAGGATCGTGTGTAAACTAGAGTATGGCCCTCACTGGCGACTATCCAAACTTAGTGACATGAAAATGCCAAAACCTTAGCTAACGTGAAAACGTTAGAAACCTTAGGAACGGATGTATGGTACGTCTACCATTATACGTAGGATCCTAGGTATAGCCAGTACGATGGAATTATCAGCCCCTAAAGCGAGTACTGGTCCCAAAGACGTGAACTATACCAGGATCATCGTGCGCTACAGGCGAAACTGGGGACAAGCCCAAGGATAACTGGGGACAAGCCCAAATAACTGGGGTTGAACCCAAGGATCTGAGTTGCTTCTGAAGATTGTCGACAATATGCTAAGGATACCTGGACTATCAGAACTCAAAATCTCGTGAGAGAAGGATGAAGGATACATGATCCTTATCCTTAAATAAGAAAATATGTAAATAAGAGTTCGAGCTTAGGACATTACCAGAGTAAGGATCATTGATGCTTCAGGGATCCTTGAAGGATACTTCCAATGTAAGGATCATATATGCCAGAAGGATCCTGCTCACATGAAATATTTCTTCAAGTGGACAGCATTCCAGGCTCTTGGTAACAGATTACCTTCCATGGTAAGAAATCTATATGCCCCCTTTCCTGCTTTGGCTTCGATCAAATAAGGGCCTTCCCATTTTGGTGCCAATTTCCCATCAGCAGAATTGGTGGTATTTTGGAATGCTTTTCTCAATACCATATCCCCAACTTGGAATTTTCTTATCCTGACATTTTTGTTATAAGCACCAGCCATTCTTTGTTGGTAGCTAGCCATCCTTATCCTAGCTAAGTCTCTGATTTCCTCAATAGTATCCAAGTCTTGAACCAAGTTTTGATCATTTTCCTCAGGATCACGGGTACTTGTTCTAGCAGTTGGAACCACCATTTCTGTTGGGATCACTGATTCTGCCCCAAACACCAAAGAGAAGGGTGTTTGACCAGTAGCATTCTTGGGAGTTGTCCTATCAGCCCAAAGCACATAAGGCAATTCCTCTGCCCATTTCCCCTTCTTGGATCCAAGTTTCTTCTTCAGATTGTTGACGATGATCTTGTTGGATGATTCTGCTTGACCATTAGCTTGTGGGTGGACTGGTGTTGATGTTATCATCTTAATCCCCCAGCTGTCACAAAAGTTAGTAGTTCTGCTCCCAATAAATTGGGAACCATTATCACATACAATTTCAGAAGGAATGCCAAATCTAGTTATAATATTTCTCTTAATAAAGGATATAACTTCCTTCTCTCTGACTTGGGCAAAAGCTTCAGCCTCTATCCACTTGGAGAAGTAGTCAGTCATAGCAAGCATGAAGACTTTCCCACCAGGTGCCTTAGGGAGTTTGCCAACTATATCCATCCCCCATCTCATAAATGGCCAAGAGGATGGTATAGGATGTAGAAATTCAGCTGGCTGATGAAGGATATTGCTTTGTCTTTGACAAGGATCACACTTCTTAGCATACTCCACAGCATCCCTTTTCATAGTTGGCCAGTAGTATCCTGTCCTTAAGATCCTTGAGAACAATGCCCTGCCCCCAGTGTGGTTTCCACAATCTCCTTCATGGAAATCTTTTAACACTTCTTGAACTTCAGGATCCTCGATACATCTTAAATATGGTCCTGCAAGAGATCGCTTATACAGCATGTTATTTAAGATTGTGAATTGAGATACCTTAATTCTGAAAGCCCTAGGATTTTCTCCCATAGGAATCTCTCCGTGTTGTAAGTATCTCATGATTGGTAAGATCCATGATCCTGGACAAGATTGAGTATCCTCACTAGAGATCATTGCAGAATCCTCTTCTATTTCCATGGCCACCTGATTTTCAATAGTAGGAGCCAGGATATGGATGATGGGGATACTTATATCCACTGGGATCTTCAAAGATGATCCTAGATTGGCCAATGCATCAGCTTCTGTATTTTCTTCCCTTGGTACCTGTGTCAGTGTCAAACTGAAGGAAACAAAGGAGAGTGCCAATTCTTTGACTATCTCTAAATATTTGGTTAGTTTTTCACCTTTAACAGCATAGGATCCATTAAAGTGATTAGTGATTAACAATGAATCCACGTATACCTCAAGATACCTGATCCCCATATGCTTAGCGATTTGCAAACCAGCGATTAAGGCTTCATATTCAGCCTCATTATTAGTGGCTTGGAACTCACAAGCTATGGAGTGGGGTATTATGTCCCCCTGTGGCGATTTTAGTAGTATACCAAGCCCCGTGCCTTTAACATTTGAGGATCCGTCAGTATGTAGTATCCAAGGATCCTTGGTTTCATCCAGCCGCTGGACTTCCAATTCGGCTTCCTTTTGTAAATCACTACTGAAATCAGCCACAAAGTCTGCTAATGCTTGGGATTTGATGGCCGTTCTAGGCTCATATCTTATATCATGGGCACTAAGCTTTACTGCCCACTTAGCCATCCTTCCGGACATCTCTGGTTTCCTGAGGACATTCTTAATTGGAAAATTAGTTCTAACAACAATAACATGGGTTTCAAAATAATGTCTTAGTTTAGTAGATACCATAATTAGTGCAAGAATAAGTTTTTCAAGGTGTGAATACCTGGATTCAGCATCAAGTAAACTCTTACTTACATAATAGACAGGATATTGTGTACCTTCATGATCCTTAACAAGGACTGCACTTACTGCTTTTGAGGATACCGCAAGGTATAAGGATAACACATCTCCTTTTTCTGGTTTCATCAATGCTGGAGCTGAGGACATGTATTCTTTTAGGGCTTGTAAAGCATTCTCATGCTTTTCAGTCCATTCGAATTTCTTGTTCTTTCTTAGGATATCATAGAATTCTTTACACTTTTCTGAAGATTTGGATATAAATCTGTTTAGAGCTGCTATCCTGCCTGTTAGCCTTTGCACATCGTTAGCGTTGGCAGGGGATTTGATATTCACTAATGCTTTGATTTGTTCCGGGCTTGCTTCAATGCCCCTCTGGGTTACCATATATCCTAAGAATTTACCTGCTTTAACACCAAAGTGACATTTTGAAGGATTAAGCTTCATGTTATAATTATCAAGGATATCAAATACTTCCTCCAAGTCCCTTAGGTGATCCTCAGCTTTTTTGGATTTCACCACCATATCGTCTATGTACACTTCCATAGTTTGTCCAATTTGATCTTTGAACATCATATTCACCAGCCTTTGATATGTTGCACCTGCATTTCTTAATCCAAATGGCATAGCAATATAACAATATAAGCCGGTTGGGGTCATAAAAGCCGTATCCTCTTGGTCAGATGGTTCCATCTGAATTTGTTGGAATCCAGATGATGCATCCATAAAGGTTAACAGTTCATGACCCGCCGTTGCATCCACCATGGAGTCAATGTGGGGTAATGGGAAAGGATCCTTGGGACATGCCTTATTCAAATCAGTGAAATCGACACATACCCTCCACTTTCCATTTTTATTTTGAACAACAACCACATTGGCCAGCCATTTCGGATACTTCACTTCTCTAATCATACCTTCTCGTACTAATCTTTCTACCTCTTCTTGGATAATGGCGTTTCTTTCTGGTGCAAACTTCCTCCTTTTTTGATGGATTGGTTTAACTGACCTGTCAATGCCAAGTTTATGAGTGATAATATCCTTAGATATACTTGTCATATCCTCATGTTTCCATGCAAAGGTAGATTTTCTTCTTTTGAGGAAGGATACAATGTCTTCTTTCATTTGTCCAAGGATCCCTGATCCGATATAGATTTTGGATTCAGGATCATCAGGATCCAGGAGGATTTCGTCACATCCTTCTCTCTTGCCTCCAAGACATCCCTTGGAGGATACTTTAATTGCTATTGCTCCCTCGATTTCGAGGCTGGTTTCATTGATGAGGTGTAACAATCCTTAGCCTCCTACTAATCACTGCCGATCTTGATTATTCCCCAAGGGCTAGGGAGCTTCACACATTGATGGTAGGTGGATGGGACTGCCTTCATATCGTGTATCCAGGGCCTGCCAAGGATAACATTGCAACAAGACAAACAGTCAATAACACAAAATTTTTGATAATTATGTAATCCTTCCACGTAAATTGGGAGTTTGATGTCCCCCAGGGTTTTCTTAGTTTCGCCACTAAATCCCACAAGCACGGAGGATCTTGGTGTGTGATGTCTGATTCAGGAATACCCATTTTCTTCAGAACATCAAGCTGGATAATGTTTACTGAGCTTCCTCCGTCAATAAGGATCCTGCGGACAAAATGGTTAGAAATAAAGAGAGTAATAACTAAACTATCATGATGAGGATCTTGGATGTTAATTCTATCATCCTCATCGAAGGTTATGATTTTTCCTTCCGAGACACTTGATGTTCGAATAGGTCTTTCTCCGTTATCCATTTTAGCTTCCTTTGCATGCCTTTTAGCTGCTGAGAAGGATGTACCACAGATGTCTGATCCTCCAGAAATAAAGTTGATTACTTGTGCATCTGCCGGAGGGGCTGGAGCTTTTTCAGGGATCCTTTCAGGATCCTGTGTCCTTTGCTTTTTTCTTCCCAACAATTCTTTCAAATGCCCCTTGCTCAGCAGATATCCAATTTCCTTTCTTAATGCGATGCATTCCTCTGTCAAATGCCCAAAATCCTCATGGTATGCACACCACTTTGATTTATCTTTAGCTGCGGCTGGTTTGTCATTTTTCTGGGCCATCTGGCTTTTTCTCCTAGATTCTGCATTGCAAGGATTAGTTCATGGTTATCAACGAAAAAACAGTATTCAGAAATCGGAGGATAATCCTCATCATCCTCTTCTTGGTCAACAGCATGCACATTCTGGTTGTCAGCTCTGTTATAGGATTTGAATTTCTTGCTTTTGAAAGAGGACCCTTGTCTCTCTTGTTTTGAGGATCCTACTTATCTCTCCTGGATCCTCTTGTCATCCTCTAGCCGGATGAACCTGAGTGCCCGAGTCCTTACTTCGTCTAGGTTCCTGTATGGTGTCATAACAAGATCATCATAGAACAATGAATCCTTAAGCAATCCCATCTTGAAGGCCTCAACAGCTGTGGCCACATCCAAGTTGGGAATGTCCAAGGATTCTTTACTAAATTTGGTTATATAATCCCTTAATGATTCATTATGACCCTGAGTTATCCTATATAAATCACTAGTCAATCGTTCAAATTTTCTGCTACAAGAAAATTGATTATTGAATAAGTTAACTAAGTTAGCAAACGAAGTAATAGAGTAAGGGGGAAGACTTAGCAGCCATTTAAGAGCTGATCCAGTAAGAGTGGATCCAAATCCCTTGCACAGGCATACTTCCTTTAACCTTTCTGGAATTGGATTGATCTCCATCCTCTCCCTGTATTGTGCTATGTGTTCCTCAGGATCCGTTGTACCATCATACAGCTTCATAGTAGGGATATGGAATCTTTTGGGTATCTCAGCATCACAAATTGGTGGTGCAAAACGAGATACCTTATGGCTTCCATCTACAATCTTCGGGATAGGTTTGACTACCCCTGGAACACTTGATATCATATCCTTCAGTTTCTGTAGTTCTCTGGCCATAGCATGGTTGATACCTGTATCCTGCATGAATCCATGGTTAGTGGTAAGAGAATTATTAAAAGTGTTACCTCCCATCGGGTTCAAGTTAGGAACATTGGATGTGAATCTATATTGCTGGGATTCTGGGATGATGGAGGGACCAGTGGAAGCAATGGTCTGCATTGGAATAAAATCTCCTTGATGGACATCTGGACTTCCCGTTTGCAAATTCTTCAAGGATCCTGGTATCTGAAGGGATCCTTGAAACTGGGATGATCCTGGGATGAGAAAGGATCCTTGACCCTGGGATAATCCTGGAACAAAGGAGGATCCTTGAACCTGGGATGATCCTGGAATAAAGGAGGATCCTTGAAATTGTTGCGCTCCTGAGTAAGCTCCTGAATTCATGAAGGATCCCATATGCTGAGTATAGGGTCCTGCCGGCTGGAAATATGATCCTGATGCCTGAGTCACTGTTGATGAGCCGAAATGTACTCCTCTTGATCCACCCACATGTTGAATGTCTGGGATCTCTGATGGCTGAGAAGTAATCATCGAAGTATCAAAATTCAAAGATTTTGGCATCAGTGGGGAATGATCCTCTGCCGTTTTCTTTTGTCTTTTGAGATCTCCGATTTCCTTGAGG
Organism: Helianthus annuus; assembly: GCF_002127325.2. NCBI lineage: Eukaryota > Viridiplantae > Streptophyta > Magnoliopsida > Asterales > Asteraceae > Helianthus > Helianthus annuus. The sequence goes on from NC_035435.2 coordinate 27,122,154, forward strand.
ATCCTGTCATTAGTTTCATCCTACTGCTGCATACGATCCCTCATCTGCAAAATCAAAGCAAATATATCACTAGTACTGGGAGCATAAGATGTTAGAGCAGAAGAAGATGAAGGTTTAGAGAAAATAGGAGTTGGTCTCTTCTCAGCATTTTTCTGAGATCCAGCTGGTGGTGGCGGCAAAGGTGGAGTGCCCTGAGATGAGTTGACTGCAGACATCGCTGTGGAGGTATTCTTCAACGATGAAGCCATGCAACGCTCCGGAATGATCACCAACAGAAAAATTTTCTTATGAATGAAGCACCAATTGCCCCACGGTGGGCGCCAAACTGTTTTGGTCAAAAATCACACAAGGATAATGCAACCAAACTCTTTGTAAACGGGGAATGATGCTTGGTATGATGAACAAAGATAAGGATCACTTAAATGAAAATTGCACAAGTGACACAAGGATTTATACGAAGAAAAAGCCCTTGATCAATGAATGATCTCCGGCATAAAAAACCTCGGGTGATGGAAACTACCGATCACCAAACTTCAATATAACAAACAATATTTACAACTTCAGATGGTAACGAGCTAGGTACAAGGATCACTATAGTATCGTATGCTAGAGCGTGTGAGAAATGTGTTGTGTCCTCCAAAAGCTGAAGAATGCCCTTTATATAAGTGTGTGTGGTCGTATTTTAGGCAAATCACCTAACTACTAGCTCGTTACCCCTTTAGGAATAGAAGTAAATTTAGCCTAACTAATTGCCCGTAAATTGTGCTAAGTTTCCATATTCTTCATAACGTCTATTCTTGGTTATGCATGTGCGAAATCAACGTGACAGATTCCTTGATAACGTTGCTAAGACCAGATCCAACTCGTAATTCCTGCAAAACAATATTAAATTCAAAGAGAGTAATCGTTAGTATGAGGATCCTTAGGATGATCCATGATCCTGATCCTGAAGCTCTTCTGAGGATCACTATCTGCCAAAGAAACAAGGATTACTTGTTAGGATATTATGTAAGGATCACAGGTCATTAAAATCCTGCCCTAACACCCAACATCTCAGGTTTCCTAAGCACATTCTTAACAGGATAATTAGTTTTAACATGAATCCTATGTGTCTCAAAATAATGTCTAAGCTTAGTTGATGCCATAACTAGGGCTAATATCATTTTTTCTAGATGAGAATATCTAGTTTCAGCATCTAACAAACTTTTACTGACATAATAGACAGGATGCTGCTGACCTTCATGATCCTTTACATGGACAGCACTTACTGCATTCCCTGATACTGCAAGATACAGGGATAATGGTTCACCATCCTCAGGCTTCATTAGTAGAGGTGCAGTTGAGAGGTATTGCTTCAAATCCTGCAAGGCTGCTTCATGCTTCTCCCCCCATTCAAACTTCTTATTTTTCTTCAGGATATCATAGAACTCCTTGCATGTTTCTGAGGATCTTGAGATAAATCTATTTAACGCCGCTACACGTCCTGTTAGTCTTTGAACATCCTTCATGTTAGAAGGTGACTTGATATCTAGGATGGCTTTGATCTGTTCTGGGCTTGCTTCTATCCCTCTTTTAGTTACCATATATCCTAGAAACTTTCCTGCCCCCACTCCGAAATGGCACTTAGCAGGATTTAGTTTCTTGTTATATTGATCCAGGATGTCAAACGCTCCTTTAATATCCTGGAGATGATCCTCAGCCTTCGTGGATTTGACTACCATATCGTCAATGTACACCTCCATGGTGTCCCCCAGTTTGTCTTTAAACATCATGTTCACCAATCTTTGGTACGTTGCACCTGCATTTTTTAAACCAAAAGGCATAGCAGTATAACAGTAAATACCTGTTGGTGTTATGAAAGCAGTATCCTCCTGGTCTGAAGGTTCCATTTGGATCTGCTGGAATCCTGATGATACATCATGAAGGTTAACATTTCATGACCGGCAGCGGCATCCACCATCGAGTCTATATGAGTCAGAGGGAATGGGTCTTTAGGACATGTTTTGTTCAAGTCTGTGTAATCTACACAAACTCTCCATTTCCCATTCTTCTTTTGAACCACGACCACATTTGCTAGCCACTTGGGAAATTTGACTTCCCTGATCATTTTGGACTTCAATAGTCTTTCAACCTCTTCTTGAATAATTATGTTTCGTTCTGGAGCAAACTTCCTTCTCTTTTGCTGGATAGGCTTGAAAGACCTGTCAATTCCAAGCTTGTGAGTTATAATATCCTTAGAAATACCTGTCATATCCTCATGCTTCCATGCGAATGTTGACATCCTGCATTTCAAAAAGTTAGTTAACTGATTTTCAATATCCTGAGGGATATTGGCTCCTACAAGCACCGAGATATCTGGATTATTCTGGTCCAGGATAATTTTCTTAACATCCTGCTCCGAAACCTTCACAATATCCTGGGCTCGCATCTTTAATTGCTATCCTGCTTTGGATTTGGTTGAGGATTTCATCGAGGATGAGTAACATTCCTTTGCCTCCTTTTGATCACTTTCCACCTTGACAACCCCCCAAGGAGTAGGGATCTTGATATACTGATGATAGGTTGATGGCACAGCTTTCATATCATGGATCCATGGCCTACCCAATATGATATTGTAGCAGGATAAGGAGTCCATGACATAGAAGCGTTGTATTGAGTTGACTCCTTCGACATATACGGGCAGTTTTATCTCCCCAACAGTATTCTTTGCTTCTCCACTAAACCCTACAAGCACAGTGGAGTTTGAGGTAATCTCCATCTCGGGGATGTTCATTCTCTTCAAGGTTTCCAATTGGATGATGTTGACTGAGCTGCCATTATCCACCAGTATCCTGCGTACAAAGTGATTAGCAACATATAAAGTTATTACTAGAGCATCATGATGAGGATCCTGGACAGTATCCCTGTCATCACTATCGAACGTGATCATTTTATCAGTCGTGAGGGTCGATATCCTGGTTGGCTTATTCCCCCTTTCGGCCTTAGCCTCCTTTGCATGTCTTTTGGCTGCAGAATAAGAAGTTCCGCAAATATCGGACCCTCCTGAGATAAAGTTAATTATCTTGGCGTCAGCGGGAGGTGATGCTGCTTGTTCAGGATCCTTCTCAATATCCTGGCCCTTATTCTTCTTTCTGCCCAGAAGATCCTTCAAATATCCTTTGCTTAGTAGGTAGCTTATTTCTTTCCTTAGGGCAATGCAATCCTCAGTAACATGTCCGAAATCCTCATGGAAGGCACACCATTTGGACTTATCCTTCCAATAAGCTTTTTGTTGATTCTTCCGAGGCCACCTGGCTTTATCTCCCAAACCCTGCATAGCATACATTAGTTCAGGTATATTAACAGAAAAACAATATTCTGACAATTCAGGATACTCCTCAGGATCCTCATTTTCAACAGCGTTCACTTTTTTGCTATCATTCATGTCATATGGCTTAGAACGATATGGTTTGTATGAGGATTCTGACTTCCTGTTAGTTGGTTCATATGTTGAGGACGCATTCACCCTCTCTTGCATTTTCTTATCATCTTCCAGCCTAATATATCTCAAGGCCCTGTTTCGAGCTTCGTCCAAGTTCCTGCAAGGATTCATCACAAGACCCTGATAAAACTGGGAATCCTTTTGTAGTCCCATCTTGAATGCTTGGACTGCTGTAGCAACATCAAGGTGTGGGATATCCAAGGATTCCCTGCTGAATTTGTTCACATAATCCCTTAGGGATTCTTGAGTCCCCTGTGTTATCCTGTAGAGGTCACTTGTTAGTTTTTCAAAGCTTCTACTACAAGAAAACTGACTATTAAACAAATTAACTAAATGAGCAAATGATGTAATTGAATAAGGTGGAACATTTAGAAGCCATTTCAAGGCTGATCCTGTTAGAGTAGAGCCGAAGCCCTTGCACAAGCATGCTTCCTTAAGTTCTGGCGGGATAGGGTTAATCTCCATCCTCTCCCTATACTGGGCAATATGCTCCTCAGGATCCGTCGTCCCATCATACAGCTTCATGTTAGGAGTCTGGAATCTCTTTGGGATTTCTGCATCACAAATTGGGTGAGCAAAGCGGGATATGTTGTGACTGTCCCGGGATACTTTCGGTATAGGCTGAACTATCCCAGGCATACTTGATATCATATCCTTCAACTTTTGAAGCTCTCTGGTTATTGCTGATGTCACGCCTGCATCCTCCAATGATCCAAGATTGTTAGTAACAGGGATACCAGTGTTAACAGACAAGTTACCAGCTTGGTGATTCTGGTCATATCCTGGAGCGCATCCTGGAGCATATCCTGGATTTCTCACAGCACCCTGACCGAAAAGGGTATCTCAGGAATATGACTCTGGGAATGGCTAGGCACAATATTCCCCATGTTATCCTTAGTGTATACTGCCGAACTGAAGTTCAAAGATCTAGGCTGCAAGGGAGTGATAATATCCTCAGTGGGCCTTCTTGAGCTAGATTTCAAGAGTTGTATCTCTCTCATCTGCATTTGGTTGGTCTCCTGCTGTTGCCTCATCTGTTCCTGTACACTACCAAACAAAGTTAGAATTTCTTCATTAGAGGCCAAAACAGGACCGGATCCCTGAATATTGCGAGCAGGGATAACATCCCGAGCCACATGAATTTCAGTTCCTTGAGAAGAGGCTTGCGATCTTGGAGGAGGTGGTGGAAGCACCGAACCAATTGTTGCAGAGGTTGTAGCAGACATGGTGGAAGAGCTCATGTTTGATCTCGAGGCCATTGAAAATAGTGTAGCAAAAAGTTTTGAAAATAGAAAACCGATTAACGATTTTACAAAAGCTTTTAGTAGAAATAGCACCACATGCCCCACGGTGGGCGCCAAATTGTTTTGGTCAAAAATTACCGAAGCAATTAAGTGATCAAATTAGTTAAGTGAGGTAGTGTGCTAAGAGAATGTGTTCAAAAATATGTTAATTGAGTTATTTGCAAAAACAGTTTCAGGATACGGCTCAGGATATAGAGCCGTATCTGTGATCAAACAATGAGCAAAAAAGTAAAGGTTGACACATAATGTACGAGGAAAGCCCTTGATCAATCTAGATCGCCGGCATAAAACCTCGGGAGCTGACAATCGCAGCTGCCTAGTTCTTCTATTACTTCAAACATCAGGATACAGTGCAGGATATTGATCGGATCGCTAAGTGTTACAATGAGATTTGAGTACAAGTGTTTGTGTGTAGTGGTTGCTAGTAGCTAGAGAGCAAAGAGTGTGAGTGAAAGTGTGTGAAAAGTTGTGTCTACCTATGATCCGATCGCCCCTTTATATAGTTACAAAAAACAAACTAACTCTCCTATTATCCCGGGATGCTGGGAATATTCCATTCTGAATGTTGGGGGACTCTATCTACTTGTTTTCCACGTGCTTATTGACAACAAAACCGGGTCTTCAGCTCATATAACCGTTACAATGTCAATAACATTGACCAACATCCGATATTCTCGTGGAATATGCCTTTCTGACCGTTACAAGACCCATTCTTCCACCATCAACGTCCATTTTTCAACCACCTTGAGCGAATCTTCAGGTAGATCAAGTCTTTTAACGTTGGTACCTTGCAACCAACGTTTTACAAGCCAATCGTTAGTAATAGTCAGGATACTGCCTCAGGATATTACCAATATCCTGGCCCGGTATCCTGATATGGTATCCTGATCTGGTATCCTGATCTGGTATCCTGATCATATATAACTAATAAAAAATCAAAATACAAAATCAGGATATGGGCTCAGAATTTCACCCATAACAGCTATCTCCACCCACCACCATCACTGCCATAATCATTTCAGAACCCTTAATATTTATAGAACTCGTAGAACCGTAAATCCTGACCCTATATATATATAGGGTCAGGATTTAAGGAAAACGGTGAAAAGTGTGAGAACAATGAGAACGCTTATGGATCGTCCGATCAAAACAATCTATGGACTAGATTTGCGTGGTGGCATTTTCATAAATAATATCAATTTTATTACGTGGGCGCGCTGCATTAAGGGTAAAAAGTGTAAACATCCTTTCTTACATAAAACACAATTGAAATATAGCACATCAAGTAAATACAAAATGCCAATTGTATTACTGTGTAGTTTTTTCTGTGTTTTAGTTAAGGTCTTAGACTACAAAAACGCCATAAAATGTAAAACGCCATAATATATAAACGCCAAGCCTTACAGACTTAACAAATAAAGCAGAGTAAAACCGGATACTTTGTTAATTGCATTTATTGTTTAATAATATCCCGCCTAAACTACGCGCCAAAAACATCCTGTAAAGAGAAACTGTTATGGGTGAAATTCTGAGCCCATATCCTGACTTTGTATCTTGATTTTTTATTAGTTGTATATGATCAGGATATCGGATCAGGATACCGTATCAGGATACCGGGTCAGGATATTGGTAACATCCTTGTCACACCCCAATTTTCCACGTGTCACCGGTGGGCCCGGTGGGGAGCATAGTGACGTAGTTGGCGTCATCATAGACAAACAACACAATATATATAAATGCACAGCGGAAGCAAAAGATAAATATATTACATTCCGAATATAAGTAATGTCAAAGTATTACAACGGAAGGTAAAGGATCCACAGGCGGATCAATAAAAGATAACTGTTCAATAGACTTTAGGCATCTAGGACTTGCAAGATTCCCTAGTGACGCCCCGAGCTCCCAGCCAATTACGCATAGTACCTGTCACTTAACCTTTTGGAAAAATACGTCAGTTTACACTGGTAAATACAATTAACTGACTCATTTTGGAAAAAGAGTTTGAAAAGTAATTTGAGTGCAAACGGCACAAAATATCTTGACACATTGATTAAAATGCACAGAGGCAAAATTAATCTTTATACTTGGGACAATTTTGTTAATAAAAATCTTGTATCCGATTTACATGGTTGTCCAACATTTAGGGCCGGTGATTATACAATACAAGCCGGACAAGATTAATCGACACACCACAAATATAATCTCACAAGAAGATAATCTCACGAGTGAGTATACGTTATACATATGCAACAGGAGGTGTTCTGCCTACACCTTGTGCTTACGTCGTGGCCATTCACTTTTTAAAATGAGCCAAGGATATCCAGGACACGGTCATTAACCCCCAATGTTATTTGTTATCAATCAACACAGATTAAAACGGGATTATGCAATTTAATCATCTCCGATTAAAAGGTTTCTACACCCGACCAAGCGGTATTTTTATAATACCGTATCCCAAGCCCGTATAAGGGAAAATAAGTTAAAATGTATTTACCTGAGCTAGCTCCTGTCTTAAATAGCAAGAATAATAACTCAGCCGTATTCCTAAGTAAGCGTAGGTACAATTTACCGGAAAGCTCTAGTCTGGAACGATGGTATAAATAACCAATTAGGATACTAACGGGTCTTTAATTAAGCCTAAGCTTTGACCGGTTAGTTTTAAGGATGATACGGTTAAACGCACGATTAAGCGAAAGACCGGATGGAATGTGATTTAGACCCAACAAGCTTGAATACTTGTATAATATGGGTATACTAAATACATTCTGGATTTTGAGACAAAAATGATAACGTTTGACCCGTTTCGGTCAATTTACGCAAACTAGTTACGTAACCCGAACCGAACGCAAAAAGGGCGTTACGGATAGCCAAATAAGTCAAATGCAAGTTCCCTGAGATAATATGCTTTAAATATGACATAATATCAGTAAGTTATGTTCTATATTGCCCGGGATAATTTTAAACTCAATTTATGCCTTAGAAGGGCATTTTGGTCTTTTTAAAAGATAATAAAAGAGTAAAATTAGAAATCTGAGTTTCGGATCTGGTTCATACAGTAAATATACTTAATATAACATATTATATCAGTAGGGTATGACCCATATATCAAATTTATCATTTAAAATCAAACTATGCACCGTAGGGGTATTTTAGTAATTTCACAAGGGCTAAAAATGCCAAAAACTGGAAATCTGAGATCATATACTTATACTTACTGTTTTATTATGAAAATATGTTAAACACATTAGTAGTTAATAGTCTTACATGTTTAAAACAAGTATAACGCTCACTATGCGCTTAAAACGCTAAATATGCGATTTAAGGGCGTTTTCGGGTTTTCAAATTAAATTTGAGATTTTTATATTTCCAGAATACTTAAAATAATTTATTCATCATATAAAATCAGTAGAAAAAGGTTTCGGGTCAAAAGGATGTGTAAAACTCATTTTATGGCTAAAACGGTCAAAACCGACATAAGCCGAAATGACTAGGTGATCTAGGATCCGTTCAGCCAAAAATTAATTAAAAATCATCAAAATTCCCAGAATATTATATTACATCAGTTGGTAAAAAGTTTTATACCAAAACGTGGCCAGAAATAGGTCATATGCGAAAAGGGCCGTTTATGTAAATTTATAATATAGTTTTACGCTAATGGCCATAACTCACAATCTGGACCACCAACTGATCCGAAATTTTCGGTGCAAGTTTATATATTAGAAATAAAGATTTCTATCCTTTCACTTTTCCAAAAATCACGTTTTATATCAAAAAGGGCAAAATAGTCAACTTTATGCATAAATCGGAAACATGCATTCGAATCGGCTAAGCATAGACTTATGACATAAAATTTCCAGAAAGTTTAACTAAAATAAAAATAGTCAAAAATACTTTCCAATACAGATCTCGAACATGCATGTACGAATCCGAATCGATAGCCTACGAAATAATCGTTTTACAAGACTTTCGGTTCCGTTTCGTGGCTATACTATAGATTGTCGAGTTGATGATGATTAAAACACATTCTTATATGTGTTATAAGTTATTTATAATGATCAATCAGATTGCATGTCTAATATATCAACATTCAAGCTTATTTTTGCGAAAATCAATTCTGTTGACTTTTTAGAAACATGTTTGACTCGACAATTAGCATGCATATAGTGGGATTCAGATAGTGCCCTTTAGAGGGTTTGTTTCCCACATAAATACCAATCTATAACAGGTTTCAATTCGAGAAATGACTGAAAGAAATCCGTATAATCAGAAAGTCAAAGCTTATGAACAAATAGTTTGACTTTTAGCAATAATCACAACAAGAACGGATTAAAGAACGAATTGGAAGCTTACAAAGGTCCTATAGGTGTTTAGTGAACACTAGAATTCGTCCTTGATGATCAGATTAACTCCAGAAAGCTTGAGAGAGTTCTTGAATGTAGAGAGCTCCTTGTTCACAACTTCAAGTGCCAAGAACAATGATGTTTGATCTGATTTATGGTGTAATTAGATGGTTGGAGTAGGCTACTGTTGATGTAGGCATGCAAGGGCACGTATTGGAGCATTTGGGAGGCAAGACCAGCTGTTTACAACTCAATTTCGGACCCAAATCAGCCCCAAATACGATTTCTGTCGCTGGCAGACCCACGCGGCCCGCTTGGGCTTTACCAGGCGGGTCGCCTGACCCCTGGTTCAGCCAAACAAGTTTCATTTTTGGCAGATTTGGTCCCTGGTCTTGTACGCGATGTTTCGGCTGCTTTTCTCGACCCGTAAACCCCCAAACTTGGTTTCTAAGAACCTTAGGACTTTACCAACATGGAAATGTCCTCGGAACATTTAGCGCTCAACCGAAAAGCCCTGAAATTCGACGTTGACGCTTTTAGTCCTTCAAGTACGGTTTTGGCCATAACTTTCTCATACGTTGACGAAACTTCATGAAATTTTTACCACATATTCTAGTGAGTATATTTTAGCTTTACAAAGCTTCGGGTCTGCCAAAAAGTTCACTCAGAGGTATAAATTAAACATGTTGACACTTTTGGCCCCTATAGTTTGCAATACTTCACTTTTGTGCAATTTCCGCGTCGTATGATCCATGAACCATCCGTTTAAGGTTATAAACATTATGTAGGGTTATCATAGAGTCTATTTATCCATTGTTGACACTTTGGACCCTTACGTTCCATAGTTTTCACTGTTTGTCACTTTTAGTCCCTCTAAAGTATGTTTTCACATAACGGAACCTTATGACACGTGTCAAGACATTATTGGACGAAATTTTTCGAGGTGTTACATCCTCACCCCCTTAAAAGAAATCTCGTCCCCGAGATTTTACTGAAACAAATGAGGATATTTCTCTTCATCGTGGATTCCACTTTCCACGTATATTCGGGACCTCTACGGGCATCCCATTTGACCTAGAAAATAGGTACATGCTTCCTTCGAAGCTTCTTTACCTGTCGATCCTCAATCGACAAGGGTTTTTCCACGAATTTCAGACTTTCGTCTATGTGCATATCTGTATGCGGTATAGTCAGTGATTCGTCAGCGAAACACTTCTTCAGATTACAGATGCGGAACACATTAGGTATAGCGCTAAGTTCTTCAGGCAAGTTTAACTTATAAGCAACTGACCCGATACGTTTGACAATCCTGAAGGGTCCTATGTACCTTGGGCTTAGCTTGCCTTTCTTACCAAATCGCATCACCCCCTCCCAGGGCGATACCTTAAGTAACACTTTATCACTTACATCGAAGTGAATAGTCTTTGCGCTTAAGATCCGCATAACTTTTCTGCCTATCCCTGGCAGCTTTCAAACGATCGCGAACCTGAACGATCTTGTCTGTCGTCTCAAAGACGATATCCGGTCCAGACAACTGGACATCTCCAACTTCCGCCCAACAGATGGGCGATCTTCACTTTCTACCGTACAAGCCTCAAAAGGCGCGGCCCTAGTACTAGTATGGTAGCTATTTTTATAGGAGAATTCTATCAAGGGTAGGCGGTTATCCCACTGCCACCTAAATTAATCACACATGCTCGAAGCATGTCTTCCAGTGTTTGGACGGTACGCTCACTCTGTCCGTCCGTCTGCCAACCGTTATGTGATAGTGCTCCTTGACTTATTGGCGGAACATATCCTTAAATCCTTAGGGTGCCATACATCGCGAGCTCCACCAAGCTCCTTAAATAGGTTTTAGCTCATAAGTTATTTGACCTTGATATATTCGATTACCTCGAATGATTTCATATATTCAGAGCTTACTAGCCTGACAATTAACAGATTGGCACACCTTTCCAGGGTGATATCTTTTGTTGAACCTTATCTCTTTAACAAGAACTTAGGAGGTTTGCTATTTCCATGAATCCTTGATTCTCTGCCGAATACTGGCAACTTATAGATCCCGATAATTGGACTTACCAATTTTCTGTCTAGCAATAGATGTTTAACATCTTATCTATACAAGGTCTCCCAAAGGAGCAGCCTTGATACTTATATAACAACTGTTATAGACAAGCTAATCTTAAGGTGTGATGGTTATTCCAATCACTGCTTAAAACTAACCTTAAGGGGTAGCTAATCTTTTAAGTCAGTCGAATAAATCGACGATCCTGGGCGGCAATTGGGGATTCCTAGATATTGCCTAAATAGGGTTGCGGTAATCAATGCATAAGCAAGATGAACCGTCTTTCTTATTTACTAAAATCGGAGTTCTTAGAACTTTGAATTTTTGGCTTTACGAAACCTTATCCAAAACTTATGGATTTAGCTCTTAGTTCTTCCTGTTTCGCTGGTAATAACAGATATAAGATTCTTACAATAACTGCAGCCCTAAGCGGGATGTTTGTCCTAACATCCTCTTGCCTCTCAGAAGGTAAACATGGTAATTCTTATAAAGAAGCTAATTATGACACATAGAGATGTCAGAGATTTCCGTATTCTCAGACTTTAGCTTATCTATCGTTTTCGGTGTCAGATAAATGACATATTCCCTTTACCATTACAAGGATGCCCTAAGTAGAGATACTTATAAGGACATTTTTATATTGGATATCTCCTTTGAATACTACTAGTCGACTTTAGTACAATATGACCATTGGAATATCTTCGGGGATCCCATGCATTAAACTTCCATACTGATCAGGCATGGAAGCAATCTATGGGACGCACTAGGATACGCAAATCCTCATATGGCACTCTTATCAAACATAGTTTGGCATTCGCAGACGATAGAAAACAATGAGAAAATAATAAAATACAATAAATAATATATATTGTCGTACTCTTTCTGGGGAAAGGTACTCCAGATTCTTATGAAAGGATTTTCTCCGAGGATGCGAGAGAGGTCATTAAAGATTCCATTGGTAATTCATACCTCACATTTAATATATGGAGTCCTTATGAAGAGTTAAAAAAAAATCTGATCTACTTATAGTTTACGAAGGATTTACTGGTATTCGAACCAAAATAAAACTCTTAGCATTTAAATCACTGATAAAACGACAAGGAATTGTACCTGATGTCATTATTTATGGGTCAGCTTAGGCATTTTAGGCGCTTTCAATTTTTGGCTTTACTTCCTCCGCCGCATTTCCTTTGACATATTTAGGGCACGTAGTCTTGATGTGGCCTTTCTCATTACAGCCAAAACAAACTGCATTCTTCATGTCCTTACAGTCCAATGCTTTATGTCCCTTAGACTTGCAGATCCCACAAACCCTGGGCTGTGATTTGGATCTTAGTTTGAGCCTGCATTTCCCATAATGGCGCTTCTTGCAGGTCTTACATACTGGTTTCTTGTCAGACTTTTGTTTGTTCTTTTTCTTAGAACTCTGGGAGTTATCTACCTCCCTTTTCCTTTTTAGTTCATCCTTTGCATCCGAGGCATGAACGAGATCCTCCTTAAGAGCAAGGAAATGTGGTCCTAGATAAAACTTGGACCGAGCAGCATGGGGCTCCTTTAACTTTTTCACAGCCTTCTTTACAGCTTTTCCAACGGCTGCGTCTATCATAGTCTGAAGAACATCTTTGGAAATTCTAAGGTTTACAATTTCAGCATCATTAGCATGCGTCGCGTCATCAATGGCGCGATTGACTGTTATCTTACCCGAGTTTGCCATACTCGATATTGGTTCCTAATACCAATAAAACAAATTTCTTAGTTAAAATCCAACAACTGCTATTTTTCACTCTGATGGCCTTAATATATACTAACCATGGTGTCAATCACCTATACAGGCTACTATAGCACTAACATTCTTAATGAACGTTATTTAAAATATAATAATATTACTTAGCCTAGGTCGCAAAAGACCATCAATGGCATTAAAGGTTTGGACCTAGTCCATTACCTTTCTGACAGAGGATCAAAACGTCACATCTGTCTTTATTATATTAAAGAATTTAGGTAGCTTGAAAGCTTGCCATAGGAATATCAGAAAAGAGTGATTCCTATTTAGATATAAAATATCCATCTAAGGTTTGTTGGAGCATTTCCTAAAGTGTCATCGGCCAATTTCTACTTCGTATAAAATGACCGAAGTCCTACTAAGACGGAGACAACAGTTCTCAACAGTGATTGTTCATTATTGAATCACATGTGTCAGTATCAATTAAATTTCTGCATAAACTGCTTGATAAGGAAAAGTACCTGCTATATAGTTATCCTTCCTAGCATTCATCCGGAAGACTCATGCATTTGCTTTTCCTGGCCTCTCAGGCTTCTTTATAAGCTTTGGGCAGTTGGTTTTGATGTGTCCTTCCTCGTTACAGTTGTAGCATGTGGCGTTCTTTAACCCCTTGCATTCCAAGGTTTTGTGGCCTTTGGTCTTGCAAATTCCACACAATTTAGCGCGTGGGTCTATGGTACATTTTCCAAAATGCTGCTTTTTGCAGTTATTGCATTTGGGTCTGTTATCAGACTGACTCGAGTTTTTCCTAAACTCGGAATCTTTCCCATGCTCCGAACTTCCCTTCTTCTTCTTGTTAGTTTGATGAGAGTTTTCCTCCTCTCTTTCTCTTCTTCTCTCGCCAGAAGCCTTAACAGACTGAAGTCTGATTGCATCTAAGGTGAGAGATAAGGATAAGTCCACCGCGGACCTATATGTGGTTGGCCTAGATGCTTTAACATTTCCTTTTATCTCTGGTGCTAGGCCTCCAATGAAACGCGCTATGCGTTTAGGTTCAGGGGTGACTAAATAAGGAACTAGGCGGGACATAGTGTTGAAACTTGTCACATATGCCGGACAATTCAAATCTTTCATGACCAAAGTCAAGAAGTCTGATTCTATCTTTTCTACTTCATGCTGAGGGCAATAGTTTTCCTTGACTAAAGCAACAAATTGACCCCAAGATAAGTTGTAGAGTAGAACTTTCCCCGTGGCTTGGAGCAATGATCTCCACCATGCCAACGCTTCTCCTTTAAATGATTGTGAAACAAACTTCACAACGTCTCGCTCCGCACAACCGCTGATGTCAACAACAGCGTCCATCTCATCGAGCCATGTCATGCAATCGATGGCCCCATTTTCTCCTGTAAAGTCTCTGGGCTTGCAGGAGACAAAATATTTATATGAACAGGTCTTAACTGGTGCCTCTTGATGAAACACAACTTGTCTAGACGGAATACTCCTTTGATTTGACAAGTCATGATCATCGTCCTCCCTTGACTCATGCGTTTCAGGAGGGGGCTCACTACGAGCCATAGATAGAGTCTTGGAGTGGGTATCATTTGATTCATCATTCTGTCGATCGAGAGCTCGAGTAACAGCATAATCTATCATTGCCTGCAGTTCTGCTCCAGTTACACTAATTCTGGTAGTGTCATTGCTCTCCTTCAAACGACTGTTAACTTCATCTAATCCAGCCATGTAGCTTGATTGCTACATAATTATTAACAATGATTTATTCAGAGATTATTATGGAATCATCATCTTTGACGATTTATCAACCATGGTAATATAAACCATATTGGTTAACTTGTTAGTTATATTTAATTAGTATTTTCCATTATAATTTATCCTAGTTATAAAACATTAAGGATATTAAAGTGGCGCATAAAGCCTAGTCACAAGGACAGTTCTAAATTTTTTTTTTTTATAAGCCATGATTCCAGAGAATTGAGGCATTTAAGGTTCGAATCACGTTCATTACCTTCTATTGACAGGGAGTTGTAGACTTCAACTGTCTTTTGTCCTTTAGGACAATAGGCATAGCCCGTGGGCGTTCCCCTCTTGAGGGATGGTTATAATATGATCATCTTCTCAGATGCTATTAGTCGAGATCATATGGATCCTACCGACTATTATGCTTGGACCTGGTCCAACACTTTTAGACATGAGGTCAAAGACCACCACTGTCGTTGTCTTATCGGACAACAAGTTTAGCCCGGAGGCACTTCATCACTATCGGATGTTCATAATGTGATCATCTTATAGGATGACACAAGCCATGATTTCTACATCACTAGGCTAGATAAGAAAATTGGGAGAATCCAATATAAGTTTGATTGTTGTGATTTATCGAATCACATTTGTCAGGAGTGCTAACACGTTCTTAGGCGTTAACAAGGATCTGAATCCCTTGGGTAGGTTTCACCATCTTGGCCGCGTAGGCTAGATTTCACCTTTTAGATTCTTTTTAAAAATACCTACTGGCAGGGAGGAAGGATATTTATTTTATTCAGGATTTTATCATAAATCCTAATTTATAAGTTAATAATAGCACAAATGGCCTAGTCGCGTAGACAAGTTAATTTATAAGCCATGATCGTCTGGGATCGAGGCATTTAGTAATAGCACAAAAGGCTTAGTCATACGGACAAGTTTAATTTATAAGCCATGATCGTCTGGGATCAAGGCATTTAGTAATAGCACAAAAGGCTTAGTCACGCGGACAAGTTTAATTTATAAGCCATGATCGTCTGGGATCAAGGCATTTAGTAATAGCACAAAAGGCTTAGTCACGCGGACAAGTTTAATTTATAAGCCATGATCGTCTGGGATCAAGGCATTTAGGTGTGAATCAAAGTTCATTACCTTTTCTTGACAGGGAGTCATAGACCACCACTGCCTTCTGTCTTATATGACAATTAGTATGGCCCGTAGGCGCTACATCACTATTGGATGTTTAATAAGTTTGGCCCGCAGGCACTACATCACTAATGGATGTTTAATAAGTTTGGCCCGTAGGCACTACATCACTAATGGATGTTTTAAATAAGTTCGGCCCGTAGGCATTAAAAGATAATTATGTCCTTATAAGGACTAATAAGGAAAACGATTTTCAGTAAAAGGAGTTTCTTCCTTATCTTATTTCTGAATGCTTTCTCCTTGGATGTTCGTTCCATTTTAGCCGCGGTACAAGACTCAGCATCTCGGGCTCCGGTGTGGAGAACTCCTATTACGGCTTCTTCGCTTGGCGACGTATCCAATAAAAATAATCGGAAGCAGTAAATTCCAGATTAGAATCGGGAGTATTCCTATGTTAAGTCTAGACTCAGAAGATTTAGGAATGTGCGATTGTGTCATTGAGATTAAACACAAAAGTTAGTGTTTAATTCACTCAATGTTGGCTCTGATACCAACCTGTCACACCCCAATTTTCCACGTGTCACCGGTGGGCCCGGTGGGGAGCATAGTGACGTAGTTGGCGTCATCATAGACAAACAACACAATATATATAAATGCACAGCGGAAGCAAAAGATAAATATATTACATTCCGAATATAAGTAATGTCAAAGTATTACAACGGAAGGTAAAGGATCCACAGGCGGATCAATAAAAGATAACTGTTCAATAGACTTTAGGCATCTAGGACTTGCAAGATTCCCTAGTGACGCCCCGAGCTCCCAGCCAATTACGCATAGTACCTGTCACTTAACCTTTTGGAAAAATACGTCAGTTTACACTGGTAAATACAATTAACTGACTCATTTTGGAAAAAGAGTTTGAAAAGTAATTTGAGTGCAAACGGCACAAAATATCTTGACACATTGATTAAAATGCACAGAGGCAAAATTAATCTTTATACTTGGGACAATTTTGTTAATAAAAATCTTGTATCCGATTTACATGGTTGTCCAACATTTAGGGCCGGTGATTATACAATACAAGCCGGACAAGATTAATCGACACACCACAAATATAATCTCACAAGAAGATAATCTCACGAGTGAGTATACGTTATACATATGCAACAGGAGGTGTTCTGCCTACACCTTGTGCTTACGTCGTGGCCATTCACTTTTTAAAATGAGCCAAGGATATCCAGGACACGGTCATTAACCCCCAATGTTATTTGTTATCAATCAACACAGATTAAAACGGGATTATGCAATTTAATCATCTCCGATTAAAAGGTTTCTACACCCGACCAAGCGGTATTTTTATAATACCGTATCCCAAGCCCGTATAAGGGAAAATAAGTTAAAATGTATTTACCTGAGCTAGCTCCTGTCTTAAATAGCAAGAATAATAACTCAGCCGTATTCCTAAGTAAGCGTAGGTACAATTTACCGGAAAGCTCTAGTCTGGAACGATGGTATAAATAACCAATTAGGATACTAACGGGTCTTTAATTAAGCCTAAGCTTTGACCGGTTAGTTTTAAGGATGATACGGTTAAACGCACGATTAAGCGAAAGACCGGATGGAATGTGATTTAGACCCAACAAGCTTGAATACTTGTATAATATGGGTATACTAAATACATTCTGGATTTTGAGACAAAAATGATAACGTTTGACCCGTTTCGGTCAATTTACGCAAACTAGTTACGTAACCCGAACCGAACGCAAAAAGGGCGTTACGGATAGCCAAATAAGTCAAATGCAAGTTCCCTGAGATAATATGCTTTAAATATGACATAATATCAGTAAGTTATGTTCTATATTGCCCGGGATAATTTTAAACTCAATTTATGCCTTAGAAGGGCATTTTGGTCTTTTTAAAAGATAATAAAAGAGTAAAATTAGAAATCTGAGTTTCGGATCTGGTTCATACAGTAAATATACTTAATATAACATATTATATCAGTAGGGTATGACCCATATATCAAATTTATCATTTAAAATCAAACTATGCACCGTAGGGGTATTTTAGTAATTTCACAAGGGCTAAAAATGCCAAAAACTGGAAATCTGAGATCATATACTTATACTTACTGTTTTATTATGAAAATATGTTAAACACATTAGTAGTTAATAGTCTTACATGTTTAAAACAAGTATAACGCTCACTATGCGCTTAAAACGCTAAATATGCGATTTAAGGGCGTTTTCGGGTTTTCAAATTAAATTTGAGATTTTTATATTTCCAGAATACTTAAAATAATTTATTCATCATATAAAATCAGTAGAAAAAGGTTTCGGGTCAAAAGGATGTGTAAAACTCATTTTATGGCTAAAACGGTCAAAACCGACATAAGCCGAAATGACTAGGTGATCTAGGATCCGTTCAGCCAAAAATTAATTAAAAATCATCAAAATTCCCAGAATATTATATTACATCAGTTGGTAAAAAGTTTTATACCAAAACGTGGCCAGAAATAGGTCATATGCGAAAAGGGCCGTTTATGTAAATTTATAATATAGTTTTACGCTAATGGCCATAACTCACAATCTGGACCACCAACTGATCCGAAATTTTCGGTGCAAGTTTATATATTAGAAATAAAGATTTCTATCCTTTCACTTTTCCAAAAATCACGTTTTATATCAAAAAGGGCAAAATAGTCAACTTTATGCATAAATCGGAAACATGCATTCGAATCGGCTAAGCATAGACTTATGACATAAAATTTCCAGAAAGTTTAACTAAAATAAAAATAGTCAAAAATACTTTCCAATACAGATCTCGAACATGCATGTACGAATCCGAATCGATAGCCTACGAAATAATCGTTTTACAAGACTTTCGGTTCCGTTTCGTGGCTATACTATAGATTGTCGAGTTGATGATGATTAAAACACATTCTTATATGTGTTATAAGTTATTTATAATGATCAATCAGATTGCATGTCTAATATATCAACATTCAAGCTTATTTTTGCGAAAATCAATTCTGTTGACTTTTTAGAAACATGTTTGACTCGACAATTAGCATGCATATAGTGGGATTCAGATAGTGCCCTTTAGAGGGTTTGTTTCCCACATAAATACCAATCTATAACAGGTTTCAATTCGAGAAATGACTGAAAGAAATCCGTATAATCAGAAAGTCAAAGCTTATGAACAAATAGTTTGACTTTTAGCAATAATCACAACAAGAACGGATTAAAGAACGAATTGGAAGCTTACAAAGGTCCTATAGGTGTTTAGTGAACACTAGAATTCGTCCTTGATGATCAGATTAACTCCAGAAAGCTTGAGAGAGTTCTTGAATGTAGAGAGCTCCTTGTTCACAACTTCAAGTGCCAAGAACAATGATGTTTGATCTGATTTATGGTGTAATTAGATGGTTGGAGTAGGCTACTGTTGATGTAGGCATGCAAGGGCACGTATTGGAGCATTTGGGAGGCAAGACCAGCTGTTTACAACTCAATTTCGGACCCAAATCAGCCCCAAATACGATTTCTGTCGCTGGCAGACCCACGCGGCCCGCTTGGGCTTTACCAGGCGGGTCGCCTGACCCCTGGTTCAGCCAAACAAGTTTCATTTTTGGCAGATTTGGTCCCTGGTCTTGTACGCGATGTTTCGGCTGCTTTTCTCGACCCGTAAACCCCCAAACTTGGTTTCTAAGAACCTTAGGACTTTACCAACATGGAAATGTCCTCGGAACATTTAGCGCTCAACCGAAAAGCCCTGAAATTCGACGTTGACGCTTTTAGTCCTTCAAGTACGGTTTTGGCCATAACTTTCTCATACGTTGACGAAACTTCATGAAATTTTTACCACATATTCTAGTGAGTATATTTTAGCTTTACAAAGCTTCGGGTCTGCCAAAAAGTTCACTCAGAGGTATAAATTAAACATGTTGACACTTTTGGCCCCTATAGTTTGCAATACTTCACTTTTGTGCAATTTCCGCGTCGTATGATCCATGAACCATCCGTTTAAGGTTATAAACATTATGTAGGGTTATCATAGAGTCTATTTATCCATTGTTGACACTTTGGACCCTTACGTTCCATAGTTTTCACTGTTTGTCACTTTTAGTCCCTCTAAAGTATGTTTTCACATAACGGAACCTTATGACACGTGTCAAGACATTATTGGACGAAATTTTTCGAGGTGTTACAATCCTGAGGCAGTATCCTGACTATTACTAACGATTGGCTTGTAAAACGTTGGTTACAAGGGACTAACGTTCATGAGGACCAAGTCATCCTGAAGACCCGCTCAAATTGGTCAGGATAAAGACGTTGATGGTGGAAGAATAGCTCTTGTAACGGTCGGTATTGAAGAAAGACATGTTTTATGGAAGCTGGTCAAAGATACTAATGTTATAACGGTTATGGAAGCTAAAATCTCGGAATTATGGTTAATATGCGCGTGGAAAACGAGTAGAAACAGCCCCCAATGTTCGGAATGGAATATTTCCCAGTATCCCAGAATAATAGGAGAGTTAGTTTGTAATTTGTAACTATAAATAGAAGGCCAGATCAATAGGAACACACACTTCACTTTCTACTCTCGAACTCACACTTCTTTTTTCTTTCTAATACGCACAAACACTCAACACTTGTAATTGTTGTACCACTTAGCATTGATCTGAGTCATATCTTGCACTGTATCCTGTTTATTCAAGCAATAAGAAGAACAAGGCAGCCGACGATTGTCAGCTCCCAAGGTTTTATGCCAGAGATCTAGATTGATCAAGGGCTTTCTTTGTATATCTCGTGTCAACCTTTACATTTTTGCTCATTGTTTGATTATTGATATAGCTGGGTATCCTGAGCTATATCCTGAAACTGTTTTTGCAAACTAACAAACCAACATATTTTTTCACAAAGTATTACTATGACACTACCTCACAAAACTAATTTGATCACTTAATTGCTTAGGTAATTTTTGACCAAAACAATTTGGCGCCCACCGTGGGGTAAGTGGTGCTATTCTTGCTAAAAACCTTGCTAAAATCATTACTTGGATTTCTTTTTTCGAAACTTTTTGCACAACTATTTTCAATGGTCTCAAAATCAAACATGAGCTCTTCAACCATCCCTACTACAACCTCTGCAACAACTGGTTTGGTGCTTCCTCCTCCTCCACAAGTTCAAGCTCCTTAAAGAGAAATGAAAGCCAAATATCCCGAGACACTCCTCCCGCTCAGAATGTCAACAGATCTGGTGTTCCAGGGAGAACTCCTGTTATGGTTTCTAATGATGAAATTTTAACTTTGTTTGGTAATATACAGGATCAAATGAAGAAACAACAGGAGACTAACCAAGTCATAATGAAGGAAATACAACTCTTGAAGTCCAACTCCAAGAGCCCTACTGAGGATACTGATACCCATCTGCAGGCCAGGATGTTGAACTTTAGTTCAGTAGTATATACTGAGGATAATCAGGGCAATATCATACTGAGTCTGTAATAACCCGATTTTTTTTCTCTAAATCTATTATATTTATTATATATTAAAGTAATAACATATGAATTACAATTCGATAATTAGTGATAGAGTTTAAAACTTTAATAAGATGCTAAATTGTTTGGGAAGCTAATTTAATTATGTTTTATCGTAATGTTTGTTAGGATTGAACAAGGAAACTGAATTCATTTATTTATTTATTTTGATATCAAATTTGACTAATATTTGGATTCTAAAGTCTTTAGAATAAATTTATTTATTTAGCTTTGGATAAAGAAAACAATTCATATTACTAGCCTTTGGTTAATTAGTAATATTATTTGTGTTATTCTGTTAAATGAGAGGAAATTTATATAGATTTAATTATGGGGAATAATTGTTTGAGTTTTCTTTTTCAATCTTCGGTGATTGGCGAGATTTACGTATTACGCATAACTACCCTAAATAAACAATTACTCATACTCCTACATATTATTGAAGATGATACAACTGATTGTGCTAATTATACGGATACATTTATTGTAAATATATGCTCTATTATTATGAGTTTCACTTTTGGGAATCGGTGGTAGACCTACGCTTTCTTTTCTTCTAAACTTTCAATCCGACTTCAGCATTCGATCTTTTATGATTGAGATAATCACCGCCGCACCACGGTGACCACCTTGTCACAAGTTCTTGCCGTCGCTGTTCAGGCCACACAACCACCACTCGCCGCCACTCACCAGCCTTACACCATTGTCACTATTCTGTTGTGACCACCCCTCGTCGCTCGCATCCTATTCAAGTTAATCAGATTCAGGATCAGCCATTCCACGCATCGTGTAACTCTCCCATGTTGTCATTGAACCGTTTTCTCCTAGGCATCCTTGTAACCGCGTGACGTCTTCCAACCAGTTCCGTTTGACAAGCCTTACTCGTTTTTTTGATTGCTTGTAACCAGCATCTTCCTAATGTTCATCGTGTATTTGAGGTATATGCTTTGATTTGAAACTTAAATTTCTGTAACTTATTATTCAGGCAACGTGTATTAAACGGAGAAGAGGAGTACCGGGTCTTTGTGGGAACTCTAAAAATAAATATTGGAATTTTTGCCACGTAAAACTTTGAGCCAGAATATAGATAATCTAATAGATTTAAATTGTTTGGTTTTAGCATGCTTTGTGTGTCAAGATTAATATATACATTCTTATATCTATCTACATCAACCAAATAGCTTTTGTGCATTGTGGTTTATGGATGTGATAGTAAATTCTTTGGGAAAATCCATACAGTTTCACAATAAGAATATAATATTCTTTATAATTGATTAATTTGATGATTAATAAAAAAAACCATATGATTTTAAGTGTGGTAAATTGGGTTGAGTCGAATACAAATTATTTATAAAAGGGGAATAATATTAATCATCCAAGGGGCACAACTCTATGTCGCCTAAATATTAATCATCCAACGAATTGGACATCGTAACCTAAGTTCAGCGAATCTAATTCTATAGACAGTTAACATGTAGGTTCACGTGTGCTTTAAGGGAGACTTGAATTGTTTTTGCTTTCGCTCTACTTTCTAAGAAGGTACGGATTCTGTTTCGTTTACATCATAGTATAATTTTATTTTCGTTACTCTTGGTACGGATTCTTTGGTCTTCTCATCAGAGTATTTTTTTATCATATCCGTTACTTTGCAGTACGGATTTTGTCTGTTTCCGTTAGTTGCTTCATTTCACATTTATTATTTGATAAGTTCAAAGTAGCATGAAATAGACCTTAGCAGTTGTAATCATTGTTGCATGTTCTCGTTAGCTTTAATTGTTGTACTCTGCCACCCGAGCATGTTTGGTTTGGTTTGGTTCGGTTTGGTTTGGTTTGTGGAGATGGAACAATGGGTGCACACCGTACTCACCGTCTCATAGGTGCATGGACTAGCTAGCTGTGCACCTGTTTGGTTGTTTAGGCTCGTGGGTGCTTCCGTCTCACGTGACTTGGTTTGTTGTTATTTGTAGTCACGTAGTCACGTAGTCTGATATCTGTTTCTGATCTAATATGTTTATGATATTGTCTGGTACGCTTTGTATGTCTGATTATGTTCTGCCTCAGATTATGTTCAGTATTTGTTCAAGTATCAGTTTTGGTTTTGTGTTCAGAAATTTCATATTTCTTTCTTTATGTCCCTTCTTTACTTGTACTATTTGATTTTTCCGTTACTGGGCAACCTTTGGCTCAGCCGTAGTTTTCTTTGTTGTGTTTTTCTTATTTGTTGACAGGTAATCCGGGAAATGTTGGGAACTAGTGATGATGAGAGTAAATGCAGTTCAAGAATAAAGACTTTTATTTATTTAAGTATTTTGAATTAATTAATACTTAGGATTCTTGGTTTGTTTTCGAAACTTTTGTTTGTCTTTTGGATCCTACGTTTCCTCTTTAAACAGATTGTGTTTGGTTTTGGATATCTGTAATAGTGACACGTCAGCCCTATTCGGGTCGGGGTGTTACAGTTATGGTATCAGAGCCCAGGCTCTTTCTTGTAGAAAACTTAAATATTAATAATTAAACATGTGAGGTAATGGGTAGACGTCGGGTTAGGATTTCTCTCTTCCATCTTCCCCCGTAACTTTAAAATTTTCTTGCCTCACACATCTTCTTTTTCAGATGCCTCCTAGAAGAATTGTAAACACGCACCGTAATGAGGATGACGATATTCCCATTGAGACCCTCATTGCTAATGCCGTTAATACAGCCATCGCGGGTTTAATCCCCAACTTATTGCAACAGCTTCAGCCAAATAACAACAACGGACCTCCAGGGGGTAATAAGAATAATGGCCCTCATGGCGGTAATGTTAACCCTCCTGTTGCCATTCATGATTGGCTTGATCGCTTCCAAAGGCTAAAGCCAAAATTGTTTAGTACTGCTGCCACCCCGGTTGAGGCGGAAAACTGGATTGCTCATATCGAGAAAAATTTTGAAGTGTTGGGTGTGAATGACGAATTCAAAATCAGGCTTGCTAGTTACAAATTGGAGGACGATGCTCATAGGTGGTGGAAGACTTTGAAGAATGCTCGTGGAGGAGATAATTATGTAGCCACACTTCCTTGGAATGAGTTTCGCACATTGTTCTATCAGCAGTATTTCACTGATGCTGACCGCAGTGAATATCTAAGAGAGTATTCCTCTATCATGCAGGGGGACGATGAGCCTATTATGGAGTTTAAAACTCGTTTCTGTCGTTTGGTCAATTTTCTGGGTCCGACCGCAGGTACGCTAGAGCAGCAAACCAACACTTTCAAGTGGGCTATATGTGACCGTGATAGGAAGTTTATTCTGAATCTTCGTTTCGCTGATATTAATGAAATTGTTTATGCGGTCAAAAACTTGGATAATGATAAGAAGCATCGCCAGAGGACGTTGGATGATAATCGTAAGCGACCAAGGGAAGATAACCAGAGTAATTTTTCTTTTCAGGGTGGCAATGATCAATCTCGAGACCGTAGGCACCGTTCTGATAGGAATTACGACAATCAGATACAACAAGACAAACAAAACCTGCCACAATATCGTGACCCTCCTTGTGCCACTTGTGGGAAACCTCATAACGGGGTTTGTCGCCGAGCTGAACGTCTCTGTTTCAGTTGTGGAGATGCAGGTCACCTGGTTAAAGAGTGCCCCAAGTTTAACCCTAGAGCTAATACTAGGGGAAATGCCAGACTTGCTGCTAATGATGCAGCTAATACCCCAGGTATGATTTCTGGTTTATTGCATATTAGTTAATGTGATATATATGCTCTAATTGACACTCTTGAAACAATATGTGATATCACTTGTATTTGCTAAGTACTTGAGGACTAGGTCTGCTAATTTAGAATACACGTTGATGATATGTACGTTATTCGGTACGAACCAAGTCCACTATCATTTTGTTGGACTTGTTATTTGTTTTCACTAGGTGAATCCGTTTGCTCGGATATTTGATATATTTGATTTTGTCTGATCTTGAACAAATTCTTACTCGTTTTAGTCCATGGTACAAGTCCTAGTTTACCTGTCATTTAAGTAACTCGAAAATTTTCTTTTCTATGTAGTATTTGGTTATACAACTATAATATTTGAAGTTTGCTCCATATGTGATATGTGTGAATTTTGCCTTTATTAGTGATTATCAATTTCGAGGACGAAATTTTTTTTATGAGGGTAGAATTGTAATATCCGAAAAATTTGAAAACCCTAAAACAATAAATACCTATTAATTACGCCGGTTCTAAATGAATTAAATACGTCTTAAAATAGACTAAATTATTTATCACTTTTAAAGGTACTAGTTATTTAGTATAGAGATTATTTTGCAAATTTTTTTTAAATAATAATAATAACAAGTGTTGCTAGTTGTATAGTTAATATGAGTAATAGTCATTATTTTGTATCAACTCATTCTGTATCAACTAATTTCAGGGGGGAAATATTGGTTAGGTTCGAGTGTTGAAATGCCGGTAATGTATAATGTAATATAACGTAAATTTCGAGGACGAAAATTTTTAAGAGGGTAATATTGTAATAACCCGATTTTTTTTCTCTAAATCTATTATATTTATTATATGTTAAAGTAATAACATATGAATTACAATTCGATAATTAGTGATAGAGTTTAAAACTTTAATAAGATGCTAAATTGTTTGGGAAGCTAATTTAATTATGTTTTATCGTAATGTTTGTTAGGATTGAACAAGGAAACTGAATTCATTTATTTATTTATTTTGATGTCAAATTTGACTAATATTTGGATTCTAAAGTCTTTAGAATAAATTTATTTATTTAGCTTTGGATAAAGAAACAATTCATATTACTAGCCTTTGGTTAATTAGTAATATTATTTGTGTTATTCTGTTAAACGAGAGGAAATTTATATAGATTTAATTATGGGGAATAATTGTTTGAGTTTTCTTTTTCAATCTTCGGTGATTGGCGAGATTTACGTATTACGCATAACTACCCTAAATAAACAATTACTCATACTCATACATATTATTGAAGATGATACAACTGAGTGTGCTAATTATACGGATACATTTATTGTAAATATATGCTCTATTATTATGAGTTTCACTTTTGGGAATCGGTGGTAGACCTACGCTTTCTTTTCTTCTAAACTTTCAATCCGACTTCAGCATTCGATCTTTTATGATTGAGATAATCACCGCCGCACCACGGTGACCACCTTGTCACAAGTTCTTGTCGTCGCTGTTCAGGCCACACAACCACCACTCGCCGCCACTCACCAGCCTTACACCATTGTCACTATTCTGTTGTGACCACCCCTCGTCGCTCGCATCCTATTCAAGTTAATTGGATTCAGGATCAGCCATTCCACACATCGTGTAACTCTCCCATGTTGTCATTGAACCGTTTTCTCCTAGGCATCCTTGTAACCGCGCGACGTCTTCCAACCAGTTCCGTTTGACAAGCCTTACTTGTTTTTTGATTGCTTGTAACCAGCATCTTCCTAATGTTCATCGTGTATTTGAAGTATATGCTTTGATTTGAAACTTAAATTTCTGTAACTTATTATTCAGGCAACGGGTATTAAACGGAGAAGAGGAGTACCGGGTCTTGGTGGGAACTCTAAAAATAAATATTGGAATTTTTGCCACGTAAAACTTTGAGCCAGAATATAGATAATCTAATAGATTTAAATTGTTTGGTTTTAGCATGATTTGTGTGTCAAGATTAATATATACATTCTTATATCTATCTACATCAACCAAATAGCTTTTGTGCATTGTGGTTTATGGCTGTGATAGTAAATTCTTTGGGAAAATCCATACAGTTTCACAATAAGAATATAATATTCTTTATAATTGATTAATTTGATGATTAATAAAAAAAAACCATATGATTTTAAGTGTGGTAAATTGGGTTGAGTCGAATACAAATTATTTATAAAAGGGGAATAATATTAATCATCCAAGGGGCACAACTCTATGTCGCCTAAATATTAATCATCCAAGGAATTGGACATCGTAACCTAAGTTCAGCGAATCTAATTCTATAGATAGTTAACATGTAGGTTCACGTGTGCTTTAAGGGAGACTTGAATTGTTTTTGCTTTTGCTCTACTTGCTAAGAAGGTACGGATTCTGTTTCGTTTACATCATAGTATAATTTTATTTTCGTTACTCTTGGTACGGATTCTTTGGTCTTCTCATCAGAGTATTTTTTTATCATATCCGTTACTTTGCAGTACGGATTTTGTCTGTTTCCGTTAGTTGCTTTTTCACATTTATTATTTGATAAGTTCAAAGTAGCATGCAATAGACCTTAGCAGTTGTAATCATTGTTGCATGTTCTCGTTAGCTTTAATTGTTGTACTCTGCCACCCGAGCATGTTTGGTTTGGTTTGGTTTGGTTCGGTTTGGTTTGGTTTGTGGAGATGGAACAATGGGTGCACACCGTACTCACCGTCTCATAGGTGCATGGACTAGCTAGCTGTGCACCTGTTTGGTTGTTTAGGCTCGTGGGTGCTTCCGTCTCACGTGACTTGGTTTGTTGTTATCTGTAGTCACGTAGTCACGTAGTCTGATATCTGTTTCTGATCTGATATGTTTATGATATTGTCTGGTATGCTTTGTATGTCTGATTATGTTCTGCCTCAGATTATGTTCAGTATTTGTTCAAGTATCAGTTTTGGTTTTGCGTTCAGAAATTTCATATTTCTTTCTTTATGTCCCTTCTTTACTTGTACTATTTGATTTTTCCGTTACTGGGCAACCTTTGGCTCAGCCGTAGTTTTCTTTGTTGTGTTTTTCTTATTTGTTGACAGGTAATCCGGGAAATGTTGGGAACTAGTGATGATGAGAGTAAATGCAGTTCAAGAATAAAGACTTTTATTTATTTAAGTATTTTGAATTAATTAATACTTAGGATTCTTGGTTTGTTTTTGAAACTTTTGGTTGTCTTTTGGATCCTACGTTTCCTCTTTAAACATATTGTGTTTGGTTTTCGATATCTGTAATAGTGACACGTCAGCCCTATTCGGGTCGGGGTGTTATAGAGTCGTTCTCAGAGCAATATTCTGGAGATACCCTTAACGGCTAGAATGTCGAATGTAAGGGATCCAGGATATGCTCCAGGATACGCTCCAGGATATGGATACAGGTGTGACATCAGCGATAACAAGAGAGCTTCAAAAGTTGAAGGATATGATATCAAGTGTGCCTGGGATAGTGCAGCCTATACTGGAAGTATCCTGGGATAGTCGCAACATATCCCGCTTTGCTCACCCCATTTGTGATGCAGAAATCACAAAGAGATTCCAGACTCTCAACGTGAAGCCGTATGATGGGATGACGGATCCTAAGGAGCATATTGCCCAGTATAGGGAGAGGATGGAGATTAACCCTATCCCGTCAGATCTTAAAGAAGTATGTTTGTGCAAGGGCTTCGGCTCTACTTTAACAGGATCAGCCTTGATATGGCTTCTAAATGTTCCACCTTATTCAATTACATCGTTTGCTCATTTAGTTAATTTATTTAATAGTCAATTTTCTCACAGCACGAGCTTTGAAAAACTAACAAGTGATCTTTACAGGATAACACAGGGACCTCAAGAATCCCTGTGGGACTATGTTAACAAATTTAGTAGAGAATCCCTGGATATCCCGAACCTTGCCACGGCAGTACAAGCATTCAAAATGGGGGTTACAGAAGGATTCTCAATTTTATCAAGATCTTGTGATGAATCCTTGCAGGAACTTGGACGATGCTCAGAACAGGGCCTTAAGATACATAAGGCTCGAGGATGACAAGAAAATGCAAGAGAGGATGAATGCATCCTCAACATATGAATCAACTAACAGGAAGTCAGAATCCTCGTATAAACCATATCGCTCTAAGACATATGACCGGAATGACAACAAAAAAGTGAATGCTGTTGAAGACGAGGATCCTGAGGAGTATCCTGAGTTATCTGAATATTGTTTTTCTGTTAATATACCTGAACTGATGTATGCTATGCATGGTCTAGGAGAAAAAGCAAGATGGCCCCGGAAGAATCAACAAAAAACTGATTGGAAGGATAAATCCAAGTGGTGTGCCTTCCACGAGGATTTCAGACATGTTACTGAGGATTGCATTGCTCTAAGGAATGAAATAAGCTATCTCTTAAGTAAGGGATATCTGAAGGATCTCCTGGGAAGAAAGAAGAATAAGGGTCAGGATACTGAGAAGGATCCTGAACGAGCAGCATCACCTCCTGCGGATGCCAAGATAATTAATTTCATTTCAGGAGGATCCGACATTTGCGGGACATCATATTCTGCGGCGAAAAGACACACGAATGAGGCCAAGGCAGAGAGAGGAGATAAGCCAACCAGGATGTCAACCCTCACGACTGATAAAGTGACCACGTTCGATAGCGATAACAGGATACTGTCCAGGATCCTCACCATGATGCTTTGGTAATAACCTTATATGTTGCTAACCATTTTGTACGCAGGATACTGGTGGATAATGGCAGCTCCGTCAACATAATTCAGCTGGAGACATTGAAGAGGATGAATGTATCCCCGATGGATATTACTTCGAAATCCACCGTACTTGTTGGGTTCAGTGGAGAAGCAAGGAATACCGTGGGAGAGATAAAGTTGCCCGTGTATGTTGAAGGGGTCAACTCAATGCAGCGCTTTTGTGTGATGGACTCCTTATCCTGCTACAATATCATATTGGGCAGGCCATGGATCCATGATATGAAAGTTGTGCCGTCAACTTATCACCAATGCATCAAGATCCCTACACCCTGGGGAGTTGTCAAAGTAGATAGTGACCAGCAGGAGCCGAATGAGTGCTACTCATCCTCCATGAAATCCTCTACCAAGCCTAATGTAGCATAGCAATTAAAGATACGGGCCCAGGATATCGTGGAGGGCTTCGGAGTAGGATGTAAAGAAAATTATCCTGGATCAGGATGATCCGGATATCTCGGTGCTCGTGGGAGCCAACATCCCTCAGGATATTGAAAATCAGTTAACTAACTTTTTGAAATGCAGGATGTCAACATTCGCATGGAAGCATGAGGATATGACAGGTATTTCTAAGGATATTATAACTCACAAGCTTGGAATTGACAGGTCTTTCAAGCCTATCCAGCAAAAGAGAAGGAAGTTTGCTCCAGAACGAAACATAATTATTCAAGAAGAGGTTGAAAGACTATTGAAGTCCAAGATGACCAGGGAAGTCAAATTTCCCAAGTGGCTAGCAAATGTGGTCGTGGTTCAAAAGAAGAATGGGAAATGGAACCTTCAGACTAGGAGGATACTGCCTTCATGACACCAACAGGTATTTATTGTTATACTGCTATGCCTTTTGGTTTGAAAAATGCAGGTGCAACGTATCAAAGATTGGTAAACATGATGTTCAAAGACAAACTGGGGGACACTATGGAGGTGTACATCGATGACATGGTAGTGAAATCTAGGAAGGCTAAGGATCATCTCCAGGATATTGAAGCAGCATTTGATATCCTGGATCAGTATAACATGAAGCTGAATCCTGCTAAGTGCCATTTTGGAGTGGGGGCAGGAAAGTTTCTATGATATATGGTGACTAAAAGAGGGATAGGAGCAAGCCCAGAACAGATCAGAGCCATCCTGGATATCAAATCACCTTCTAACATGAAGGATGTTCAAAGACTGACAGGACGAGTAGCATCATTAAATAGATTTATCTCAAGATCCTCGGAAAAATGCAAGGAGTTTTATGATATCCTGAAGAAAAATAGAAAGTTTGAATGGGGGGAGAAGCATGAAGCAGCCTTGCAGGATTTGAAGCAATACCTCTCAACAGCACCTCTATTAATGAAACCTAAGGATGGTGAACCATTATCCCTGTACCTTGCAGTATCAGGAAATGCAGTAAGTGTTGTCCTCGTAAAGGATCATGAAGGTCAGCAGTATCCTATTTATTATGTTAGCAAAAGTTTATTACATGCTGAAACTAGATACTCTCATTTAGAAAAGTTAATATTGGCTCTAGTTATTGCATCAACAAAGCTTAGACATTACTTTGAGACACATAGGATTCATGTTAAAACCAATTATCCTGTTAAAAATGTGCTTAGAAAACCCGAGATGTCAGGTAGATTGGCTAAGTGGTCAGTAAAGTTAAGTGCCTATGATCTAGTGTACGAACCTAGAAATGCCATAAAATCCCAGGTTTTGGCTGACTTTGTGGCTGATTTCAGTAGTGATATTCAAAATGAAGTAGACTTAGAAGTTCAACAACTATGAGAAATCTCGGAATCCTGGACATTATATACTGATGGTGCATCTAATGTTAGAGGTGTAGGATTGGGTATACTACTAAAATCGCCACAGGGGGACATATTACCCCAGGCTATTAAATGTGAATTTTGTGCTACCAATAATGAAGCTGAGTATGAAGCTCTGATAGCAGGATTAGAATTGGCTAAAAATATGAATATTAGATATTTACAAGTATATGTTGATTCCCTATTGATTACTAACCATTTCAATGGATCTTATGCAGTAAAAGGTGAAAAGTTAGGTGAATATCTTGAAATTGTTAAAAAATTAGCAGGATATTTCGAAATTTTTACGCTTGAACAGGTACCAAGAGAAAAGAATGTTGAAGCTGATGCTCTAGCAAACTTAGGATCTACTGTGAGGATACAAGAGGGAACTCAGATACCAATAGTGCACATCTTGTATCCTGCAATGGAACATTTCAAATCTCAGGATAAAGAAGTAGCATGTATCCAGGATCCTGGTGATGGATATCCTGAGAAGGATCCTGAATCCTGGATGAATCCAATTGTGAAGTATCTTCAAGAAGGAGATATCCCAAAGAATGCAAATCCTAAGGCTTTTAGGATGAAGGTATCTCGTTTTACTATTATAAATAATATTTTGTATAAGTAATCTCTTGCAGGTCCATACCTAAGATGCTTGAAGGATCCTGAGGCTATGGAAGTGCTTCAGGATATACATGAAGGGGATTGTGGTAACCACACTGGGGGCAGGTCTTTATTCTCAAAAGTATTGAGAACAGGATACTATTGGCCGACAATGAAGAAAGATGCTGCAGAATACGCTCGAAGATGTGATGCATGTCAGAGGCATAACAACATATTGCATCAATCGGCCATTCATGAAGTGGGGGAATGGACATAGTAGGAAAGTTGCCAAAAGCTCCAGGAGCAAAAGTCTTTATGCTAGTTGTTAGGGCTGATTTTTATAACACATGATCCTTACATGTGATCCTAACCAGTGATCCTTGTTTCTTTGGCAGATAGTGATCCTCAGCAGAGTTCCAGGATCAGGATCACGGACCATCATAGGGATCCTCATGCTAACAGTTGTTTTCATTGAATTTAATGTTATCTTGCAGGAATGTCTAGCAGGATTCGCTCTTAGCATCGCAAACAAGGGACGCGTCTTTACAACTTTGGCATATGCTTAATCAGAGATGAACGTTGTAGAGGATATGGAAACTCGGCATGATTTAAGGGCGATAATTTAGGCTAGATTTACTTTTATTTCTAAAGGGGTAATGAGCTGATTGTTAGTCTATTTACCTAAAATAGGCCACTCACACTTGTATATATAACACTCTTCCCCATTCGGAAGACACACAACACATTTCTCACACACTTAGACACTTGATACTATAGTGATCCTTGTACTCAGCTCATTATCATCCGAAGTTGTAACCATTTTTTGTTATATTGAAGGCACATAAATTTAATCAAAAGTATAGCTAGGAAGCATGCATGGTAGAGTACAAAAGTTTTAAACAACAAATAAGAGGCAAAATTCCTAGAACTATAGATTAGGGCAAAAGCATGGCAATTTTCCTAATTCCCTATAGTTATGGCTCTGATACCAATCTGTCACACCCCAACCGATGGCGGAAACATCGGAATGAGACGAAGTGTGTAGATTGCTCAAAACGTCATAACACTATGTGACAATAATTAATTTAAATTCAAATTTCATTTCAAAACTAAATGTCATACATAATTCAAAGGAAATAACAACTTTGTTTCATAACATAACATAACAAACAAAATGATAGATTAATCTAGGTGTGTATCTAGCCCACCCTAAACTTGTTTCATGAATCATCCGTACTTCAATAATCAACCTGCAACATGTATTAAAATAGAGTTTCAATGCAAAAGCAAAGAGCGAGTATACAAGTTTGTTTACATAGCATAATAGAATAAAAACTCATATCCAACATGAACATAACAAAATAGTTTCAACGTGCTAGTTTACGTAGTCCAAGTGATAGCCCAAGTTTCCCAATGCGTTAAAGTACCTAACCCAAAGTTTCACGGGAGGTTGATATATCTCCTCCTAACAATACCCCAAAGACTAACGGGGAGGTGCATTACTCCTATAGCGCTACTATTGTTAAGGCGGAACTACACACAAGAATTAAACGTTCACATAGCACAAAATAGTCTCAAGATTCACAAGTTTCATGTTTCATGTTTAAATGGATAGAGTAAGTTTCAAATAAGTTTCAAGTGTCATGTGCGTTTAATATAGAATACATGTTGCACCCAAAGTGTTAAAAGTGAAAATGGGTTCGAGTATACTCACGGTTTACAAGTGGTGACTTGAAGTTCCGAGAGCAAGTTTGTAGATGAATTAGTTCGGAGCACCTTGTCCTTCTACACAAGGAAACGTAGGTGTGTGAGTTTGGCGTATAACGGAAGATTATAGATTCGGAGTTTTTAAAATATGTAGAAAGTAACATAGGTGAAAATAATCATCTTGTACACATAACTCTTGTTCTTGACACTATTGAAACTCAAAAGAGTTGGTATGATTTCATGGATTCTAAGATCCATTAGAGTCGTAACAAGGGCATGGTCATTGATGATGTAACGTCCACTTAACAAATAACTATTAAGTCATCATCAAGTCTTAGTTACTTAGATGTATACATATAGAATAACTTAGATATTATATAGTTTACAAGTCTTATGGTTCAAGCATGAGGTAGGAGATTAATGTCTCCATTTAGGTACCTCTTTGTGTCATAGAATACATACATGAGGTAGGAAGAACAAGCTTCCATTTAGGCACCTCTATTGTTCACCACTACACTTGTTGTTATAAACAACAAGGAGGGTCATGAACGTACAAGTATCAAGGTATTAACAACAACTAATCTATAGCAAAACATCAAGTAATGAGTGGATTCTTATGAAGGATAGCCCAAGCTAATCCAACCATCTCACATTCAACAAGTTTCACACTTGTACACTACTTGTGGGTAAAACCCTAATTAAAAACAGAAAGTTTATGAGGTTTTAACCTCTGATTTAGATGTCTCAACCATGTTTTTAAGCCTAACCAACCATAAGAGAGGTTGTAAGCATTTGGACATTGGTTTGAGATGTGTTTCACACAAGTTGGATGAAGTTTGCATAAGTTTGTAACAAAACAGAAAGTTTTTGGTCAATTTCGGAGCAATTCCAGGTCTGATTTCTCCAAGGAGAAGTCAAGGAATCAAACTACATGATTAACCAAGCAAGTAGGAAAAAGAATGAGCAAAAACGGACAAGAAACGAGTGAGATATGCTCACTTTTGTGAAGTAGGATGAATCTGCCCAAACACCAATTTGCAGCTGCGTTTTTGGATGATTTGAGAGAGATTTAGATGAGTTTGTAAAGTGTTTAGGACTTGGATTAGTGTGGTATTTATAGGAGAAGGTTTAGGTTAGTTTATGGTTGAGTATTTAATGTTATAACATGTTTAAAACTCAAAACAAACCCAAAATCCCGCTCAAACAGCGAGCTGAAGGGTCTGGTCGCGCTGATCAGGCCTTTTAAGCGAGTGTTTAAATTTAATAAGGTTGGGTTTTGTTCAATAAAAAGGCTGCAGAGCAGCTGGTTTGTGCGCGTGTGACTGGGGTGGCAGACCCGGGTTCGAGTCCGGTCAGCCCCCTTTATTTTTTTGTGTATGATTTTCAACCTCAGGAGTTACACAACTAGTCCCTGCAGGTTTAAACTTTCAGCAAACTGCACTATTAGTCCCTTAACTTTAATTGACTGTGGTATATTACATTGTTTAAAAAAATAACCTTATAGTTTTAGACTAGTTTGGTTATTTTTATTTATTTATTTATTTATTTATTTATTTATTTTTTTTGTAATCACTTTAGGAATTAACGAAACTAACCAGGTTATTATAAAAATTAAACATTTAAATAGAAAATTTTAAATAATTTAATTAATCTAATTAGTTTAAATAATTTGAATGATATCCATATTTATAACGAACTAAAATCTTCAAACGTTTTTTTCGTTTCACAAAGCTTTCGAGTTGCGAAAAATTTGGATCTGAATCTCATAATAGTTTCAATTAGTTTAACGAGCATTAAGCGTAACAACGAATCGGGAGTCTATGATAACATATCGTTCAAACGTGAACATTGCACATAAGTCTAACACAAACATGAATAAAATAGCTTCGTTTTCATCATTATGATCAATAGTCTCGAATTACTAATGAAACGAAAGTAGATTACAAAGAGAGTACAAGTGTCTAAATATGGAAAGTACAACATGACTTGCTGAAACAAGAAAGTGCGAAAATGCGGAGCGTTACAATAGCAGCTCTAAACAGGTTCATATCAAAATCCTCAGAAAGATGTAAAGAATTTTATGATATCCTAAGGAAAAACAGGAGATTTGAATGGACTGAAAAGCACGAGAATGCTTTGAAAGCCCTCAAAGAATATATGTCCTCAGCTCCAGCATTAATGAAACCCGGAAAAGGAGATGTGTTATCCTTATATCTGGCGGTATCCTCAACCGCTGTAAGTGCAGTCCTTGTTAAGGATCACGAAGGTACACAACATCCTATCTACTATGTAAGTAAAAGTTTACTTGATGCCGAATCCAGGTACTCACACCTTGAAAAACTTATTCTTGCATTAATTATGGCATCTACTAAGCTAAGACATTATTTTGAAACCCATACTATTGTTGTTAGAACTAATTTTCCAATCAAGAATGTCCTCAGGAAACCAGAGATGTCCGGAAGGATGGCTAAGTGGGCAGTAAAGCTTAGTGCCCATGATATAAGATATGAGCCTAGAACAGCCATTAAATCCCAAGCACTAGCAGACTTTGTGGCTGATTTCAGTAGTGATCTACAAAAGAAAGCAGAATTGGAGGTCCAGCAGCTAGATGAAACCAAGGATCCTTGGATACTACACACTGATGGATCCTCAAATGCTAAAGGCACAGGGCTCGGCATACTACTAAAATCGCCACAGGGGGACATAATACCCCACTCCATAGCTTGTGAGTTCCAAGCAACTAACAATGAGGCTGAATATGAAGCCTTAATTGTTGGCTTGCAAATTGCTAAGGATATGGGGATCAGATATCTTAAAGTATATGTAGACTCATTACTGATCACTAATCACTTTAATGGATCCTATGCTGTTAAAGGTGAAAAACTAACCAAATATTTAGAGATAGTCAAAGAATTGGCACTCTCCTTTGTTTCTTTCAGTTTAACACAGGTACCAAGGGAGGAAAATACAGAAGCTGATGCATTGGCCAATCTAGGATCATCCTTGAAGATCCCAGAGGATATAAGTATCCCCATCATCCATATCCTGGCTCCTGCTATTGAAAATCAGGTGGCCATGGAAATAGAAGAGGATACTGCAGTGATTCCTAGTGAGGAAACTCAATCTCACTCAGGATCATGGATCTCACCAATCATGAGATACTTACAACACGGGGAGATTCCTATGGGAGAAAATCCTAGAGCTTTCAGGATTAAATAATGTATTATATAAGCGATCTCTTGCAGGACCATATTTAAGATGTATCGAGGATCCCGAAATTCAAGAAGTGTTGAGAGACTTCCATGAAGGAGATTGTGGAAACCACACTGGGGGCAGGGCATTGTTCTCAAGGATCCTTAGAACAGGATACTACTGGCCAACTATGAAAAGGGATGTTGTAGAATATGCTAAGAAGTGTAATCCTTGTCAAAGACACAGCAATATCCTTCATCAGCCAGCTGAATTTCTACATCCTATACCATCCTCTTGGCCATTCATGAGATGGGGAATGGATATAGTTGGCAAGCTCCCTAAAGCACCTGGCGGAAAAGTATTATGCTTGCCATGACCGACTACTTCTCCAAGTGGATAGAAGCTGAAGCTTTTGCTCAAGTCAGAGAAAAGGAAGTTATATCCTTTATTAAGAGAAACATTATAACCAGATTTGGCATTCCCTCTGAAATTGTATGTGATAATGGTTCCCAATTCATTGGGAGCAGAACCACTAACTTTTGTGACAGTTGGGGAATTAAGATGATAACATCAACACCAGTCCATCCACAAGCCAATGGTCAAGCAGAATCATCCAACAAGATCATCATCAACAACCTAAAGAAGAAATTAGGATCCAAGAAGGGGAAATGGGCAGAGGAATTGCCTTATGTGCTGTGGGCTGATAGGACAACTCCCAAGAATGCCACTGGGCAAACACCCTTCTCTTTAGTATTTGGGGCAGAAGCAGTGATCCCAACAGAAATGGTGGTTCCAACTGCTAGAACAAGTACTCGTGATCCTGAAGAGAATGCTGCAAACCTAGCTCAAGACTTGGATACTATTGAGGAAATCAGGGATCTGGCTAGGATAAGGATGGCAAGCTACCAACAAAGAATGGCTGGTGCCTACAACAAAAATGTCAGGATAAGGAAGTTCCAAGTCGGGGATATGGTGTTGAGAAAAGCATTCCAAAATACCATCAATCCTGCTGATGGAAAATTGGCACCAAAATGGGAAGGCCCTTACTTGATTGAAGCCGAAGCAGGAAAGGGGGCATACAGATTGCTAACCATGGAAGGAAATTTGTTACCAAGAGCCTGGAATGCTATTCACTTAAAGAAATATTTCATGTGAACAGGATCCTTCAAGCATATGATCCTTACAATGAAAGCATCCTCGAAGGATCCCGGCGATATCAGTGATCCTTACTCTGGTAAAGTCCTTATCTCAAAACTTTTCCATTTTCTTATTTTTACCTAAGGATAAGGATCACGTATCCTTCATCCTCCTCTCACGAGAATTTGAGTTCTGATAGTACATGTATCCTCAGCATGTTATTGATAGTCTTCAAAAGCACCTCAGATCCTTGGGTTCAACCCCAGTTATCCTTGGGCTTGTCCCCAGTTTTCGCCTGTAGCGCACGATGATCCTGGTATAGTTCACGTCTTTGGGACCAGTACCCACTTTAGGGGCTGACAACCTCATCGTACTGGCTATATCTAGGATCCTACGTATAATGGTAGACGTACCATACATCCGTTCCTAAGGTTTCTAACGTTTTCACGTTAGCTAAGGTTTTGACATTTTCATGTCACCAAGTTTGGATAGTCGCCAGTAAGGGCCATACTCCAGTTTACATACGATCCTTGGGCTTGTCCCCAGTTATCCTTTGGGCTTGTCCCCAGTTATCCTTTGGGCTTGTCCCCAGTGATCCTTTGGGCTTGTCCCCAGTTATCCTTTGGGCATGTCCCCAGCTATTAATTTATCTTTTACATTGGCTTAGTCCCAAGTTATGTTCCATTTTTCCGGTTTTCGAAGTTAAACAAATAAGGATCCTTAATCCTTATTATCCATTAAAATTTCATTTACGGTTATCTTGATTAAAGGTTAGGATCCTAACTTGGATTCTCAGGTATGATCCTTGACTATTTTGATTATACTCGTTATTTTGAATAACCCTTACACTTTGACAACTAAACCTATGATCCTCGATCATAAACTATTCTTGAAAATTTTTCAATTACAGGATATTTAATCCAGGATCATATCCTAAAATGATTGAACATGATTTGCTTAACAATTGGAAAATAAAAGGATAAACAAAGGATAACAACGCGAGATAAGCCAGAAAGATTAGAGTTATTTTATTAACAAAGGATTTTAAACCCTTTCAAAAGTTGTCAAAATTGCCAACCCACGTTTCTACCAGCAAAACGTGGCCCGTCCACATGGGTTGGCAAAGGGTGTCCATTGTTTATGCGGTCATAGCAGGTGCAGGAAATTAAAAGCGGCAGGATCACAAAGGCTTCATCCCCCAAACAGAGGATCCCTCTACCCTTTGCGATCCTACCTATTGTCCAAAGGATCCAGGATCCTTAACCCTAAAAACTATTGTTAGTTACAGACCATAAATTGTTTCAAAACATCAACAACCACAAAAACCACTACCAAATTCAAAAAATTGGGCTCCGGCCAAGTCTCAAAATTTCCATCATCGCCCAATCCTGCAGCTCAAACCTTCGCTGCTCCATCACCACCAGCTCCACTTGCTTCCCCCTGATCCTTGCCAGCATCACCACCTTCAAGCATTGGGATCTCCTCGGCTTCATCATCATCCTCCAACTCTGCTAACCTTGCCTTCCAGCCCTCCACATCCCATGTGCTCTTGTCAAAGGCAGGATCCTAAGCCTCCGCAGCCATCTGCAATTGGATCTTATACATAGCTATTGCGGCAGAGACCTTGGCATCCTGGGTGATCTCCTGCTTCTCACAATCCATGTTGATCAGCATTTGAGCAGCTTCATCCTTGGTAGCCCGGAGTTCCTTCTCAAGATCAGCTATCTTGAGATCCTTCAGCACGCCCATTTGTTGGAGGTCGGCGATTTGGCTGATCCTCAACATGGCCAAGGTAGGTTTCTATTTCAGCAAGTTTCTGCAGAAAGGGAAAAAGGTAAGTTCAGGACCAGGTGATCCTCAAACAAGCAGGATATACGAGCAGAATACACAAGCAAGAGCAATGATCCTTACTTCATTAACATAATCAAGAAACTGTTGGCGGAGCAGGGGAAATCCTTGAAGATCCTCAGAAGCTTTTCTCTTCTTTCCCTTACCTCTGACAGGTGCTTTAGGGGCTGAAGCAGACGAACTAGCAGCAGGGGTCTTCTTCCTTGTAGACTTGACATTTGCAAGATCATCAATACCAAACTTGGAGGCAGACTTGACAGATTTCCCAGCGCCTACACAATCAAAATAAGATAAGTACTCTAACTAATTTAAAAATCTTACATAGAACTACTTTTTAAATGAGGATACTTACTTGACATTGTGGCAGATGCGGAGGATACTTCCTGTGAATCTTGAATGGCAACTTGAAAACTTCTGGTCTCAGGATCAAGCTTTTTGAAGGCTAGAACTCTCTCTCTTGCAGCAGGAGTCAACTTGAGATGAGCAACAGATATGGCTGCACAAAAAACAGAATATTAGTGATCCTCGCCTTAAGGAACAAGTCTGATGGTGATCCTTCCAGGATCCTCTATCCTACCATGAGTAGCCCACTCCTTGGGCAGATCCTTCCCATTAGGGATGGTATCCCTCCTAACGAAGAAAAATCGTCGCTTCCAATTCGTGTCATTCTTGGTGACCTTAAGAACAGGGTGATCCTCTCCAGCTTTCCGTTTGAACAAATATCGGCAGGATCCAAACGTTGTGAGATCATACATCTCAGACAGCTCCGCCATTCCTAGGTCGATCCCTTCTTGCTCAATGATCCTTTCAAGGGTATACAAAACCCTCCAGATCATCGGCATGGCTTGGATGTAAGATATGCCGGTCAGGGAAAAGAAAGATTGGGTGAAAGCTGGAAAGGGATACGTATAGACTATGGTGAACGGAGTAACAGGAAAAGCTACCCAAGTATCGGAGACAAAGTCACTTAAAGCAGTGGGAGTGAAAGATTTAAAGATAGCATTCTCCGGAAAACAATGACGAATTCTATCAATATGAGCATCGGTGAAACAACACCTCTCATGGGGAGAATCCTTGATGATCCCTTGACCCTTCAAGGGACTGTTCTTTTTAGGATCCTTATAAGGGGAGTTGCGTAGCAGCATGCTTGCAGAATGTTGAAGAAAAACAAAGAAGCAGAAAAACAGAGTAAGAGAAGGAAGAAGGAAGAAGAGAGATACCTGATTGATCTTCGGACGAGATTATAAAGGGAGTTTCTTTGATTTTACATGCGAATTGATCCTATCTCTATCTCCTATTTATAATGATGATCTGCAGGGCTGTCACTTCTGTGACGTAAGAATCACAACGGCTAGTCCGACTCCAACGGCTAGTTATCCGATTAGCTCGTTGCAGATAAGATCAAGCAAAATATAACTCATTTATTTACAATATCACTCCTTATATTTTGGGGGCAATTGTTAGGGCTGATTTTTATAACACATGATCCTTACATGTGATCCTAACCAGTGATCCTTGTTTCTTTGGCAGATAGTGATCCTCAGCAGAGTTCCAGGATCAGGATCACGGACCATCATAGGGATCCTCATGCTAACAGTTGTTTTCATTGAATTTAATGTTATCTTGCAGGAATGTCTAGCAGGATCCGCTCTTAGCATCGCAAACAAGGGACACGTCTTTACAATTTTGGCATATGCTTAATCAGATATGAACGTTGTAGAGGATATGGAAACTCGGCATGATTTAAGGGCGATAATTTAGGCTAGATTTACTTTTATTTCTAAAGGGGTAATGAGCTGATTGTTAGTCTATTTACCTAAAATAGGTCACTCACACTTGTATATATAACACTCTTCCCCATTCGGAAGACACACAACACATTTCTCACACACTTAGACACTCGATACTATAGTGATCCTTGTACTCAGCTCATTATCATCCGAAGTTGTAACCATTTTTTGTTATATTGAAGTTTAGTGATCGGTAGTTGCCATCACCCGAGGTTTTTTATGCCGGAGATCATTCATTGATCAAGGGCTTTTTCCTCGTATAAATCCTTGTGTCACTTGCATATTTCTCACAAAAGTGATCCTTTACTTTTTCAACAAACCAAGCATCATTCCCCGTTTACCTAGAGTTTGGTTGCATTATCCTTGTGTGATTTTTGACCAAAACACTAGTAATGACTGACTATTTTTCTAAATGGGTTGAAGCTGAAGCATTTGTCCAAGTTAGAGACCAGGAAGTAGTATCCTTCATAAAGAAGAATATCCTGACCAGGTTTGGAGTACCAGCCGAGATAATCTGTGACAATGGTTATCAGTTCATAAGGAAGAGGACTACTGAATTTTGCAAGAGTTGGGGAATCAAAATGATCACATCTACTCCGGTACATCCTCAAGAAAATGGGCAAGCAGAATCCTCGAACAAGATAATAGTCAACAACCTGAAAAAGAGACTAGGAGCTAAAAAAGGAAGATGGGTAGAAGAACTACCTTTTGTTTTGTGGGCTGATAGAACAATAATAAAGAGTGCAACTGGCCAAACCCCTTTCTCCTTAGTATTTAGAGCAGAGGCAGTAATCCTAACAGAGATGATAATACCTACAGCAAGATCCAACCTCCGGGATCCCGAGCAGAATCCTGAAGCTCTGTGCCAAGAGTTAGACACTGTGGATGAAACAAGAGATGCAGCGAAGCTAAGGATGGCAACATATCAACAGAGGATATCCAAAGCATATAACAAAAATCTAAGGACTAGAAGGTTTCAAGTTGGAAATTGGGTACTAAGGAAGGCTTTTCAGGATACTATTAATCCTGCTGATGGAAAGTTAGCTCCTAAGTGGAAAGGACCTAATGAGATTGAATCGGAATCCGGAAAAGGAGCATACCGGCTTAAGAATATGGAGGGGTATATACTACCAAGATCCTGGAATGCTATACATCTCAAAGCCTATTTCAAGTGAGTTTAGAATTTAATTACTAACTCGGTATGGTATGAATTCTATCTCTTTTAAATATAATTCTATTTTATTTGAACCCAATACTGACTTAAGCATCGGAGAGGTGCTAGCCAGGCTAACACCCACTTTAGTTTAAGGTTGTTTTGCAGTATATGCCTCGGGATATAGCTCCAGGATACACACTCAGGATACTTCGGAAGATTAGAGGATTGGCCCCCTCTCTCACGTTTAAGGGATCCTGATCCCTTCAAAGGTTTAAAGGTATTCACTGTTTTGGTCAAAAATCTAATGAGGATAATGCAACCAAACTCTTAGTTACGGGGAATGATGCTTGAAATGAAGAACAATAATAAGGATCACTTCGATGTAAATTGCAGAAACAACACAAGGATTTATACGAGGAAAAAGTCCTTGATCAATGAATGATCTCCGGCATAAAAAACCTCGGGTGATGGAAACTACCGATCACCAAGCTCAAATAAATCAATAAATGTTTACAACTTCGGATAGTGACGAGCTAGGTACAAGGGTCACTATGGTTAATTGGGTAAAAGTGTGTGAAAACTGTTAAGTATTTGCTGAAAGCTTCGAGAGTGCAGTTGTACGAGAGTGTATGTAGCTGAAAATGGCTAAGTGTTCTAAAAATAGCTCGTCACCCCTTTAAAAATAAAAGCTAACTAAGCTAACAAACTGTCCGACTTTTGTGCCATGCTCCCACGTTCTCCACAACGTCCATTTCCATTCAAACGTGTGCGAAATACCCGCGGAATATTCCATAGTAACGTTGCCAAGACCAAGTCAAGCTTATTACTCCTGCAAAACAATATGAAACATAAAGAGCCAATCGTTAGTATGAGGATCCTTAGGGTGATCCATGATCCTGATCCTGAAGCTCTTCTGAGGATCACCATTTGTCACAGAAGTAAGGATCACTATTAGGATAACAAGTAAGGATCACTAATTGTTAGAAAATCCTCCCCTAACAATTGCCCCCAAAATATAAGGAGTAATATGTAAAATGAACGAGTTATGTTTTCTTGATCTTATCCGTAACTAACTAACGGATATATAGCCGTTGATGTAGAACTATCCGTTGCAACTATGACGTCACAGAAGTGACATCCCTGCAGAATCATGATTATAAATAGGAGATATAGATAGGATCATATGCATTTAAATTCCAGAGTTACTCCCTTTATAACTGCATTCCGAAGATAAACAGGTATTCATCTTCTTCCTTCTTT
This sequence comes from Helianthus annuus, assembly GCF_002127325.2. Taxonomy (NCBI): domain Eukaryota; kingdom Viridiplantae; phylum Streptophyta; class Magnoliopsida; order Asterales; family Asteraceae; genus Helianthus; species Helianthus annuus. Next base: position 27,166,460 of record NC_035435.2, read on the forward strand.
TGCTCTGTTTTCCTTCTCTTTTCATTATTCTGTCAAAATGTTGCTCCGGAACTCCCCATCTAAGGATCACACGAAGAATAGCCCGCTAAAGAGCCAGGGAATCATCGAAGATTCCATAAAAGAACGATGTTGCTTCTCCGATCCGCAAATTGATAGGATCCACTACTGCTTCCCGGCGAACACTGTGTTTAAATCGTTTGATCCCAACGCCCTCAGTGATCATATTTCTGATAACTGGGTTGCGTTTCCTATTACCCCGTTCACCATAGGCTACACATATCCCTTTCCAGCTTTCACCCAATCTTTCTTTTCCCTAACCGGCATATCTTATATCAAAGCCATGCCGATGATCTGGAGGGTTTTGTATACCCTTGAAAGGATCATCGAGCAGGAGGGGATAGACTTAGGCATGGCAGAACTGGGAGAATTGTATGATCTCACTACCTTTGGTTCCCATCGTTATCTGTTCAAACGTGAACCTGGTGAGGAACACCCGATCTTCAAAGCTACCAAAAATGATACCAACTGGAAGCGGCGTTTCTTTTTTGTCAAGAGAGATTCTATCTCTGATGGGAAGGATCTACCCAAGAAGTGGGCTACCCATGGTAGGATGGAGGATCCTGAGAAGGATCACCAGAGAACTTATCCTTTAATATAAGAATCACTGACATTCTTTTGCTTTCTTATTGTGCAGCTATCTCCGTTTCACATCTTAGACTGACTCCTGCAGCTAAAGAGAGACTCGCCGCGTTCAAGAGGCTTGATCCTGAAACAAGATCTTTCAAGACAACCACCCAAGATTCTCAGGAAGTATCCTCAGGTTCTGTCATGATGTCGAGTAAGTATCTTTGCTTAAAAATTCAAATAAATAACGAAATACAAGTGAAATTAAGATACTTATCTTGTTTTGGTTGTGTAGGTGCTGGAAAATCCACCAAGTCTGCTTCAAAGTTCAGTGTCACCGATCTCACCACCGTCAGATCCTCCAAGAGAAAAGCTCCTACCAGCCCGACAGCTTCGGTCCCCAAGGCACCCCTCAAAGGAAAGGGAGGCAAGAAGAGAAAAGCCTCTGAAGCTGAGGCTCTGCAAGGTCTCCCCTTGATCCGCCAACAATTCCTTGACTACTTCAGTGAGGTAAGGATCACTGTCCCTGCTCCTATATCCTACTGATATGAGGATCACTTGGTTCTGACCTTATCCTTTGTCTTCTTTGCAGAAATTCGCTGAGATTGAGAACTACGTTGGCCATGTTGAGGATCAGGATAGTAAGATTGCTGATCTTCAACAGGTTGCACTGCTAAAGGACCTCAAGATTGCTGATCTTCAGAAGGATCTCCAGAATGCCAGAAACGAGACGGCCAAGGTGTTGATCAACTTTGACTACGAGAGGCATGAGCTCACCGAGGATGCCAAGGTCTCCGCCGCCATAGCAATGTACAAAACCAAGCTGCAAATGGCCCTGGAAGCTCAGGATCCTTCTTTTGACAAGAGCACCTGGGATGTGGAGGGCTGGAAGGCAAGGCTGGCTGAATTGGAGGATGAAGAAGAGGCTGAAAGGATCCTGTCCATTGAGGCTGGAGGCAAGGGTGAAGGTGGTGAAGCAAGTGGAGCTGGAGGTGGTGATGTAGCGAAGGTCTAGGCTGCATGATTGGGCGATGATGGAAACTTCTGGACATAGCCGGAGCCCAATTTTTTTTGTTTGATGGTAGTTTGTTGAACAATTTAATGGTTTGTACTGAACAATAGTTTTTAGGATTAAGGATCTAGGATCCTTCAGATAATAGGTAGGATTGCAAATGGAGGAGGGATCCTCTGTTTGGGGGATGAAGCCATTGTGATCCTGCCGCCTTTATATTCCTGCACTACTTTGAACCTATTATCATGGACACCCTTTACCTACCACAGCAGACGGGCCACGTATTGCTGGTAGATGCTCGGGGTAGGTAATTTTGACAACCTTTGAAGGGTTAGTCTTTTTGTTAATAAATAAAATCTTAATCCTTTATCGCTTATCTTGTGTTATTATCCTTTTGGTTCCTTTAATTCTCAATTGTTTTGATGTACACTTATTAAATAAGCAATTTTGAATAAGTCAGATTGAAAACATTTAGGATATGATCCATGATCAAATATCCTATAGTTGAAAAATCCCAAAAAGAAGTATATGTTTTGAGGATCATAAGTTCAATTGTCAAAGTATAAGGGTTATTCAAATAATCAACGAATAGAATTGAAATAGTTAAGGATCATACCTGAGGATCCAAGTTAGGATCCTAACCATAATCAGGATAACTATAAGATAAACCTTAGGGAGAAGTAAGGATCAAGGATCCCTAGTTGTTTAACTTCAAGGACCTGAAATAGCGCATAACTTGGGACTAAGCCAATATAAGATAAGAGTTAGCAACTGGGGACAAGCCCAAGGATAACTGGGGACAAGCCCAAGGATAACTGGGGACAAGCCCAAGGATAACTGGGGACAAGCCCAAGGATAACTGGGGACAAGCCCAAGGATCGTATGTAAACTGGAGTATGGCCCTAACTGGCGACTATCCAAACTTAGTGACATGACAATGCCAAAACCTTAGCTAACGTGAAAACGTTAGAAACCTTAGGAACGGATGTATGGTACGTCTACCATTATACGTAGGATCCTAGGTATAGCCAGTACAATGGAATTATCAGCCCCTAAAGCGAGTACTGGTCCCACTGCCTTGAACTATACCAGGATCATCATGCGCTACAGGCGGAACTGGGGTTAAACCCAAGGAACTGGATTGCTTCTGTAGATAATAAACGCTTTGCTAAGGATACCTGAACTTTCAAAACTCAAAATCATGTGAGATAAGGATGAAGGACACATGATCCTTATCCTTATATGAGAAAATAAGGAAATGAACTAGTTCAAGATTAGGACGTTACCATAGTAAGGATCATTGATGCTTTAAGGATCCTTCCAGGATACCCCTAATGTAAGGATCACCTGTGCCATGAGGATTCTGCTCATATGAAATATTTCTTCAAATGGACAGCATTCCAAGCTCTTGGTAACAAATCACCTTCCATGGTCAGCAATCTATATGCCCCCTTTCCTGCTTCAGCTTCAATCAAATAAGGGCCTTCCCATTTTGGTGTCAATTTTCCATCAGCAGGATTGGTGGTATTCTGAAATGCTTTCCTTAATACCATATCACCAATCTGAAATTTCCTGATCCTAACATTTTTATTGTAAGCACCAGCCATTCTTTGTTGATAACTAGCCATCCTTATCCTAGCCAGATCCCTGATTTCCTCAATAGTATCCAGGTCTTGAGCCAAGTTCTCATCATTTTCCTCAGGATCACGGGTACTTGTTCTAGTAGTTGGAACCACCATTTCTGTTGGGATCACTGATTCTGCCCCAAATACCAAAGAGAATGGTGTTTGACCAGTAGCATTCTTAGGGTTTGTCCTATCAGCCCAAAGCACATAAGGTAATTCTTCTGCCCATTTCCCTTTCTTGGATCCAAGCTTCTTCTTCAAATTGTTGATGATGATCTTGTTGGATGATTCTGCTTGACCATTAGCTTGTGGGTGGACTGGTGTTGATGTTATCATCTTAATCCCCCAGCTGTCACAAAAGTTAGTGCTTCTGCCCCCAATAAATTGGGAACCATTATCACATATAATTTCAGAAGGAATACCAAATCTAGTTATAATATTTCTTTTAATGAAGGATATAACTTCCTTTTCTCTGACTTGGGCAAAAGCTTCAGCTTCTATCCACTTGGAGAAGTAATCAGTCATGGCTAGCATGAACACTTTTCCACCAGGTGCCTTAGGGAGCTTACCAACTATATCCATGCCCCATCTCATAAATGGCCAAGAGGAGGATATAGGATGTAGAAATTCAGCCGGCTGATGAAGGATATTGCTGTGTCTCTGACAAGGATCACACTTCTTAGCATATTCCACAGCATCCCTTTTCATAGTTGGCCAGTAGTATCCTGTCCTTAGGATCCTTGAGAACAATGCCCTGCCCCCAGTGTGGTTTCCACAATCTCCTTCATGGAAGTCTTTTAAAACTTCTTGGACTTCAGGATCCTCAATGCATCTTAAATATGGTCCTGCAAGAGATCGCTTATACAACATATTATTTAAGATTGTGAATTGAGATACCTTAATTTTGAAAACCCTAGGATTTTCTCCCGTAGGAATCTCTCCGTGTTGTAAGTATCTCATGATTGGTGAGATCCATGATCCTGATCCTGAATAAGATTGAGTATCCTCACTAGGGATAATTGCAGAATCCTCCCCTATTTCCATGGCCACATGATCCTCGATGGCAGGAGCCAAGATATGGATAATGGGGATACTTATTGTTAGGGCAGGACTTTTAATGACCTGTGATCCTTACATGATATCCTAACAGTGATCCTTGTTTCTATGGCAGATAGTGATCCTAAGAAGAGCTCTAGGGTCAGGATCATGGATCATCCCAAGGATCCTCATACTAACGATTGTTCTCTTTGAATTTCATGTTGTTTTGCAGGAATTACGAGTTGGACCCGGTCTTGGCAACGTTATTAAGGAATCTTCCATGCTAATTTCGCACATGCATAACCGGAAATAGACGTTGTGGAGAATATGGAAACTTAGCACAAATTACGGATAGTTTGTTAGGCTAAATTTATTTCTATTTCTAAAAGGGGTAACGAGCTAGTAGTTAGGAGACTTGCCTAATTTCAGCTACACACACTTATATAAGTGCACTCTCAAGCATTGGGCAGGGGACGACACATTTCTTACACGCTCTAGCATACTACACCATAGTGATCCTTGTACCTAGCTCGTTACTATCCGAAGTTGTAAACGTTATTTATTATATTTGAACTTGGTGATCGGTAGTTTCCATCACCCGAGGTTTTTTATGCCGGAGATCATTCATTGATCAAGAGCTTTTTCCTCGTATAAATCCTTGTGTCACTTGTGCAATTTACATTTAAGTGATCCTTATCTTTATTCATCATTCAAAGCATCATTCCCCGTTACAGAGAGTTTGGTTGAATTATCCTTGTGTGATTTTTGACTAAAACACTTGTATCCTCCGGGATCTTCAAGGATGATCCTAAGTTAGCCAATGCATTAGCTTCTGTATTTTCTTCCCTTGGTACCTGTGTCAAACTAAAGGAAACAAAAGAGAGTGCCAACTCTTTAACTATCTCTAAATATTTGGTTAGCTTTTCACCTTTAACAGTATAGGATCCATTAAAGTGATTTGTAATTAATAATGAATCTACATGTACCTCAAGGTACCTGATCCCCATATGCTTAGCAATTTGCAAACCAGCAATTAAGGCTTCATACTCGGCCTCATTATTAGTGGTTTGGAACTCACAAGCTATAGAGTGGGGTATTATGTCCCCCTGTGGTGATTTTAGTAGTATACCAAGCCCTGTGCCTTTGACGTTTGAGGATCCATCAGTATAGAGTATCCAAGGATCCTTGGTCTCCTCTAGCTGCTGGACTTCTAACTCAGCTTCTTTTTGTAAATCACTACTGAAATCAGCCACAAAGTCGGCCAATGCTTGGGATTTGATGGCTGTCCTAGGCTCATATCTTATATCATAGGCACTAAGCTTCACTGCCCACTTAGCCATCCTTCCTGACATCTCTGGTTTCCTGAGGACATTCTTAAATGGAAAATTAGTTTTAACAACAATAACATGAGTTTCAAAATAATGTCTTAACTTAGTAGATGCCATAATTAATGCAAGAATAAGCTTTTCAAGGTGTGAATACCTGGATTCGGCATCAAGTAAACTCTTACTTACATAATAGACAGGATGTTGTGTACCTTCGTGATCCTTAACAAGGACCGCACTTACTGCTTTTGAGGATACTGCTAGATACAAGGATAGCACATCGCCTTTTTCTGGTTTCATCAAGGCCGGGGCTGAGGATAGGTAATCTTTGAGAGCTCTTAAGGCATTTTCATGCTTCTCAGTCCACTCAAATTTCTTGTTCTTCCTTAGGATATCATAGAATTCTTTGCACTTCTCTGAGGATTTGGATATAAATCTGTTCAAAGCTGCTATCATGCCTGTTAGCCTTTGGACATCCTTAGCATTGGCAGGAGATTTGATATTCACTAAGGCTTTGATCTGCTCCGGGCTAGCTTCAATGCCTCTCTTGGTCACCATGTATCCTAAGAATTTACCCGCTTTAACACCAAAGTGACACTTTGAAGGACTAAGTTTCATGTTATATATGTCAAGGATATCAAATGCTTCCTCCAAGTCCCTTAGGTGATCCTCAGCTTTTATGGACTTTACCACCATATCATCTATGTAAACCTCCATAGTTTGTCCAATCTGATCCTTGAACATCATATTCACCAGCCTTTGATATGTTGCACCTGCATTCCTTAATCCAAACGGCATAGCAATATAACAATATATACCGGTTGGAGTCATAAAAGCCGTATCCTTTTGATCAGATGGTTCCATCTGAATTTGTTGAAATCCAGATGAAGCATCCATAAAAGTCAACAGTTCATGACCCGCCGTTGCATCCACCATGGAGTCAATGTGGGGTAATGGGAAAGGATCCTTGGGACATGCCTTATTTAAATCTGTGAAATCGACACATACCCTCCACTTTCCATTTTTCTTTTGGACACAACCACATTGGCCAACCATCTTGGATACTTGACCTCTCTAATCATACCTGCCCGGAGCAATTTCTCTACCTCTTCCTGGATAATGGCATTTCTTTCGGGTGCAAACTTCCTCATTTTTTGATGGATTGGTTTGAATGACCTGTCAATGCCAAGTTTATGAGTTATAATATCCTTAGATATACCTGTCATATCCTCGTGTTTCCATGCAAAGGTAGTCTTCCTTCTTTTGAGGAAGGATACGAGATCTTCTTTCATTTTGCCAAGGATCCCTGATCCGATATAGATTTTGGATTCAGGATCATTAGGATCCATGAGGATTTCTACCACATCCTGCTCTCTTGCCTCCAAGACATCCCTTGGAGGATACTTTGATTGCTATTGCTCCCTTGACTTCGAGGCTGGTTTCATCGATGAAGTGTAGCAGTTCTTAGCCTCCTGCTGATCACTGTCAATCTTCACACATTGATGGTAGGTAGATGGGACTGCCTTCATATCGTGTATCCAGGGCCTGCCAAGGATAACATTACAACAAGATAAACAGTCAATAACACAAAATTTTTGATAAGAATGTAGGCCTTCTATGTATATTGGGAGTTTAATGTCCCCCAGGGTATTCTTAGTTTCGCCACTAAATCCCACGAGCACGGAGGATCTTGGTATGATATCTGATTCAGGGATACCTATTTTCTTTAGAACATCAAGCTGGATAATGTTCACTGAGCTTCCTCCGTCAATAAGGATCCTGCGGACAAAATGGTTAGAAATGAAAAGAGTAATAACTAAACCATCGTGATGAGGATCCTGGATATCAACACGATCGTCCTCATCAAAGGTTATGACTTTTCCTTCAGAGACACTTGATGTTCGAACAGGTCTTTCTCCATTATCCATTTTAGTTTCCTTTGCATGCCTTTTAGCTGCTGAGAAGGATGTACCACAGATGTCTGATCCTCCAGAAATAAAGTTTATTACTTGTGCATCTGATGGAGGGGCTGGAGCTTTCTCAGGGATCCTTTCAGGATCCTGAGTCCTTGACTTTTTTCTACCCAGCAATTCTTTTAGATGCCCCTTGCTCAACAAGTATCCAATTTCCTTTCTCAATGCAATGCATTCTTCTGTTAGATGCCCAAAATCTTCATGGTATGCACACCACTTTGATTTATCTTTGGTTGCAGCTGGTCTGTCATTTTTTCTAGGCCATCTGGCTTTATCACCTAGGTTCTGCATCGCAAGGATTAGTTCATTGTTATCAACGGAAAAACAATATTCAGAAATTGGAGGATAATCCTCATCATCCTCTTCTTGATCAACAGCATGCACGTTTTGGTTATCAGATCTGTTATAGGATCTGAACTTGTTATTCTTAAACGAGGATCCTTGCTTCTCTTGCTTTGAGGATCCTGCTAATCTCTCCTGGATCCTCTTGTCATCCTCTAGTCGGATGAACCTGAGTGCCCGGGTTCTTACCTCATCTAAGTTCCTGCATGGTGTCATAACAAGATCATCATAGAACAATGAATCCCTAAGCAATCCCATTTTGAAGGCCTCAACAGCCGTGGCTATATCCAAGTTGGGAATGTCTAAGGATTCTTTACTAAATTTGGTAATGTAATCCCTTAATGATTCATTATGACCCTGGGTTATCCTATATAGATCACTAGTTAATCGTTCAAATTTTCTACTACAAGAAAACTGATTATTGAATAAGTTAACTAGATTAGCAAATGAGGTAATAGAGTAAGGGGGAAGACTTAGCAGCCATTTGAGAGCTGATCCAGTAAGAGTGGATCCGAATCCCTTGCATAGGCATGCTTCCTTTAACCTTTCTGGAATTGGATTGATCTCCATCCTCTCCCTGTATTGTGCTATGTGTTCCTCAGGATCCGTCGAACCATCATACAGCTTCATGGTTGGCACATGGAACCTTTTGGGTATCTCAGCATCACAAATTGGTGGTGCAAAACGAGATATCTTATGGCTTCCATCTGCAATCTCCGGGATAGGTTTGACCACTCCTGGAACACTTGATATCATATCCTTCAATTTTTGCAACTCTCTGGCCATGGCATGGTTGATACCTGTATCCTGCATGAATCCATGGTTAGTTGTAAGAGAATTGTTAAAAGTGTTACCTCCCATCGGGTTTAAATTAGGAACACCGGATGTGAATCCATATTGCTGGGACTCTGGAATGACCGAAGGGCCAGTAGAAGCAATGGTCTGCATCGGAATAAAATCTCCTTGATGGACATCAGAACTTCCTGTTTGCAAACTCCTCAAGGATCCTGGCATCTGGAAGGATCCCTGAAACTGGGACAATCCTGGAACAAAGGAGGATCCTTGAACCTGGGATGATCCTGGAACAAAGGAGGATCCTTGACCCTGGGATGATCCTGGAACAAAGGAGGATCCTTGAACCTGGGATGATCCTGGAACAAAGGAGGATCCTTGAACCTGGGATGATCCTGGAACAAAGGAGGATCCTTGAACCTGGGATGATCCTGGAACAAAGGAAGATCCTTGAATCTGGGATGATCCTGGAACAAAGGAAGATCCTTGATTCTGTTGCGCTCCTGAGTATCCTCCTGAATTCATGAAGGCTCCCATATGCTGAGGATAGGATCCTGCTGGCTGGAAATATGAACCTGATGCCTGAGTCACTATTGCTGATCCGTAGTGCACTCCTTTTGGTCCACCCACATATTGAACATCTGGAACCACTGATGGCTGAGAAGTAATCACCGGAGTATCAAAATTCAAAGATCTGGGCACCAGTGGGGAATGATCCTCTGCCGCTTTCTTTTGTTTCTTGAGATCTCCGATTTCTTTGAAAATCCTTTCATTGGTCTTATCCTGTTGCTGTATATGATCCTTCATCTGCAAAATCAAAGTAAACATGTCACTAGTAGTGGGAGTGTAAGAAGCAGAAGAAGTTGGAGGTTTGGAGAAAATGGGAGTTGGTTTCTTCTCAGCATTTTTCTGAGATCCAGCAGGTGCTGGAGGCAAAGGTGGAATGCCCTGAGATGAATTGACCGCAGACATTGCAGTAGAGGTATTCTTCAATGATGAAGCCATGTACTTGTATGCAATGAACCGGAATGATCACCAACAGAAAAACTTCTTAGGAATGAAGCACCAATTGCCCCACGGTGGGCGCCAAACTGTTTTGGTCAAAAATCTAATGAGGATAATGCAACCAAACTCTTAGTTACGGGGAATGATGCTTGAAATGAAGAACAATAATAAGGATCACTTCGATGTAAATTGCAGAAACAACACAAGGATTTATACGAGGAAAAATCCCTTGATCAATATGAATGATCTCCGGCATAAAAAACCTCGGGTGATGGAAACTACCGATCACCAAGCTCAAATAAATCAATAAATGTTTACAACTTCGGATAGTGACGAGCTAGGTACAAGGATCACTATGGTTAATTGTGTAAAAGTGTGTGAAAACTGTTAAGTATTTGCTGAAAGCTTCGAGAGTGCAGTTGTACGAGAGTGTATGTAGCTAAAAATGGCTAAGTGTTCTAAAAATAGCTCGTCACCCCTTTAAAAATAAAAGCTAACTAAGCTAACAAACTGTCCGACTTTTGTGCCATGCTCCCACGTTCTCCACAACGTCCATTTCCATTCAAACGTGTGCGAAATACTCGCGGAATATTCCATAGTAACGTTGCCAAGACCAAGTCAAGCTTATTACTCCTGCAAAACAATACGAAACATAAACAGCCAATCGTTAGTATGAGGATCCTTAGGGTGATCCATGATCCTGATCCTGAAGCTCTTCTGAGGATCACCATCTGTCACAGAAGTAAGGATCACTATTAGGATAACAAGTAAGGATCACTAATTGTTAGAAAATCCTCCCCTAACATTCACCTTTCTCACAAATTGGGTTTAAACACCCCGCCTAGAGCGCAAGTTATCCAGGGATAGTTCAAAGTGGCCGGACCAGTTCATGTAAAAGTGGCTGACAATTTCGTTACTGTTGGCTATACCCTGGATCCTCAAGGTATATGAGGATTGATCACCCTCTCTCGCGAAAGGGTATTTTCATACTCTCTAAGGTTTAAAGGTTTTCACCTTTCTAAGTCTTGGAGTTTATACACTCCCGCCTGTAGCGCACGAAATTTTGGGATTTTCCCCAGGATGCTAAGGGTTTATCCCCATGATGCTAAGGGTTTATCCCCAGTATATTAAGGGTTTATCCCTAGTGGAACTAAACTTTTTGAAAAAGTTCTAAAGATATGACAAACTACGATTGTGTTTACACACTTTCTTCTGTTGGTGAAAAGTTACGAAGTTTAATCACTAAGTGAGGAGATACTCAAGTGTGTCATATATTGATGCAATATCCTGCGCAGACACAGGACATCCATGCCGGGGACATTGCAAAGGATTCAAAGGTTGAGGATGGAAATTATTGCCTAAGTGTTTCTGTTATGATTTATTATTTTTCCCAGTCTTGAAAACCTTATCTAAATGATCTAAGTTTTCTAAAAAGTCATATTCAACCAAGCTTTGTTTAACATTTTGATAACAAAAGTATTGAACATTTCATTAGTATTCTGACCAGGATATTTGATCAGGATATTCAAAACATACCTTTCAAAATAAAAACATAACAACAACGAATGAGGCTAAAAGGTTAGTTTATTATTATTGGTCCAAAAGATTGTATTCTTGGTTTCATCTCAAAAAGAGACCCATTCACCAAGAACACAATTAAGTTTTTAAAGCATATTTACATAAATAGTTGAAGGCTTTGTCCTAAAAACACAGGATCCCTCCACCTTCAACTGTCAAACTATTCTACTTGCAGGAAATTAAAATTGTTCTAAGTGCAGGACGGCCAGATGATTTAGACCCTACAAAATACAGGTATCATTAAAGACAAACTAACCAAAATACAGGTTCAGTATATGTGTACGGGATACAGGATTTGGATACTTACCTTATTAGGGATGGAGATCATGGGCTCGATGGATTCCATGAAGCCAAGGTCACCATAAGAGAAACCTTCAGCAGCAGCAGCAGAGGGCTTAGAGCTGATGGCAACATATGGCTCCTTTTTCACCAAGGCAGGCTTAGAAAAGCTGTCAAGCTCCTCCAGATCAAAAGTACCAGGGTCCTTGATGGAATCTGCGTAAAAGGGAGTAATTCTAATTTCATTACATGATAGTATTCTGAAGTAACCAAACCTATGCAGGAATATTTAAAACAGATATCCTTACCAGACATGTTGGAATGACTAAAAAATATATCCGTTGGAATCAGGATATCCAATAGTTATATTTTTGGCGACAATTGTTATGGGTGAAATTCTGAGCCCATATCCTGACTTTGTATCTTGATTTTTTATTAGTTGTATATGATCAGGATATCGGATCAGGATACCGGGTCAGGATATTGGTAACATCCTGAGGCAGTATCCTAACTATTACTAACGATTGGCTTGTAAAACGTTGGTTATAAGGGACTAACGTTCATGAGGACCAAGTCATCTTGTAACGGTCGGTATTGAAGAAAGACATGTTTTATGGAAGTTGGTCAAAGATACTAATGTTATAACGGTTATGGAAGCTTAAATCCCGGAATTATGGTTAATATGCGCGTGGAAAACGAGTAGAAACAGCCCCCAATGTTCGGAATGGAATATTCCCAGCATCCCAGAATAATAGGAGAGTTAGTTTGTTATTTGTAACTATAAATAGAAGGCCAGATCAATAGGAACACACAATTCACTCTCTACTCTCGAACTCACACTTCTTTTTTCTTTCTATTACGCACAAAAACTCAACACTTGTAATTGTTGTACCACTTAGCATTGATCTGAGTCATATCCTGCACTTTATCCTGGTTATTCAAGCAATAAGAAGAACAAGGCAGCCGACGATTGTCAGCTCCCGAGGTTTTATGTCGGAGATCTAGATTGATCAATGGCTTTCCTCGTATATCTCGTGTCAACCTTTACATTTTTGCTCATTGTTTGATTATTGATATAGCTGGGTATCCTGAGCTATATCCTGAAACTGTTTTTGCAAACTAACAAACCAACATATTTTTTCACAAAGTATTACTAGCACACTACCTCACAAAACTAATTTGATCACTTAATTGCTTCGGTAATTTTTGACCAAAACAGAAACGTCTCAGCACCTTCCGTTGATCACACAAAAAAAAAACACAAACACAATGTTTCCTAAATACCACTCACCGTAAAACGCCAAAAAGTTAGAAAAATCAATGATGGCAAACATCGTTTGTTGGATACTCAGTAATGTTCTAGTAATGTTCTGCATGAAGTTTCGCTGAATGGTTTGTTAGGAGTGAAGTAAGATTTTGCTGCATGAGATGGACAAATTTCAAGAAAAAAGGGACTGATGACAACCATATGTCATTTTGTCTTCTTTGTTCTTGAAGAAGGTTTGGATGAGGAGAAGAGACTAATCCCAGTGTAAATGCTACTTTGGCCTCAATGATGATAATGAAGATGACGGGCAAATAACATCCACCCACACGTCGTCGATCTATGTCTCCAACATCCACAAACTCACTTCAACACACGAACAACAAAAAACCACACCAAAACCAAAACCAAAACGCCATTTATTTGTGACAGTTCTTGTAGTTTAAAAAGAAGAAATAGACTTATGACAGTGAAGATTTGGAAGATGAATTGTTTCTATTTTTTTTAATTTTCTTTTTCTGTTGTTTGTTATGTAATTTTTAGCTAAGAAAAAAATACATTAATTCTTTAAAAAATATAATAAAACGCCAAAAGGACAAATGCTTGTGAAACGCCATCATGCCATAAAACGTCAAACTACCAACTATAATAAAATTACTTTAGACAAGTACTATTATAATAAATCTAAAAAAAAAGTATAAAACAATCTGCAAGAGAATAGAACAAAGTGCCATTTTTATCTAAACGCCATTGGAAATACAAAACGCGATAATTACAGCCATAAAGATGGGACGTGTTACAGCCATAAACAAATGAAGCCGAAACAAAAAACAGTAACTACATACAGTAAAATGAAACGACGGGAACATTATTACTAACATTTATTATATTAAAATCCACTACATGGGAAATTGAATTTATTTATATTTTCAAAACGCCATAATTACCTGTCACTTTATAGGATTGCATCCTACATGGCGGGAAAAAAAAGTCATTATAAAAATAGAACATGAGAACACATCTTAACACGCCAAACATTGTCTAAAATGCCACATATTCTCCAAAACACCAATAACTTAAAAAAATGGCTAAAGTTATTGCATGGAGGTTTCAGGGTCGGAGAGACGTTTCATCTTAAAGTTCTCTGATAGGAGAAGGGTGAAGGTGAGGACAATCAAAGCCATACTTGGTATGGATGAAGGGGTTCAGAGGGATATTCTAGCCCTTGGGGTTCTAATGGTCAACGATTGTGAAAGAACTCGAACGTTAATAAGAAGATTGGAGAGAAAATTTCAAGCAAAAGATGATGATGATGATGATGATGATGATGATGATGATGATGATGATGATGAAGATGATGATGATGATGATATTGACGATATTCCTCTACCAACAGTTAGCAGTTGGGCGATGCATGAAGAAGAAGGAACAATTGAAGTGACTTATCGACACGGGGTGAAGTATTTGTTGCCGATGGAGGAAATGTTGAAGACAGAGAGGCTATATCTCCTTGAACAACTCTGTGATTTAATACCTTCGAATGATGCAAGATCTAGGGTTGCAATGATATTCAAGTATAGGCTGCAGCAAAGAAGAGACGAGATGATGACGTTATACGCCAATCTAAAATATGATGATGACGAATCTGAAGAAAGTGAGGAACAAAGTGATGGATACAACTTTGATGTAATCCCATACACAGAAGACTATTAGTTTATTTTGATTTCGTATTATTGTAATCTTATGAAATATTAATGAATTATTAACAACGTGAAGAACGCCAAAAAATTGACCTGGGAAACGCCATAACGCCAAAAAAATTATCTATGTGACACCAAAACAATTAATTCAACGAGACAGATCCAAAAACCAGTAAAACACCATGTAATTAATGATTCTAATTAACGCCACAATAATCTTAGACGCAAAAAATGAAGCAGCGTGTGACAGACGAAAATGGGAAAAAAGAAGATTGAAAAGACAAAAAAACCCCTCACACCCTAATTATATCCCACGCCACGTATTCCATCAGGATGCGTTCTCACCGTCTTACACTTTAGGGCATTTTCTCTTGAACCTGTTTCTATATATATATATATATGAGAAGGATCCGTTAGGAACCACCCTTTATTGCGAGAACCGCAAGAACTAATGTGAACACAACCGAAAAATACCTAAAAACATCTAAAAAACACCAAAAAAAAATTACTATTTTATTTAGGAAAAAATCTCTATATTTCGTCAATAATAAAAAAATCAAAAAAAAATCGAGTAACAGTTATCCATGCACATGTGCATTTGTATCGTTTCTTTGACAAATTCTGTAATTCATTACAAATATCAGACAATTGCACTTTCATTTACACTTACACTGCCATTCATAATACACTACTTTTTACATTAACAATAATATAAATGCACATGTGCATCTATATGTATGAACTTGCTATAACATTAACAACACTAGAAATGCACATGTGCATCTATATATATGAACATGTTATAACATGTTGTCATGGTTGTAAAACAAGGTTTCTAAGGCCGAGTGCTCCCCGAGTAGCCGCTACAAGGTAGGTTGTCGAGGCGACTTTCTCTGACTCCGCCTAATTATTGGGAATCGGTCAAACGCGGTTAACCTCAGCCAAAATCATATCTAGTAGGTCAACTCGGGCCAAGTTTGACTTAAAAATAACAAAACATAATTTCTGTGTCTATCATATTAAAGATTGAATATCATTTTCACGTATTTTTTATAGATATTAGTAAATCTATGTTATTTGATATATATTTAATTTCCAAAAACTAATTTCTTTATAATTTAACATGTCCAAGTACTCCCCGAGTACTCTCCACCTAGGCCGAGTACTCTCAACTCCCCTTTCGTTTCGATCGACTAGGGAGCGCCTAGCGACTTTTGCAACCATGGTTTTAGTACACCACTTTGAATACACATTCCCTTTCATCTATCATACCATCCATACTACACTACCATTACCTCCTACCATCCGTAATACAATATCATTGCTTTTTAACATCCATAATACAATATTATTACCAATATTTCACTTTATTATATGTACATCAACACCCTTTATACCGTCCAAACAACATATTACATCATAAAGTGACAAATATAATCAAACCATCAACCACTAGATATAATTAACCAAAACACATGTATATGGGTCTATTTCAGCATTTAAAATCACAAACTTTTTGTACCAAAACACCTTATGTCATGTTGATACATATAGATGCATATGTGCATTTCTAATATTGGTAATGTAAAAGGTAGTGTATTACATATGGTAGTGTAAATGAAAGTGCATTTTTCTACTACTGGTAATATAGTATGGAATTTGTCTAAGAAATGATACATATGCACATGTGCATCCATAACTGTTACTCGAAAAAAAAAACATTTTTTTAACAAAATATAGCTATTTTTATTAGAAATATATTTAAAAAAAATTGTGGGTTTTTTTGGATCTTTTTAGGTATTTTTTTGTGTTTACATTAGTTCTCGCGATTCTCGCAATAAGGGTAGTTCTCAAATGAACATTACCCTATATATATATATATATATATATATATATATATATATATATATATATATATATATATATATATATAGAGAGAGAGAGAGAGAGAGAGTAGGGTTCGCACGGAAAGTGTGTTTTTCCTAGAAAGTCTAGGAAGCGATCTGGTCCATCCGATTGGTGTGTTTAAGGGTTGAGATTAAATCAATGGCAATCTTGTAATATTTGAGTTTAATTAATTGATTGTTTTAAATGAGTAGGGGCAATTTTGTCAATGACCGTGTTTTAAATCAATTAGATAACCGCCCTGTTCCTAAATTCAAGCAATTTTCCGTCTCTTTCTCTCTCCAAACCCATCTTGGAAACCCCAATCCCTACCAAAAATAACTACAATCATGGAAGAAGATAACTTTAGAAACGATGGAGAGCACCGGATCAAATTAAAACACTTCTCCATCTCCACCATCTCCTAGTGCATCATCACCATTCAAATATTGTTCTTATCATCTCCGTTTTCTTGACGATGTGTTTTAACAGCAAGCAAATTAATACAGTTGTGTTTTAGCAGCAAGCAGATTCATACAGTTGTGGTTTAGCATCCAGATTCATACAGATGTGTTTTAACAGCAAGCAGATTCTTACAGTTGTGTTTTAACAGCAAACAGATTCATACAGTTGTGTTTTAGCATTCAGATTCATACAGATGTGTTTTAACAGTAAGCAGATTCATACAGTTGTGTTTTAGCATTCAGATTCATACGGATGTGTTTTAACAGCAAACAGATTCATACAGTTGTGTTTTAACAGCAAGCAGATTCATACAGATGTGTTTTAACAGCAAGCAGATTCGTACAACTGTGTTTTATCATTCAGATTCATACAGTTGTGTTTTAGCATCCAGATTCATACAGATGTGTTTTAACAGCAAGCAGATTCATACAGATGTGTTTTAACAGCAAGCAGATTCATACAGTTGTGTTTTAGCATTCAGATTCACACAGTTGTGTTTTAACAGCAAACAGATTCATACAGTTGTGTTTTAACAGCAAGCAGATTCATACACTTGTGTTTTAGCATTCAGATTTATACAATTGTGTTTTAACAGCAATCAGATTCATGCAGTTATGTTTTAGCATTCAGATTCATACAGTTGTGTTTTAACAGCAATCAGATTCATACCCTGTGTTTTACCATCTTTATATTGTGGGATCTATAAAAAAAATTGGCTTTAGCCCTATAAACTGTTAAAACACAGCACCAAGAACATGCTGATAAATTGCAGTAATCTTCTGAACAATGGAATATGAGATGTAATGTGACATGGAACTTTAGTTAATGAACACATTGACTTCCAGATTTGAATTTGAAAATAATAAAAATTCCGAAAATCATGGAATTTTAGTTAATGAAGATGCACTCCAAAAATAAAATTAAAATGTGAAATTACATGATAGCCCTTCTACTTAAAATCCCTCAATGACACATGTCCAATTCTTATTCCTTCCTAGAATTTCTAGGAAAAATAGACTTTACACTCAACTCCTACTATATATATATATATATATATATATATATATATATATATATATATATATATATATATATATATATATATATATATATATATATATATATATATATAGGGGACCGCTAGAATGAGAACCACCCCGAGTTGTAAGAACCACGAGAACCGCGACCCGCGAGTGGCCGTTGACCACGAAATTTTTTTTACACCTAGATCCGTATATTTTAAGACCGGGTGTAAATTTTGGGTTCAAACGGCGCGCCCGAGGGGGTAGTTTTTTACGCCCAAAGTTTGGGTTTTTTTAATTTTTTTAATTTTTCTTTTTTTTTAACCAAACTTTGGGCTAAAAAACTACCCCCTCGGGTGCGCCGTTTGAACCCAAAATTTACACCCGGTCTTAAAATATACGGATCTAGGTGTAAAAAAAATTTCGTGGTCAACGGCCACCCGCGGGTCGCGGTTCTCGTGGTTCTTACAACTCGTGGTGGTTCTCATTCTAGCGGTCCCCTATATATATATATATATATATATATATAGTGGATGGATCATGAGAAAACTAGTTTAAATGAGAAAACCAAAAAACTAACTAAAAAAACCTAAAGAAAACCTAAAAAAATACCAAAAAAATGTTTTTTTTTTTATTTTTTAAAGAAAAATCGCTACTTTTTATGTATGGAAAAAAATTTCAAAAAAAAAAATTTTTGTTGTACTGCACATGTGCACTAATACGGAAAGCCTAAACCACTTAACCCACCCCCCAAAAACCTAAACCCCCCCCACCCCCACCCCCAAAAACCTAAAACTAAACCCTAAACATAATCCCGAAAAAAACCTAAACCCCCCACCCCACCCCACCCCACCCCCCCAAAAAAATCTAAACCCCCCTCCCCCCACCCCCCAAAAACCTAAACCCCCCCCCCCCACCCCCCAAAAACCTAAAACTAAACCCTAAACATAAACCCGAAAAAAACCTAAACCCCCCACCCCACCTCCCCCCTAAAAAAAAAAAAAAAAAAAAAAAAAAAAAAAAAAACCTAAACCCCCCCCCCACACCCAAAAACCTAATCCTAAACCTCCAAAAAAACTAACTCTAAAAGCTAAACTAGACTCAAAAAGCTAATTTTAAGCATGTAATGTAATTGTACTACATGTTATATTGCACATGTGCACTACTATAATAATAGTGTTGAAAACAAGACGACACCATAAATCTTTTTTTATGTCATAAAAAATATGCTCGAATATACTTGAATGAAAGATAAGAAAATTTGTGATCTTATGGTGCCATTTTTATTTTAAAATGATAACGTATGGAGAAATGAGAAATGTTTGAAAAGTTATATATTTTTTTCCAATTTTACCCCTCCTTCATTAAAAGTCCCCCCTCCTTCATTAAAAGTCTCCCTCCCCCTCCTTTTTAGTGGATTTTAGTTAGTTTTCTAGTTTTCTCATTTGTATTTAGTTTTCTCATGATCCTCTCCATATATATATATATATATAGTGTGAGGTTCATTGGGGAACACTAAAAAAGTGGGGATGTCACACCCTGGCTTTGCGGAAGCGTGGTTAATTTGGTGTGACTTCTTAATACCATAGCTTAACCATAACAAAGCTATATGAATAAAAACCATGCAAGATCATCCATTCATTTAAGTTTTAAAACCAAATACAATAACATTGTATCAACGGAAACACACCCTAACGACATAAACATTGTTCAGCAAACATAAACATATACACAGTTTAAGGACTGTGACTTGTCCAGGAAAGAGTCACATTCCCTAAACCCGGATGACCTCGTACTAGTGCAGCGGGAAAACGTGCCATACCGTGCCAGATCCTTTAATTCCCTGAAATACATGTAAGTCGAAAAATCAACAATAATGTTGAGCGAGTTCATGTGTAGTGAGTAAGTAAAACCTTTGTAAAATGTCTGTATGTATGAAAATTCCTGGTATGTAGCAATAAGGAAAAAGAGATCAATTAATGTGTAGCTAATACATTAATAAGTGAAATGGCCTAGGAAGCACTCAAACCTGTAACGCGAATTTCATACCGGTCCTTCCGGCGGAACGACATAGTCACCACATGCAGCCACACGCTGGCTCATGTGTGGGGCTCGCAACACCCGATAGATCTATCACTCATGCCTCTCGGTCCTTATACAAGGATTAATGGTCTTACGATAATAGCCTACCCATTCACATGATCTAGGTAATAACCCTCCTTACGTTATCCATACCATGTAAAAAGTACTTGTAATCATAGTAACATGTATTTCACCCCCGCAGTTTAGAAAACTGAAAACAGTTAAGAGAAAAGGGGGACATGAACTCACAGCGGTGCGTCTCTACCAAGTAATACTCCAAGTCAAGCAGCTGTGCAACGACCTACATGTACTAATTCTATTAGACGGACGGCCGTGCCTTAGTTTAAGGTTTAATGTCTTTGGGAAATAGTTAGGCAACTATTTCGTGTTTACACTTCGTAATTATTTGATAAATATATTCCTTCCCAAGGATGGGGGTTTTGATACACGTGCATTTTCTTGTAAAACCAAAATATATTATTAAGTCTCACTTAAAACATATTTAAATTCTATCTCCAAAATATAAATATTTTTCCCAAAAATATTATATTTTATTCCATATAATTTTTACCCAAAATAATACTTCTAACGAAATACACACTCATGAGTATTTTCTGAAAATACGTAAGTTACGTTGTGAAGTCCGGGTGGTACTAATAATACCGGTGTAACTTAAATATTTATTGTGAAGGCGTTCGTATAATTTTGGAGCCGTTAACCTTTAGTAATATTATTTTTACCCTAAAAATAATATTTACATAGTTCACAAAATAATCACAAAAATTTACACAAGTGTTGTTATGAAAATATATATTCTAAATATATATATTTTAGCAAGTTGTATTTATAAAATTTCCACCTCCGACACTTGGTTGTTTTATAATAAAATCATGGCGAAATTTATTTGGGAAAAATAAGTTAAAAATTATATTCATAACACTTGTGATAAAAATATTTCCAAGTGTTAGATTTTTGGAAAAATTTCGCCAGAGTTTCCCCTGTAACTGGAGGTGGCCACGCTTTCAAGCGTATCATTTTCTTTTAAGAATTCAAATCAACAATGTTCCCAACATTAACGAACAATATTTCAACACCAAACTAGTCAAAATAAATATAAATCGCAAGACACATGAACTTGTGGTTTGTGTAAAATATGTAGTAACTTTCCCCATATTTTTAGTAGATCTTTTATAAATAAACTTGGTTCCTTTGAGAACCTTGTTTTTAAAGAAGATACACTTTTACAACTTTTGTCAAAAATTACAAAAATAATTCTTGTTTCAAACTTTTCGTTACACAGGTGTCTACACACTTGTGTGTTCACAAAATCACCTTTAGTTTATGGAAGATCTGGTTTCTAAAACACGATTTCGTTTGACACTTGGTTCTTTGAAAATACCTCTTGTAGATCTTTAGATCCACTAGTTTAGAACTCTATTTTATAAAAAAGAATCTCTTTTACACAAGTTCATGGTTATAAGTAGTAGTGTTCTTCATCTAACCACTTTCACACTTAAACATACGCTAGGTCATGTTCCATGAACATGACTTAGCCGGGTTAGATGACGATCCGAACTATTACTAGCATAATACAACACTAAATAATTATAACAAAACTAGTTTTATAAGTTTTACACCATTACATTGCTTTTATCCAACAAGTTCATCATTTTAGTAAACTTTTTAGTTGGTGATCTTTAGTGTTCATAATTTTTGACCGACAAAACTCTTATTAACCACTTTAGAATAGATCAAGAAGGCGTTTAGAGTCACTTACTACTAGCTCAAGGCTAGGGAAGAAAATAGTCGAAAAACGAGTGGTTAAAAGCGTTAAGGTGAGGTCCTTGACGATCCGTAAGCACCAAGCTTCCTTGTACGCGACCCTTCACACTTGTATATATGTAAAATTGCTAGAACAAAATGGAAAAATGGATGGGGTGGTGCTATATGTCTCGGCCGAAGACAAGGCAAGAAGAAAGAAAGAAAAGCAATGTTGAGTGGTGATTTGTGAAGTAAATGGGGGGAACCTTAAGTTATATTTATAGTCCAATTTACTTTAATTACCCAAGGGATCTTATGTAGTCAAGATTTTGAGCATAGATAAATATAATATCCAAAAAAAAAACTTGTGGTGTATGTGTTCCCCAAGGAACCGTTCGGTTCAAGGGTGGGGGTATCCAATTGGATTCTAACTAAATAGCTAAGCACTAGTTTGTTAATTAGGAGATTAGATTAGAGCAATATTTGTGTTGTAATATATAATGGGTGTTAGGGTATTCGGGGACCCTAACTGGCTCAGAAAAAAGAAAATAGTGTCATTGTCAATATTTTTAGGTTCCGGGTAAAGTCCGGTTATATGGTTGGATATTACTCCGTTAAAGTGCTAAATAATTATTTAAAGTGTCGATAATATTATTTTTAGTGACACAGTTTATTCCCGACACTTTGGAAAGTGTCTAGTAATATATTTCTCATGTTATGGCACTTTACTAGTTAGCTAATTGCTGAATTTTTATTTAAAGTGCAGAATTTTGTACTCAAAGTACGTTCTAGGCACATCCGGTCACTATAATTATCACCTAGTGACGCAGTTCTACAACCCTCATTTCCCTACACTCTCTACAGGTGTAGTAAACTATCTCTGGCTCATATAGGCCTTAGAGGCAGTGTCTGCCTGATGCTGGTTATATCAGCATGTTTAATGGGTATCCCGTATAGTGTGCTCACTGTGCTTTTTGTGCATCAAGGTTGTCACTGATGTTTGTGTGAAAATAATAGAGTGACAGTATAAAATGTGATGCATGAGTATGTATGTATCAGAAATCAGTAAGCAGTTTAATCTCAGTTGTAAGCAAGCACAGTAATTAAGCAGTAACTAAATATTAATTAATTCGTACGGATACCTGGTTTGGTGAGGGTTGTCACATTCTCCCCCCGTTAGAAAAATTTCGTCCCGAAATTTTAAGTTCTGCTTCTAGTCGCAGGGTTCTTGGGAAATAAGTGGGGGTATTTTTCTTTCATCCGGTCCTCACGTTCCCAGGTGTATTCAGGACCATGTCTGGCATTCCAACGAACCTTGACGAGCTTGACACTGCTCCGGCGGGTCTTGTTCACTTTCCAATCCGTAACCTCGGCGGGTTCTTCAACGAAGTGGAGCGTGTCGTCAACAAGAATTTCGTCGGTAGGAATGACAACAGTATCTTGCGTTGGACTCTTCCTTAAAATTGATACGTGGAATGTATCGTGAACACCATTTAGTTCAGCAGGTAAGTCCAGCTTGTATGCTACCAACCCAATTCTTTCCAAAATCCTAAACGGACCAATATACCGCGGATTCAACTTCCCACGCTTCCCGAAGCGTGCCACACCCTTCCAGGGTGATACTTTCAACAAAACCATATCACCTACCTCAAACTCCAGAGGCTTCCTTTTTCGATTCGCGTAGGCTTTCTGACGGTCACGAGCCGCACTGATGCGATCTCGGATCTGTGCAATCTTATCTGTGGTTTCCCGGACCACATTAGGACTAACCAACTGTCTATCACCTACGTCAAAGCAGTGATCTGCACATGCGGCCATATGGGGCTTCAAATGGCGCGGCACCAATACTGGTGTGGTAGCTGTTGTTGTATGAAAATTCGACCAAAGGCAAATGCTTATCCCAGCTACCGCCCAAATCCATAACACACACTCTCAGCATGTCTTCCAAAGTCTGTATCGTCCGTTCGCTTTGGCCGTCAGTCTGCGGGTGAAACGCGGTGCTCATATTCAATTGCGAGTCAAAAGCTTCTTGGAAGGATTGCCAAATCCTTGATACGAACCTTCCGTCTCTATCAGAGATGATCGAGAGAGGTACACCATGACGTGTCACAATTTCTCTTCATGTAAATTTCGGCCAACTTGCTCGTGTTATCCTTTTCTCTGATAGGTAAGAAGTGCGCTGACTTCGTTAATCGATCCACTATCACCCAAATAGGGTCATGGCCTCTTGGCGTTCTGGGCAACTTTGTAATAAAATCCATGGAGATTTGTTCCCATTTCCACTTGGGAATCTCTGGTTGTTGCAGAAGTCCCGAAGGCTTCTGGTATTACGCCTTAACCTTAGCGCATGTTAAACACTTGCTCACGTAAACAGCCACATCGCCTTTCATCCTAGGCCACCAATAGTAATCTTTAAGGTCCTGGTACATCTTATCCGCTCCTGGGTGGATAGAGTACCGCGATTTGTGAGCTTCATCGAAAATGACCTTCCTTAAACCTCCAAACAAAGGAACCCAAATCCTTTTCTCAAAACATAACGTTCCTTCCTTGTTTGGTACCAATAACTTCTCCATCCCACAGAGATATTCTTTCTCAAGGTTTCCTTTCTTGAGAGCTTCTTTCTGCGCGGCACGAATGCGCAAGGAAAGATCGGTCTAAATAATCATCTCCAAAGCCCTAACCCTTATAGGCTTGATCCTCTCTTTTCGACTTAGGGCATCGGCGACCACATTCACCTTCCCTGGATGATATTTTATCTCGCAGTCGTAATCATTCAACAACTCGACCCAACGTCTCTACCTCATATTCAACTCCTTCTGGTTGAATATGCGCTGCAGGCTCTTGTGATCTGTAAATATCGTACACTTTGTACCATAAAGGTAGTGTCTCCAGATCTTTAATGCAAGAACCACTGCGCCTAGTTCCAAATCGTGCGTGGTATAGTTCTTTTCGTGCACTTTCAATTGACGCGATGCGTAAGCTATAACCTTTTGGCGTTGCATCTTCACGCAACCCAATCCTTGACGCGAAGCGTCGCAGTATACCACAAAATCATCCGTACCTTCCGGTAGGGATAAGATCGGCGCGTTGCAGAGCTTTTCCTTCAATATCTGGAATGCTTCTTCCTGTTTGATTCCCCAATCAAACTTCTTATCTTTCTGCGTGAGGAGCGTCAATGGTTGAGCAATTTTTGAAAAATCCTCAATGAATCTCCGATAGTAGCCAGCCAAGCCCGAGAATTGCTGAATCTCGGTTGGCGTCTTTGGCGTTTCCCAATTCTTGATCGCTTCGATCTTTGTGGGATCAACATGAATTCCATCTCCATTCACCACGTGTCCAAGGAACTGTACTTCTCGTAGCCAAAACTCGCACTTAGAGAACTTGGCATACAGCTGTTCCTTCTTCAGCAGTTCCAAAATGGCTCTTAAATGCTGTTCGTGCTCACTGCAGATCGAAGATCGATCTTTGAATAAAAGCTTGAACTTTGCAGTTGGTCGAACAGATCATCGATCCTTGGCAGAGGGTACCTATTCTTGATCGTCAGCTTGCTCAACCCCTGGTAGTCAATACACATACGGAGACTACCGTCCTTCCTCTTGACAAACAAAACTGGAGCTCCCCAAGGCGAGAAGCTTGGTTGGATAAATCCCTTGTCTAACAACTCTTGAAGTTGTGTCGACAGTTCCTGCATCTCAGACGGAGCAAGTTTATAGGGTGCCTTAGCCACAGGCGCAGCGCCTGGAACTAAGTCAATGCGGAACTCTACTTGCCTCTGAGGCGGCAGTCCAGGCAAGTCTTCTGGGAAGACTTCTGGGTATTCCCTCACGACAGGGATGTCTTTGATCCTCGGCTCAGCAGCCTTCTTATCCACAATGTGTGCCAGGAAGGCAGCACATCCCTTCTGCAAACACTTATGCGCTTTCAAGCAGCTGATAATTCTCAAAGGCGTCTCACGCTTCTCTCCATGAACCACAATGGTCTCACCATCATCGGTTGGGATACGAACGACCTTTTCGTGGCAAACAATTTCTGCCTTGTTGCTCGATAACCAATCCATCCCCACTACCACGTCGAAGCTTCCCAACTGGACGGGTAGTAGATCCAAAACAGACTCACGCGCTCCCAATTCGATCACATAACCTCTGATAACTTCGTTGGCTTCTACTATCTTTCCATCAACCAATTTAATTGAGTACGGAATATCTAACCTACTAGCGGCTAACCCAAGCATATTCTTAAACTCTAATGATACGAAGCTATAATCGGCACCAGTATCAAATAAAACGGATGCATAGCGTTGAGTAATATGGGACGTACCGATATCCATGCTTGGATTCCTGGCGTGCTTCCTTAGCTCGGTGTTAGGCTTCTTTCCCATAATTTTGTCTAATCTCCTTTGGGCAATCTTTCCTATAGTGCCTCATATCCCCGCAGTTGTAACATCCCTTATCTTTTCCTTTTCCTTTCTTTCCACGCTTCGTCTCACGCCAACACGTTTCCCTGTTGTGTCCCACTTTGCCACAGTTGTTACACTTCCCATTTTTACATCGCCCGGTATGATGACGTCGGCACCTGTCGCATTTAGGTAGCTTACCCATGTACTCTTTTCTCTTTTTGGCCTTGTTGTTGCTACTCGACTGGGTACCCTGTTTGAAATTTGCCAACTTTCTCTTGTTGTCCCCAGATGACTCTACATGAGTTTCCTTCTTACCCTCAGGGGTTGAAAATTTGTTCATCCTGATTGCCTCTTCAGTCAAGGCTACACTTAGATTGATGGCCTCAGTGATCGTTGCAGGCTTTGATGTCGTCACCATGCTCATGATTTGGGGTGCCAATCCCCAAATGAAACGCTCAATCCTCTTAAACTCCGGATCTACCATGTAAGGAACAATACGCGACAGGACTTGGAACTTCTCCACATACTCAGCTATTTTTGGACCTTCCATCTTCAAGTTCCAGAACTCAGTCTCCACCTTCTGGCTTTCTGTTCTCGAACAGTACTTGTTATACATTAGCTCTTTTAGCTCGCCCCATGATAAGGCATACGCAACAGCCTCGCCCATTGTCTGAACCTGTAGTTTCCACCATGACAGAGCCCCATCTCGGAACAGCCCGGAAATGTACGTGACCTGATCCTCTGGGGCGCATTTGCTCGCACGCAAAACAGTGTCCGTCTTCTCAACCCAGCGCACGAAGGCTATGGCACCCCCAGTGCCGTCGAAATGTAGGGGCTGGCAGCCTAAGAACTGCTTGTAGGTGCAGCCGTTGGGTGGTTTGTTTCCGGGGCGAGAGGCCTCGTACTGTGCGATGAACTGTATGAGGCGTTCTTGAAATTCCGCCTCTGTCGTCGGCAAAGGGTTGTTGGTAGCGGTGTTCCCTCGAGTCGACATCTTCCTAGAAGGAAGTCGGTTAGGTCGGGTCTTAGTAAGGACACGAGCACATAAGTCTCTATTTAACGAATAAGACCTCATAGGTAAATTACATTTACGTAAATACGCAGTTGTTTAACAATTAATTACATATCATCACGGTTATAGCACAGCTTGCAAATAGGAACGTAGCAAGCAAACATGTGGTATTATAGTTATAGCACAGATATGTAAATCATCAACGTGCTTAGTGAGAGCATAGCGACGATATTTTTCGTCAGTCATTAGTCATAAGTATTGTCGCATGTTTAAAGATGATCGGGCTTTCATTATCCTCCGGCCACCATCACTGTGTCTTACCAAAATGCATCACATCAGAAGGGACATAGGGTCACCCTACCCCTGTCCAACAAGTATATCAGTGCATCACAATTACGTGGTCAGAAGTGGTCCTCACAAATCTCCACAATCTTTGGGTCTCTTCCCAATCGTAAAGCAATCTGCATTATCCAGACACCAACATTTCTGGTGACTAAGGTGGGGGAGGAAAGAAAAGTAAACTGTCGACATGCTTGAATTCCTCCGCGAGCCTGTATATTCCTCGAAGTAGTCAACTGATTTGCCGCTTAATGGTAAAAGGAACGAGCATCAAAAATTCTGGGGACGGTGAAATATCAGAGGTCAAGAGCACAAAAGGGATCCTGATGTACGTGGCGGATCAAAGCATGCTGGTAGAGGACGTGGTGTTTTACTTAAAGTCTTCAGACAATATGCTGTCTTGTGATGTAGACACTTAACTCATGTCTTCGGTTATGTAATGTTTTGTATTTGAAGTTGCCCTTTGTGGTGTCAGCTCAAGCTTCAACGTTCCGCGACTCATATCTTCAACTGCAATCGATGTTATAGGAGTAACTTATCCTGTGCGTGTTTTTCATAATGCGAGGAATGGTAAGGGTTTATAGCTAGCATAGTGCGTTTATAGGGACCATCAAATTGGCTTATCGAGCGTCGTAGAGAAGAATGTAGCAAGCGGTGCGGTCAGTTAGGGGGGGGGGTTTATTCCCAGTAGTGCCATTGCTGTGCGTAGAGCGGAGTGCTTCATGTCAAGCAATTGCCTGTGAGTTGCGTTTTCGCAGCTCAGCTTCTATCCTTGGCAACATACTGGTGTTTGTGTCACGCCTGGGTGGCATTCTCTTCTGCCGAAATGGCATGAAGTGGGTTAGACAACTTTCCAATTGTCTATGAGATACATAGCACCATAAGCCATCATGTACTCACCTAATTTTACACGTAAATATACTCAATGCATGGGTGGGGAAATAAATTTCTGAGCCTTCACATAGGCTTGCCAATTTGGCTTGTTGCTTGAAATAGAATGAAATCGAGGCTTCATTGCCTTGGTCATTCGTGTTCGAGTTATTTCCTGCCACATTGGTTTTCATTAGCTTGACCCGCAGAGTCCACCAGGATTTCTGTGCACTACAAGTTGTTATTACGTGGGCCCCCGTAATAATGAATTGTCTTGCATAGTTACCCCAAATTTTCTCTCGTCCAAGCAGATGATCAATCAAGGAGCAACAGCAGGTGCATCGGCATGAACAGGGTCATGCTCCAATGCGGTGTTAGGAGCAACGCCTGGCTCAGGGGCCACGGCTGGCTCCGGATCAACAAACTCCATCTCAAAATCAGCCGGATCCACCATCACAGGGGGTTACAGGATCCTCCAAGGGCTGGTCTATGTGTATGAACTCAAGGTCATGGTCTGGATCAAAACCAGATGGGAGAACAGGATCACCCTCAATACTGTGATCAAACTCAAAGCTGTGTGCGGGAACCGGTGCAGCCGATGATGCCGTATCAGGGTCGGCGTTGTGTGAATGGTGCTGCACTCCCTGTATATGCGAAAATGCGGATGTCAGGAACTCAAATGAGTCTGGGACAGGGGAATGGGCATGAGTTTCCCCTGCAGGAGCGTCCGCAAGCAGTAGGCTAATACCAGCAGCAATAGGGCCTCGCCCTCGAATGGGTCCTCTTCTAGTAGATCGTTATCGTCGTCAGAGGCCACGTCGGGGGGCATATCAACAATGGGATAAGCGGCAAGGGGGCACAGGAGCAGGGATCACCGCGAGTGGCAAATTCCCAACAAGATGGCCATCAGTAGGCTCTGCTACGACTTTAGGCAGCGCAAAGGGCTGAATGTCGTCACTGTCTGTGCCGGTAGTATCGGAAATGTGCACCTCGTGCTTCGATGTACTATGTCGTCTGATGCTATGGCCATGGGATTCGTAGTGTCCATCTTTCTTGTACATGATGAAAGCATGACACTTGTAACATAAACACATATACGTATAACAATCAATCACATCCACATATAAACATGTTAGTAGCAATAAGCAATCAAATAATTCTCCTAGTCCCACTAGCCTCCCAGCCTCCCAGACTGATATTCCTAGTCCCACTAGCCAAATTCCTCCCAGTCTCTAAGACTGCTCTATCATCCACCTCGACCTCCTAGATCGAGCCTCGGCCTCCATGACCGAGCCTCAGCCTTCATGACTGAGCCTACTCTTCCTAGTCTCACTAGCCATCTACCTCGATCTCTAAGATCGAGCCTCGGCCTCCAAGACCGAGCCTCAGCCTCCAAGACTGAGCCTAAAATAATAAAATGTGCTCAACATGTGTTTGTAAAAAAACGTTTTGGATCTGGACTTAAGTGGTATGCAGTAAAAATGTTTTCGTGAGAGCCCTAGTGATCATAGTCTAGACTCGAGAAGAATCCTAGTTCGCTATGATCAGAGCTCTGATACCAAGCTGTCACACCCTGGCTTTGCGGAAGCGTGGTTAATTTGGTGTGACTTCTTAATACCATAGCTTAACCATAACAAAGCTATATGAATAAAAACCATGCAAGATCATCCATTCATTTAAGTTTTAAAACCAAATACAATAACATTGTATCAACGGAAACACACCCTAACGACATAAACATTGTTCAGCAAACATAAACATATACACAGTTTAAGGACTGTGACTTGTCCAGGAAAGAGTCACATTCCCTAAACCCGGATGACCTCGTACTAGTGCAGCGGGAAAACGTGCCATACCGTGCCAGATCCTTTAATTCCCTGAAATACATGTAAGTCGAAAAATCAACAATAATGTTGAGCGAGTTCATGTGTAGTGAGTAAGTAAAACCTTTGTAAAATGTCTGTATGTATGAAAATTCCTGGTATGTAGCAATAAGGAAAAAGAGATCAATTAATGTGTAGCTAATACATTAATAAGTGAAATGGCCTAGGAAGCACTCAAACCTGTAACGCGAATTTCATACCGGTCCTTCCGGCGGAACGACATAGTCACCACATGCAGCCACACGCTGGCTCATGTGTGGGGCTCGCAACACCCGATAGATCTATCACTCATGCCTCTCGGTCCTTATACAAGGATTAATGGTCTTACGATAATAGCCTACCCATTCACATGATCTAGGTAATAACCCTCCTTACGTTATCCATACCATGTAAAAAGTACTTGTAATCATAGTAACATGTATTTCACCCCCGCAGTTTAGAAAACTGAAAACAGTTAAGAGAAAAGGGGGACATGAACTCACAGCGGTGCGTCTCTACCAAGTAATACTCCAAGTCAAGCAGCTGTGCAACGACCTACATGTACTAATTCTATTAGACGGACGGCCGTGCCTTAGTTTAAGGTTTAATGTCTTTGGGAAATAGTTAGGCAACTATTTCGTGTTTACACTTCGTAATTATTTGATAAATATATTCCTTCCCAAGGATGGGGGTTTTGATACACGTGCATTTTCTTGTAAAACCAAAATATATTATTAAGTCTCACTTAAAACATATTTAAATTCTATCTCCAAAATATAAATATTTTTCCCAAAAATATTATATTTTATTCCATATAATTTTTACCCAAAATAATACTTCTAACGAAATACACACTCATGAGTATTTTCTGAAAATACGTAAGTTACGTTGTGAAGTCCGGGTGGTACTAATAATACCGGTGTAACTTAAATATTTATTGTGAAGGCGTTCGTATAATTTTGGAGCCGTTAACCTTTAGTAATATTATTTTTACCCTAAAAATAATATTTACATAGTTCACAAAATAATCACAAAAATTTACACAAGTGTTGTTATGAAAATATATATTCTAAATATATATATTTTAGCAAGTTGTATTTATAAAATTTCCACCTCCGACACTTGGTTGTTTTATAATAAAATCATGGCGAAATTTATTTGGGAAAAATAAGTTAAAAATTATATTCATAACACTTGTGATAAAAATATTTCCAAGTGTTAGATTTTTGGAAAAATTTCGCCAGAGTTTCCCCTGTAACTGGAGGTGGCCACGCTTTCAAGCGTATCATTTTCTTTTAAGAATTCAAATCAACAATGTTCCCAACATTAACGAACAATATTTCAACACCAAACTAGTCAAAATAAATATAAATCGCAAGACACATGAACTTGTGGTTTGTGTAAAATATGTAGTAACTTTCCCCATATTTTTAGTAGATCTTTTATAAATAAACTTGGTTCCTTTGAGAACCTTGTTTTTAAAGAAGATACACTTTTACAACTTTTGTCAAAAATTACAAAAATAATTCTTGTTTCAAACTTTTCGTTACACAGGTGTCTACACACTTGTGTGTTCACAAAATCACCTTTAGTTTATGGAAGATCTGGTTTCTAAAACACGATTTCGTTTGACACTTGGTTCTTTGAAAATACCTCTTGTAGATCTTTAGATCCACTAGTTTAGAACTCTATTTTATAAAAAAGAATCTCTTTTACACAAGTTCATGGTTATAAGTAGTAGTGTTCTTCATCTAACCACTTTCACACTTAAACATACGCTAGGTCATGTTCCATGAACATGACTTAGCCGGGTTAGATGACGATCCGAACTATTACTAGCATAATACAACACTAAATAATTATAACAAAACTAGTTTTATAAGTTTTACACCATTACATTGCTTTTATCCAACAAGTTCATCATTTTAGTAAACTTTTTAGTTGGTGATCTTTAGTGTTCATAATTTTTGACCGACAAAACTCTTATTAACCACTTTAGAATAGATCAAGAAGGCGTTTAGAGTCACTTACTACTAGCTCAAGGCTAGGGAAGAAAATAGTCGAAAAACGAGTGGTTAAAAGCGTTAAGGTGAGGTCCTTGACGATCCGTAAGCACCAAGCTTCCTTGTACGCGACCCTTCACACTTGTATAT
Organism: Helianthus annuus; assembly: GCF_002127325.2. NCBI lineage: Eukaryota > Viridiplantae > Streptophyta > Magnoliopsida > Asterales > Asteraceae > Helianthus > Helianthus annuus. The sequence goes on from NC_035435.2 coordinate 27,198,863, forward strand.
ATGTAAAATTGCTAGAACAAAATGGAAAAATGGATGGGGTGGTGCTATATGTCTCGGCCGAAGACAAGGCAAGAAGAAAGAAAGAAAAGCAATGTTGAGTGGTGATTTGTGAAGTAAATGGGGGGAACCTTAAGTTATATTTATAGTCCAATTTACTTTAATTACCCAAGGGATCTTATGTAGTCAAGATTTTGAGCATAGATAAATATAATATCCAAAAAAAAAACTTGTGGTGTATGTGTTCCCCAAGGAACCGTTCGGTTCAAGGGTGGGGGTATCCAATTGGATTCTAACTAAATAGCTAAGCACTAGTTTGTTAATTAGGAGATTAGATTAGAGCAATATTTGTGTTGTAATATATAATGGGTGTTAGGGTATTCGGGGACCCTAACTGGCTCAGAAAAAAGAAAATAGTGTCATTGTCAATATTTTTAGGTTCCGGGTAAAGTCCGGTTATATGGTTGGATATTACTCCGTTAAAGTGCTAAATAATTATTTAAAGTGTCGATAATATTATTTTTAGTGACACAGTTTATTCCCGACACTTTGGAAAGTGTCTAGTAATATATTTCTCATGTTATGGCACTTTACTAGTTAGCTAATTGCTGAATTTTTATTTAAAGTGCAGAATTTTGTACTCAAAGTACGTTCTAGGCACATCCGGTCACTATAATTATCACCTAGTGACGCAGTTCTACAACCCTCATTTCCCTACACTCTCTACAGGTGTAGTAAACTATCTCTGGCTCATATAGGCCTTAGAGGCAGTGTCTGCCTGATGCTGGTTATATCAGCATGTTTAATGGGTATCCCGTATAGTGTGCTCACTGTGCTTTTTGTGCATCAAGGTTGTCACTGATGTTTGTGTGAAAATAATAGAGTGACAGTATAAAATGTGATGCATGAGTATGTATGTATCAGAAATCAGTAAGCAGTTTAATCTCAGTTGTAAGCAAGCACAGTAATTAAGCAGTAACTAAATATTAATTAATTCGTACGGATACCTGGTTTGGTGAGGGTTGTCACAGGGGAACAGTGGGGAACCGACTCAAACGAACTCCGATTGGACTCATTCCAGCGGCGTTGGAACTGGCTCGTCGAACCCTAACTAAGATCTCTTAACCCTAAATCATAACCCCTAAACCCTAAATTTAGGGTTTAGCTTTTAGGGTTTAGCCTTAGGGTTTAGCTTCATGGTTTAGCTTTAGGGTTTAGGGCTTAGCTTTAGGGTTTAGATTTAGGGTTTAGCTTTAGGGTTTAGCTTTAGGTTTAGCCTTTAGGTTTAGCCTTTAGGGTTTAGCTTTAGGTTTAGCCTTTAGGGTTTAGCTTTTAGGGTTTATAGTTTGGATTTTATGGTTTAGCTTAGCTTTTAGCCTTATTTTTTAGCTTTAGGGTTTAGAGCTTAGTAGTTAGGATTTAGGGTTTTGGGTTAAGAGATCTTAGTTAGGGTTCGACGAGCCGGTTCCAACGCCGCTGGAATGAGTCCAATCAGAGTTCGTTTGAGTCGGTTCCCCGCTGTTCCCCACTTTTTTAGTGTTCCCCTATGAACCTTCCCCTATATATATATAGTAGGAGTTGGGTGGAAAGTCTATTTTTCCTAGAAAGTCTAGGAAGGAATAAGAATTGGACATGTGTCATTGAGGGATTTTAAGTAGAAGGGCTATCATGTAATTTCACATTTTAATTTTATTTTTGGAATGTATCTTCATTAACTAAAATTTCATGATTTTCGGAATTTTTATTATTTTCGAATTCAAATCTGGAAGTCAATGTGTTCATTAACTAAAATTCCATGTCACATTACATCGCATATTCTATTGTTCAGAAGATTACTGGAATTTATCAGCATGTTCTTGGTGCTGTGTTTCAACAGTTTACAGGGCTAAAGTCAATTTTTTTATAGATCCCACAATATAAAGATGGTAAAATACAGGGTATGAATCTGATTGCTGTTAAAACACAACTGTATGAATCTGAATGCTAAAACACAACTGTATGAATCTGATTGCTGTTAAAACACAACTGTATGAATCTGAATGCTAAAACACAAGTGTATGAATCTGCTTGCTGTTAAAACACAACTGTATGAATCTGTTTGCTGTTAAAACACAACTGTATGAATCTGAATGCTAAAACACAACTGTATGAATCTGCTTGCTGTTAAAACACATCTGTATGAATCTGGATGCTAAAACACAACTGTATGAATATGAATGCTAAAACACAACAGTATGAATCTGCTTGTTGTTAAAACACATCTGTATGAATCTGCTTGCTGTTAAAACACAACTGTATGAATCTGTTTGCTGTTAAAACACATCTGTATGAATCTGAATGCTAAAACACAACAGTATGAATCTGCTTGCTGTTAAAACACATCTGTATGAATCTGCTTGCTAATAAAACACAACTGTATGAATCTGTTTGCTGTTAAAACACATCTGTATGAATCTGAATGCTAAAACACAACTGTATGAATCTGCTTGCTGTTAAAACACACCTGTATGAATCTGGATGCTAAACCACAAATGTATGAATCTGCTTACTGCTAAAACACAACTGTATTAATTTGCTTGCTGTTAAAACACATCGTCAAGAAAACAGAGATGATAAGAACAATATTTGAATGGTGATGATGAACTCAGAGATGGTGGAGATTGGAGAAGTGTTTTAATTTGATCCGGTGCTCTCCATCGTTTCTAAAGTTATCTTCTTCCATGATTGTAGTTATTTTTGGTAGGGATTGGGGTTTCCAAGATGGGTTTGGAGAGAGAGAGGGGGAAAATCGCTTGAATTTAGGAACTGAGCAGTTATCTAATTGATTTAAAACACGGCTATTGACAAAATTGCCCCTACTCATTTAAAATAATCAATTAATTAAACTCAAATATTACAAGATTGTCATTGATTTAATCTCAACCCTTAAACACACCAATCAGATGGACCAGATCGCTTCCTAGACTTTCTAGGAAAAACACACTTTCCGTGCGAACCAGTGGAGGGTTCAAATGAGAAGAATTTTTTTATAAGAAGAAAAAAGAAGAAGTTTCAACCAATAAGAATGCTTCATTTTACTTCATTTAATATTTGTAGTTAATTTTAAAATAAGGGTATATTGGTAACTTACATAAATCATTAATTAGTATTCTTCCCCTTTAATAACTAGCTAAATTAAATTTGTAACTCCTTTTCCAAATATATATTTTTTTTCCAAATTAAAAAAAAAACAACTTAATTTAAAGTGTAGAATAAATTACTAGTTGTGTAGGATAAATTACGAGTTGTGTATGATATATTTCGAGGTGTGTAGGAAAAATTTCGACTGTGTAGGATAAAATTCTATAATGTTTAGGGTATATGTAGGAAAATTTTGATATGTGTAGGTTTTGTAGATTATATGTAGGATAATTAATAATTAGTTGACTAATTAATTAAAGAGAGAAAAATTAATTATATGAGTTATAAATGAAATAGCATTTTACTAATATGCTCTTTCTTCTCACATTAAATTTGTTCGCAAATGAACCTTCTCCTATATATATATATATATATATATATATATATATATATATATATATATATGGGAGAGTTTAAATGAGAACACTCATCTTTTGTGAGAACCATGAGAACAAATCTCAGCCACTCATTTTATTTCTCATGTGTTTTAATGAAAGGTTAAATTGGTAATTGTATAAATCAATGAATCAGGAGGCCGCTAGTTAAGTCACAATTTCCCCCGCTTAAAATCGTCGTTGTTGTCTCCGATCGCCTACAAACACAAACCATCGTCATTGATTCCGATCGCCGGCGGATACGAATCATTTCTATTATCTCCGATCATTAGCAAATTCAAGAAGGAGAAATTCTAGAACTCAAGGTGGAACCCAATTCTCAACAAACCCAGATCTCACCCACCTACCAAATCAAGATCTCAAATCAATGAAATCACCCACTTACCAAATCGCAAATCTGAAATCACCCACTTACCAACTCATGACTTAATCGTTTGATCAATTCAACGATTTTAGGCCTTTTTTATATTCAACCAGTTCTGTATTCATCATCGATTTCTATATTTGCATGTATGAACTCGGTTTTGTTTTCTCATAATTTGCCCTAATTTGTTGTTGTTTGTTTAATTACAGTCAATCAACTGTTCAGTCGGAAAACAACATGATGTCGAATGTGTCCAGCTCTGTTGATGCACCGAACAATAGCTCTGATGATGCACTGAACAATTCCATTAATACCAATGTTGTTGATGAAGAAGGTACTACTACTCTAGATGCTCACAAGATGATGGATAAACGTTATTGTACAATTTGTGGTGTTTGGGGTTATCATGATGCTAGAAATTGTCCAAAAAAATAAAAGTCTAGGGTTCAACATGTTTTACAAGTAATTTTAGTGTGTATGTATTTGTTTGTATTGTACTTATTTGTGTAGTTGTTTCTTATTTTAATGCAATATCAGTATGAGTGTTTATTCCTCTGAATTGTGTGTGCCTTGATGTTTTATCATTTATGTTGTATTGTTTCAACTTAAATTAGTTTCGTGACTTGCTGTTCTGCTTTACACATGTGTAATCGCATACAAACGAATGAGGCTTGTGTGGTTGTTTAAGATCTTGAAAGCAGACATGTGTAAAAGCATCCTGTTCAGATTTACACATGTGTAACTGCTGATGGCTTTCTTTTCATCTTGTTCATATTTACACACGTGTAACTGTTTGACCTATTCTTTGTGTTATTGATGCCAAGTCTTTGTCATATCATAATCCGATGTTCCATATATTCTATTTTATGTTATTGTAGAGCCACATATACAAGATTTTCAGGAATCGGTTCGTAGTACTTATTATCATTCACCGAATGGCACTAGATATTGGATACCACTGTTTTGGGTACGGTATTTGCTAAAGAGGAAGATGCAATTTCCATGTATTAGTCATATGCTGAGAAAGCTGGGTTTGATATTAGGTTGTCGACAACTAAGAAATCAAAAGATGGTACTGTTAGACTTAGGTATGTTCTTTGTAGTAGATCGGGAAAGCCCAATTGCCAAAATGTTGATTCAATGGTTTTGAAGTCATCTTCCAAGTTGCCTCGTAGCAGTAATTACAAGGTTTCAGACTGTAAAGCTAAAATAAAGGTTAAAGTTTTCAAGGGTTATCCTGGTTTACGGTTATATGAATTTGTTGAGTCTCATAATCACCCGTTAGTTTCAATTGAGAACATGGATTTGACGCGCAAGAGGCGGCAACTAGAATTTAGCGACCAAGATTTCATTCATAGGCTAAGTTTAGCTAAAGTTGGCCCGTCAACTGCCTTTAAGATGCAAGCTGTTTTGAAAGGGGGACAACACAACGTCCGTGGTACCAACATAGAATATAAAAATTTCAGCAAGGATTTAAGAGCTTTCATTGGTAAAGGAGATGCTCAAATGGTTGTAAATATGATGGATAAACGTAAAGTTAATTTAGAAAATTACTATTGCCATTACATAATTCGTCATGGAGAGCTTAGGTCCTTATTTTGGGCAGATGAGGTTATGAAGTGCAATTACAGAGTTTTTGGCGAAGTGTTAGCTTTTGATGCCACCTACAGTACTAACCAGTAAGAATTTGTTTGTTTTTTTTTCCTATTTTCAGTTGTGTATTTTTTGATTTTTTATTTATTATTATCTTGTAGGTATAATATGATTTTTGTTCCTTTTACGGGGGTTGATCACAATAAGAATTGCGTAACATTTGCGGCTGCTCTTCTTTATGATGAAACTATTGAGTCGTTCACATGGATGTTGGAACAATTTCTTGAAGCACATGGTAAGTGTTTCTATTTTTACACATGTGTAACTTTGCTTCACAAAGTTTATGTTTTACACCACAAGAATAGCGTAACTTTGTTTTATTAATTCTCAGTTAAACAACCGAGGCTAGTGTTAACCGACCAAGACCCGGCAATGAAACAAGCCATAGCTAAAGTTTTCAATGAATCTGTCCATCGTCTATGTATGTGGCATATTATGGATAAACTTCCTCATAAGGTACATTTAATTTAAAAATAATTAATCTTGTCAGTTTTACACATGTGTATTTATGTTTTTCTAGTTTCTGTGTTTTTATTAAACTTGTGTAATAATGGTATTTTATTTTTAAAAATTGTATCTACAGATTGATGGTGATGTGTTACAGAATACCAACTTGAGGGTACGTATACATAAGTTTGTCTGGAATGTTTTTATCACTCCTGCCACGTTTGAGAAGCGATGGGAGTTATTGATAAATGATTGCAACTTGCAGCGTCACAAGTGGTTGTCTGATATGTTTTCTATTAGAGATCAGTGGGTCCCAGGTTATTTTAGGGACATACCAATGTGTTGTTTAATGAAAACAACGTCTAGATGCGAAAGTTCAAACGCACTTTTTAAGGTAAACTCTAGCGCATCGAATACTTTGGTTCAGTTTATGTTGTGTTTTGAGATAGCAATTGATGGTCAACGCTACCGGCAACGGGTTTCTGAGCATAAAACCGAATCAACTTCTGCCGCCTTATCCACTCCGTTACCTATAGAAGCACATGCAGCACTTGTATACACCAGAAGCATTTTTAAGGAGGTCCAAAAGGAGATATCTAAAGCCTTATTATCATGTATGAATGGTAGACCTGATGTTGTTGATGGTTATGAACATTATACGGTTTCTCACTTTGAAAAAGGGACCGTTATTGGTGATTACACGGTAATTTTGTTTATTTCATATTTTTATTTCTGCTTTATTCTTCATTTGTTTAGATATATACCATTATCGATGTGTCATAATAGAGACTTATTATATTTGCAGGTTAAGATCAATCCGAGTGATAACTCGGTTACATGCTCATGTATGTTATTTACACGCATTGGATATCTATGTCGTCATGTTTTTTCTGCATACCGATTTCGAGGCATAAACAAACTTCCTGACAAGTATATAGCTCCAAGGTGGAAAAAAGATGCATTGCCTAAGAAAGTGTTCAACCTTGAATTCCGTTATGGTGTTGACAGCTCAGAAAGCTTTAAGCTTAAGTCAGAGGCGCTGAATTTAGCTCAGCAGTGTGGTGATCGATTACGGGGTGATTCAGTAAAGCTTGCTTGGTTTGTGGAACAAATCAGGGCTATTAAGAACACAATTTTTGAAGAGGTCACAACTGATCCAAGTTCTAAGAATAAAGGTGGTGTAACACCCCAAAACCCGAATGTTTATATTTGTCGTATGTTCCTATATAACTTAGTATGAAATAACTAACTAGGCTATTTAACCTAGTTAAGTGTGTGGTTAAAAGTCTTAAATGACTAAAATAGTGCAATTTATGTTAAGTGACAAAGATGAGAGGCAAAATGGAACAAGATGAAAGTTAAGTTACTAAATAACAAAACTCTCACACACAAACACACATATCGTGTGTTCGAGAATGAGCAGGAAGCTCCCATGGAGCCAAGAACCCTAGCTTCATCCTTTTCATCAAATTGGAAGGATAAATGAAGCTCAAATTCAGAACCGAACACGAATTTGTGATCACCTACACTAGGGGATCATAAGGTATGTCTTAGATTCTAGATTTGGTGATTACCCACGAAGTGGGTTATGTTGTAGATCATGAATTGGTATAAAATTGAGCATGAGTATGTGTTAGATTCATCATTTGGAACATGGATTATGCATGGTTTAGGTTAATTTGATGTTTAAGGGTGAAACCCGTTTGTTATGGTGAAGATGATGACATGGGTAAATCATCTATGTCTAAATTCTTGCTTAAAATTGATGTATTTTGATTTGTAAGATGGATTCTTATGAGAGGAATTGAAAGAAATGTGATACTAGTGTGTTTGATGTTTATGCATGTATGATTCATGTTGATTAGAAGGAAGAAATTGATGAATTATGTATGAGATTAGAAGGATATGCATGAACTAGTTGTACACTATGCTTACAAGGTAGTACGCATATCAAAAGTATGATGAAATTATGAAGAACTTAAGATTAGATCACTTGTAAGTGATTAATAAGTAGTTATGAAATGGGTTTTAGATGATGTAATGTAAATTGATGATTTACTTATGTTAACAATGTTTGGAATCATACATGTGTGTGAGTGTTTAAAGAAATTGGATAAGAAATGGTGAATTGTTGTTAGATGAAGTGAACAAAATGTGATGATAATATGTATGATGTTTAATTCTAAATACCACATATTGATTAGTAGAAGGATTTGATGAACTATGTATGAATTTAGAAGATTATGCATGAACTAGTTGTACGTCATGCTTAGAAGATGGTACGCACCCCAATCGTATGATAAAATGTATGTATTGTCGTCCGTATAGTCGATTATGATGTTACGGGTATATAATGATAAGTCAAAAGTTAAACTAAATGAACCATTGACTTCTAAAAGTCAACCGTGTATAAGAAGGATGGTTGGACGAGTTGTCATAATTGCAAGATTAAGGTAAGTTATATGGAGCGTGTTTGACGAATGTGTGTTTAATGCGATGACATGATGGTTTACATGCGTTTGAAATGATATGAACTTGGTCACATGTATTATGCTTGCTAGAAGTAACTAATGAAAGTCAAATAGGAATTATGCGATCGATATGATCGTTAACATGTACAATTATGTATGCTAATAAGAATGTGATTTCGATGACATGGAAGTATAGGAATCATGTCGAGACGGAATCAAGCACGGAAGGCTAACGGGTCAAAAGTGGCGAGGAAACGAGTATGAACATGGACGCACGAGGTAAGTGGTTCTTTTGTAATCACTTCTTAGTTGTTTATGTAAAGTTATGTGCAATTTAATTAAGTATGATGATCGAGGTCAAGTAGGAAAGAATTGTATGAGACCGATGAAGTATTAAACGGATCTTAGTTTTGATCCGAGCAAGGTATGTGTGATTAAGAACTGTAGCTAAGTAGTAGGATTGGTTACTTATGCAAGGGAGTCCTTTGTTGTTAAGGATAGAGCAAAGTTGACAAAAACGCCCTTGATGGGTAAAACGAGCAAATGGTCGTAAAAGTTGATTACAAACAAGCTATTTGATTAAATGAATGTTTTGAAAAAGCAAGAAAGCGGGAAGTATGGTTGTCGTAAGCTAAAGACCTTAAAATGTGCAAATACCCTTAACGGGTCAAAATAAGCTCTTGAGCGAAAATGGGTCAAGAGGATGCAAGACATCCGAGAACTTAACATTGTATGATATACAATGTTGACATTATTAGGTTCATAAGAAGTCTTGGTCAAACAAACAAGTTTTATGGATGAAGGCATGAACGGGTCGAATAAATCATAAATGAATAATAAGGCGATAGAGTGTAAGTTAAGAATTTCCTTAATCCGGATATGGGATTTTAAGTTCATATGATAGAATGTGAATTTATAAGCATGTAGGAAGAAACGGGAGGTCAAACGGGTAAACAGTTCAAAAGTTACGCGCGTTTTAGTGCGTACGGACGACGAAACGAATCTGCAGAAAACTGCAAAAACTAGAGGGCGTCGCCGACGGGTAGGGGGCCGTCGCCGACGGGCAAGGGAAAATCAGTTTTTGTGCTGACGGGTTTAATCACCTGTCTACGGGTTTTTGGGCTACGGGTAAAGGCAAGGCCCGTCGCCGACGGCCCTAGAGGCGTCGGCGACGGCCTTCCCAAGTCCCAAAAGCTGAAATCTTGTTATTTAAGTTAATTTATGTACCGTGGGTTTCGGCTTGATATCCGTGGACTACGGCGGACTTTCCAAACATGATTTTGAAGATTCCTTGGATGTTTATGGGCTATAAAGCTAAGTCTAAGACCCATGTTAATAATGTATGATTATGTAAGAGGTACGCGTGATCTAGTACGTGTTCGTTAAAGTATGTACATATGTAGATGTGTATGTATGTATGTATGTATGTATAAAAATATGTACGAGTGTATGCATGTATGTAACGATGTAGGAAGGGTATGTATGTATGTAGAGGTGTATGTACGTATGCATAAAGATATGTATGAGTATATGCATGAATGTAAAGATGTAGGAGAGGTATGTCCGTATGTAGATGTGTATGTATGCATGTATGTAGAGACCTATGAATGTAGGTACGTATGTAGAAGCGTATTTATGTATATATGAAGATACGTATGATAGTATGTATATATGTGAAGGCGTAGAAATGTATGTATGTATGCAAATGTGTATTTGTGTATGTATGGGAGTACGTGTGATCGTAGGCATGAATGTAGAGACGTATGAAAGTAGGTACGTATGTAGAAGCGTATTTATGTATATATGAAGATACGTATGATAGTATGTATGTATGTGAAGGCGTAGAAATGTATGTATGTATGCAAATGTGTATTTGTGTATGTATGGGATTACGTGTGATCGTAGGCATGAATGTAGAGACGTATGAATGTAGGTACATATGTAGAAGTGTATTTATGAATATATGAAGATACGTATAAGTGTAGGCACGTATGTATTGAGGTATGGATGTATGCACGAGTATAAGTAAGTATGATATTGGATACGTTAAGTGTTAATGATATTAATCATGTACCTGGAAAACGAAGATTTACGCAGGTACATTATTGAAGACTCACAAGGGAATGGATACGCTAATGATATGCTTAAAATTAGGGAGAAAGCTGAATGGAAAGTGTACATGTATTGAGTCTTGTTTATGTATTGTATACTAATGTGATGAATGTATGTGGTGAGTGCAGGTTGTACGAATCGCGGGTGGTTATCACGAGGAATAGAGCTCGAAGAGCGAGCCACAAGCTAGATTGTACGGGAATAACTGAATATGTATTGTTAGTAATCAGGACTTATGCTTTATTTTGTTTGTAAAAGATACATATTAAAACGTACTTTCAAGTAAGTCATGACGTTAATAATGAAAGAAATTTTATGGCACAAGTTTCCGCTGCGACTTTTTGTCAAATATGAATCAGGGTGTAACAAGTTGGTATCAGAGCCCTGGTTTGAGAGAATCAAGTAAAAGGAGGTAAATACTTGAACTCAAACCGGTGTGCTCTCGTGACCAAGAACCCGTACAGTCCAGGACTCGATCGAGGCCTAAATGCAAAAGCGAATGTAAGTATGTATTAGATTATGTATTTGAAGGAAACTAATAGTATGTTATGTGCAAGGTAAGCTTAAGAGTTTGAAGAGGATGATCCGTGAATGCAGAATAGGATGAACGCTAAGGCGGGCGAAGGTGCAAATAGGCAAATTAACCCCAGGTACCCAATACTAATATGTATGAGTATCGATGTCAAAAGAAAAAGGAAGGGGTCTCCTTGGGAGAGTAATTATTAAACGAAAGACAATGATGTGGTCTTGGGGAAGTTTTAGAAATATGCACGAAACTGAAACCCATCTCTCGGGCATAAGGTGATGATTACACGAAGGCACGAAACTAATGTGTGGATTGCGCACCTGGCCAGTACGCAAGAAGCATATGACGTTCGTGAGACCGTGGCAATTATTGCAGGTATGTCCGGAAGAACTGGGTAGCAGGTGGGCGCTATGTTGTAGCGAATGCGAAATAGCAAACCCATTGCGGATTTGGTTATGCTAACGAAGGTTACGATAAGCTATGCGAGTCGACCGGTTCTAACGAACAAGTCGAGTAAGAATAAGCTACCATCCGTTTTGAACGGGTGACTTTGAATGCTCTAATGAATGCTAGAAGCTTAATCCGTTATACGGATAGAAAGAAGAATTTATGTTAAAAGCGAAAAACCCAGTTACTTGGGTAGTCGAATGTGTATGCTTAACTCTCATTGAGAGTGTTTATGCCAAACCCAATTACTTGGGTAGTCGAATGTGTATGCTTAACTCTCATTGAGAGTGTTTATGCCAAACCCAATTACTTGGGTAGTCGAATGTGTATGCTTAACTCTCATTGAGAGTGTTTATGCCAAACCCAATTACTTGGGTAGTCGAATGTGTATGCTTAACTCTCATTGAGAGTGTTTATACCAAACCCAATTACTTGGGTAGTCGAATGTGTATGCTTAACTCTCATTGAGAGTGTTTATGCCAAACCAAATTACTTGGGTAGTCGAATGTGTATGCTTAACTCTCATTGAGAGTGTTTATACCAAACCCAATTACTTGGGTAGTCGAATGTGTATGCTTAACTCTCATTGAGAGTGTTTATGCCAAACCCAATTACTTGGGTAGTCGAATGTGTATGCTTAACTCTCATTGAGAGTGTTTATGCCAAACCCAATTACTTGGGTAGTCGAATGTATATGCTTAACTCTCATTGAGAGTGTTTATGCCGAACCCAATTACTTGGGTAGTCGAATGTGTAAGAAAGAAGAAAGCTCATATACGGATGGAACTAAAATGAAGTAATTATGATTCGACAACTGAGATGACTAACTTTAAAACCTTGTTGCTAAAGGTAGGTAAAACTTTAAGTTTTTATTAAACACATGTAAGGAAGAAAAGGTACGAATGATATGTTTGAAACCGCTAGATGGATTCAAACATAGAAGGAATGAAGAGTATGGATGTTACATTTAAATCCGTGGGACGGATTTAAAACATAAAAAGGATTATAGACGAATAATCATCTAGTATAATGAATGTTCGAATGAAATATGCTAACTGCTAAATTGTTGATGATTATGTTAGAACTCTTGATGTGACTATTAAGTCACACATAAATGTGTGTGTGTAAGAGGAAATGAGAAAGGTTTCGGGGACGAAACCTTATTTAAGGGGGGTAGACTTGTAACACCCCAAAACCCGAATGTTTATATTTGTCGTATGTTCCTATATAACTTAGTATGAAATAACTAACTAGGCTATTTAACCTAGTTAAGTGTGTGGTTAAAAGTCTTAAATGACTAAAATAGTGCAATTTATGTTAAGTGACAAAGATGAGGGGCAAAATGGAACAAGATGAAAGTTAAGTTACTAAATAACAAAACTCTCACACACAAACACACATATCGTGTGTTCGAGAATGAGCAGGAAGCTCCCATGGAGCCAAGAACCCTAGCTTCATCCTTTTCATCAAATTGGAAGGATAAATGAAGCTCAAATTCAGAACCGAACGCGAATTTGTGATCACCTACACTAGGGGATCATAAGGTATGTCTTAGATTCTAGATTTGGTGATTACCCACGAAGTGGGTTATGTTGTAGATCATGAATTGGTATAAAATTGAGCATGAGTATGTGTTAGATTCATCATTTGGAACATGGATTATGCATGGTTTAGGTTAATTTGATGTTTAAGGGTGAAACCCGTTTGTTATGGTGAAGATGATGACATGGGTAAATCATCTATGTCTAAATTCTTGCTTAAAATTGATGTATTTTGATTTGTAAGATGGATTCTTATGAGAGGAATTGAAAGAAATGTGATACTAGTGTGTTTGATGTTTATGCATGTATGATTCATGTTGATTAGAAGGAAGAAATTGATGAATTATGTATGAGATTAGAAGGATATGCATGAACTAGTTGTACACTATGCTTACAAGGTAGTACGCATATCAAAAGTATGATGAAATTATGAAGAACTTAAGATTAGATCACTTGTAAGTGATTAATAAGTAGTTATGAAATGGGTTTTAGATGATGTAATGTAAATTGATGATTTACTTATGTTAACAATGTTTGGAATCATACATGTGTGTGAGTGTTTAAAGAAATTGGATAAGAAATGGTGAATTGTTGTTAGATGAAGTGAACAAAATGTGATGATAATATGTATGATGTTTAATTCTAAATACCACATATTGATTAGTAGAAGGATTTGATGAACTATGTATGAATTTAGAAGATTATGCATGAACTAGTTGTACGTCATGCTTAGAAGATGGTACGCACCCCAATCGTATGATAAAATGTATGTATTGTCGTCCGTATAGTCGATTATGATGTTACGGGTATATAATGATAAGTCAAAAGTTAAACTAAATGAACCATTGACTTCTAAAAGTCAACCGTGTATAAGAAGGATGGTTGGACGAGTTGTCATAATTGCAAGATTAAGGTAAGTTATATGGAGCGTGTTTGACGAATGTGTGTTTAATGCGATGACATGATGGTTTACATGCGTTTGAAATGATATGAACTTGGTCACATGTATTATGCTTGCTAGAAGTAACTAATGAAAGTCAAATAGGAATTATGCGATCGATATGATCGTTAACATGTACAATTATGTATGCTAATAAGAATGTGATTTCGATGACATGGAAGTATAGGAATCATGTCGAGACGGAATCAAGCACGGAAGGCTAACGGGTCAAAAGTGGCGAGGAAACGAGTATGAACATGGACGCACGAGGTAAGTGGTTCTTTTGTAATCACTTCTTAGTTGTTTATGTAAAGTTATGTGCAATTTAATTAAGTATGATGATCGAGGTCAAGTAGGAAAGAATTGTATGAGACCGATGAAGTATTAAACGGATCTTAGTTTTGATCCGAGCAAGGTATGTGTGATTAAGAACTGTAGCTAAGTAGTAGGACTGGTTACTTATGCAAGGGAGTCCTTTGTTGTTAAGGATAGAGCAAAGTTGACAAAAACGCCCTTGATGGGTAAAACGAGCAAATGGTCGTAAAAGTTGATTACAAACAAGCTATTTGATTAAATGAATGTTTTGAAAAAGCAAGAAAGCAGGAAGTATGGTTGTCGTAAGCTAAAGACCTTAAAATGTGCAAATACCCTTAACGGGTCAAAATAAGCTCTTGAGCGAAAATGGGTCAAGAGGATGCAAGACATCCGAGAACTTAACATTGTATGATATACAATGTTGACATTATTAGGTTCATAAGAAGTCTTGGTCAAACAAACAAGTTTTATGGATGAAGGCATGAACGGGTCGAATAAATCATAAATGAATAATAAGGCGATAGAGTGGAAGTTAAGAATTTCCTTAATCCGGATATGGGATTTTAAGTTCATATGATAGAATGTGAATTTATAAGCATGTAGGAAGAAACGGGAGGTCAAACGGGTAAACGGTTCAAAAGTTACGCGCGTTTTAGTGCGTACGGACGACGAAACGAATCTGCAGAAAACTGCAAAAACTAGAGGGCGTCGCCGACGGGTAGGGGGCCGTCGCTGACGGGCAAGGGAAAATCAGTTTTTGTGCTGACGGGTTTAATCACCTGTCTACGGGTTTTTGGGCTACGGGTAAAGGCAAGGCCCGTCGCCGACGGCCCTAGAGGCGTCGGCGACGGCCTTCCCAAGTCCCAAAAGCTGAAATCTTGTTATTTAAGTTAATTTATGTACCGTGGGTTTCGGCTTGATATCCGTGGACTACGGCGGACTTTCCAAACATGATTTTGAAGATTCCTTGGATGTTTATGGGCTATAAAGCTAAGTCTAAGACCCATGTTAATAATGTATGATTATGTAAGAGGTACGCGTGATCTAGTACGTGTTCGTTAAAGTATGTACATATGTAGATGTGTATGTATGTATGTATGTATAAAAATATGTACGAGTGTATGCATGTATGTAACGATGTAGGAAGGGTATGTATGTATGTAGAGGTGTATGTACGTATGCATAAAGATATGTATGAGTATATGCATGAATGTAAAGATGTAGGAGAGGTATGTCCGTATGTAGATGTGTATGTATGCATGTATGTAGAGACCTATGAATGTAGGTACGTATGTAGAAGCGTATTTATGTATATATGAAGATACGTATGATAGTATGTATATATGTGAAGGCGTAGAAATGTATGTATGTATGCAAATGTGTATTTGTGTATGTATGGGAGTACGTGTGATCGTAGGCATGAATGTAGAGACGTATGAAAGTAGGTACGTATGTAGAAGCGTATTTATGTATATATGAAGATACGTATGATAGTATGTATGTATGTGAAGGCGTAGAAATGTATGTATGTATGCAAATGTGTATTTGTGTATGTATGGGATTACGTGTGATCGTAGGCATGAATGTAGAGACGTATGAATGTAGGTACATATGTAGAAGTGTATTTATGAATATATGAAGATACGTATAAGTGTAGGCACGTATGTATTGAGGTATGGATGTATGCACGAGTATAAGTAAGTATGATATTGGATACGTTAAGTGTTAATGATATTAATCATGTACCTGGAAAACGAAGATTTACGCAGGTACATTATTGAAGACTCACAAGGGAATGGATACGCTAATGATATGCTTAAAATTAGGGAGAAAGCTGAATGGAAAGTGTACATGTATTGAGTCTTGTTTATGTATTGTATACTAATGTGATGAATGTATGTGGTGAGTGCAGGTTGTACGAATCGCGGGTGGTTATCACGAGGAATAGAGCTCGAAGAGCGAGCCACAAGCTAGATTGTACGGGAATAACTGAATATGTATTGTTAGTAATCAGGACTTATGCTTTATTTTGTTTGTAAAAGATACATATTAAAACGTACTTTCAAGTAAGTCATGACGTTAATAATGAAAGAAATTTTATGGCACAAGTTTCCGCTGCGACTTTTTGTCAAATATGAATCAGGGTGTAACAGGTGGTGTCTTTGAAGAATTGATTGGAGAATCACAACCTGATAGTGTTTCTTTTGTCGCTCCCCAAGGTATTAGGAATAAAGGATGTGGGACATCTCGCCGTTTGATTGGCCCGGGAGAGAAAGCCAAGGTTAAGAGCAAGAAGAAAAAAAGGAATTGCAAATTGTGTGGAAAACTTGCCTACCATGATACTCGTAATTGTCCTACAAAAAAAAAGAAAAAACAAAAACGTAAACAAAGTCACAGTGACGAAGATAATGATGAAGATATGGATGAAGATAGTGATGAAGATAGCGATGTAGATGGCGATGAAGATAGCGATGAAGATAGCCACGGAGATAGTGATGGTGAATGAAGTTTATCTTTTATATTCTTTTAGTTTTGATGTTGGATTTTAGAGTTTTATATTTTTTTATTTCAGTATTTTAATATACACATGTGTAAGTTTCTGTTTTACACACGTGTAAGTGTTCAGTTCGACTTTTTTTGTTTATGATTTACATGTGTTAAGGGTTTCTACATATGTGTAAGTTTCTTGTTCATACAATGCCTGCAAACATGACACCCCTAGTTACCGACACTGGTCCTTCAGCCGAGTCGTTGCTTGGGTCAGCTGTGGTCCACAGAATCTGACCATTGTTTGCATCTAAAGCCACCCAACCAGTTGCGGTTGTGGTCCGGTTAGATGGTGCGAGCGTGAACGGCATAAGAGTCGAATGCAATTCTCTTGGTGTGATTAGGTTTGGTTCGGTTAACTTATTCTAGTCGAATTATAGAATTAAGTTTTTACAACTATAATAATAAAACAAGTTATACCAGTGACTTTTTATTGGTCTAATCACTAGTTCAACACTTTCACCAGAATGAGTAAGAAGCGGCATGCAAAAATCCACGAGATCTTCAGTTTTATACCACCCCACCATCTCATCTATTACCACAGAAACTTCCATCTCATTTTCATAAAATCGTTTAAGTTGCCGGCAAGTAAGTTTTGTCCTGTTGAACACGTTCCGTTTGATCACTCATAAGCTTAAAATCATTGGTTTGGTATTAAGGTATAAAGTCGAAACCTAGTCTAGTCTTATTCGGGTTGGGGGTGCAAGTTTAGAGACGTTATCCGCCTTTGATCTAGTGGAAAACGGTATCACAGACGTCCCAGTTACAGCTTTCATGTTTGGTTCACCACAAGTGGGTAACCGTGCATTCAACAATCGTCTCAATCAATTCCCGAATGTAACTTCTACACATAAGGAACAAGGTTGACCTCATTACGCTTTACCCAAGTAGGTTAATGGGGTATGTCGATGCTGGGATACAATTGGAGATCAATTCCTAATCATCAACAATTCACTAATCTTCAAAAGTAGCAGTTCAACAAAATCTTCAAAACTATTAGTTCAAGTACCCTTGCAAATCATCAAGTCACTAAATCTTCTAAACTATGAGTTAACTGGAATAGGGGGTACTGATCAGTTCAAGTACACTTACAAATCATCAACAAGTCACTAAAAACATATCAACATAGCCAAAAAAAGTTGTTTGGTAGGACCGATAACCTAAAACGAATGGTTCAAAATATCAACTAGTTTTCTGGATCACAGTATCTCTGTGAAGATTTGCTTTCGAAAGCAAAATCTTTGCAGCGTACTTTTGTCTAAGCAAGCTAATTTGTGCGCCCTGTTTGTTGCTTTTTTCTGTTTTTAATCCACATTCCCAGTTTTTCACATCGCTTTCCTTATATGCCTCCATATGTCTCATAACAAATACTCCACAGTCTATGCTGTTTTTCTTTGTTTGCCAAGTCAGCTTCAGTTTTTTAGGTTCCACAGTTTTCAGTTCCTTCCATTTTGCATTATGCATTGCTTTTAGGTAGGCTACAAACATGTGTTTCTGTTTCAACAAAGAGAATTTGTAAGTTTTATTATTTATATATTTTGACAAATCAGAAAAACCAATTCTGTTCACATAAATATCCGTTCAATTCACAGAAACAAATCAGAAACGCATCTGAACCAAAGATTTAACATTGAGTATTCGGAAAAATCATAAACTAATTCAATTAAAGCCCTAACTACTTCTTTCATCAAACAAAAAGTACATGACAGGAATCTGTATTCATTATTAGAGATAAATAGCTACAATCAAATCCGAATAGTATGCATGTTACCAGATTCACAACTTCGAATCACATATTTTAGATAAACTCGTTCGATTCACATAAAAACTCGTAACTCTTTTTATTCACATAAATACACGTTCAATTCAGAGAAATACCAAGTAGACTATAAACGAATAAAAGTTCTATTTTACTCATGTAAATAAGACTTACCACTTTCAGCACGGTATCTTTCTTATTGTAGTCATCATTATCTTGCAGACCAACAAAGCTTTTGGTTTCATGAATGTTGTCAATAACTTCAATTGCTGGATTTTTCAAATCGAAACATATAAGGTAGTAGTGGCCATTCTCAACGATCGGAATTAACACCACTCTAAAAGCCTTTAAATTCGGTTTATCTTCTGATCCTTTTAACAACTCCTTAATGCTTGATGCAATCACATCCAGTCGTCCAGCTTCATTCATTTTTTTGTGTTCAAGAATACCTATAGTCTGTGTCGACAAAAGTATTATTATTCTAAACTATTTTATTGGTTTAAGATAACGTTATACAAAACGAGTAAAAACGTTTTACTTACCATTACATTTGTATCACAAAAAAGTCTCTTATCTGAACCTGGGCTTCGTAATTCTTCATCATGATTCAAAACTGCAGCCCAGCAATCTATGACATTGCTTAGCAATGTCTGACCTGGTTCTAAAGATCTTAACAAAAACTTTTTTGTTGCAATTCCAGAAGCACTCTCGAACACATCATCCCTGTCATAGCATATCCATCAAAAAAGTATACATATAGCTTTAATATAATTGATTAAAATTGATTATGCATACCCGAAATCAGTTTCAATCTCTGTTGCTTCCTGACATAATTTGGATGCATCTTTTTCCGTATCACCATCAGAGTTGTCTTCTTGAATCCTATATCCAAAGTTTCACAATGTGATGTTAAAACTTGCATAAAATATTCAATCTAGCGTATTTTAGAACTGATAAAATGCTTACAGTTGTTGTTTCTCTAAACCTTCCATCAAATAATCCCAAATCTTCAACTCATCTTTGGTTAACGGTTTGCAAATGTCAACTACTCTTACTAAATACGGAGATTTGGATGCATATGTTGGATGCTTGATTCTATGCGGCCTCTCCGTTGCATCCTCCGCATTTTGCTTTTCAGCATCTACTTCTTCATATGGAACTTGTATAGGGTTGATTCCTAAACTGAAACTCGGCTGACTCGATACTATCTGCTTGCTTTTGTCTTCTGTTCCATCGAGATCAACCTTTTGCATAGGTGTTTCAGCTTGTATAGGGCTGATTCCTAAACTGAAACTCGGTTGACTCGATACTATTTGATTTGACTTGCTTTTGTCGTCTGTTCCATCGAGATCAACCTTTTGCATAGGTGTTTTTTGTACAACAACAAGAGGTTGATCATTTTTTGTTGTTTGTGGTGTCGGCGGTGTTCTTTCATCTTCTGTTTGATTGAAAAGATTTTTGAGTTTTTCGTGGTAACTTTCTACAAAATTTTTTACTCCCTCCCTTTCTGGGAAGTTTGCCAACAACTTCTCTACTGCTTTCTCAAAATTTTCTTTGTGCGTTTTAATCCAGTAGTAGTGTGTACCAACCTCTCTAAAGTGTGCCTGGTCAAAGTGATAAATGCCAAAAATATTTAAGTCATTTGTTTTACATACCATTATAAAGAAAAAAATAAAAAAAATCTGTTTTACACATGTGTAAATTCTTAGTTTTTGTTTTACACATGTGTAAGTTTCTGTTTTACACATGTGTAAGTTTCTGTTTTACACATGTGTAAGTGTGTAAATAAGACACATAAACAAATAAAAAATAACTATGACTGGAATCAAACTAAAATTACAGTAAACAACTTATTTACAGCATTAAACGACTTATTTAGACATGCTTACTATTGTGTAAACATCTTATTTACAGTAAACAACTTATTTACACATGTTGACACATGTGTAAACAGATTACACTTTCACATGTTTGTGTAAATAGATTACTTACACATGTGTAAATATCTTATTTACACATGTGTAAACAACTTATTTACACATGTTTACACATGTGTAAACAAATTACTTACACGTGTAAACATCTTATTTACACATCTTCATTCAACAACAACATAGAAGCAGCTAATTCCGTAAACATGTGAAACTGAGGAAACAACATTTGTACATTTCATTTATTAGTCAGTTGTGTCAAATACCTCCAAGCTGCTTGGATCTGTCAAACCTGGTCCACTTTCTTCAGTTTCTTCACTTTCTGTGTTCTCGGAGTTGGTTTCTTCACTTGGCTCAGAATCCGAACCTTCTTCAGTAACAAATAACCCCCTTAAATCTCCTCTTCCAAACCCCCCTTGTTCAATCTCCATGTCTTCTCTCAGCTGCAGCCTTTGCGACGTCCAATATTCCAGTGCCGAACATGTTCGCTCTTCATTAATTCCTTTACATGTCACACTATCTACATATAAGAGCTACAAAACAGTTTTCAAATACTTATTATTACTGCTTTTATCATAGTACAATGTAAAATATAAATTGTTAAGAATTAAGTTATACCGTTAAAATAGTTAGTGCGCCACGAAAATAGGAAGAAAGGTCCCTTGGTACCCACACCTTTTTACATCTTTTTATAATGTGTACAATATATTTGCACCAATTTATCTTTGAGAAGTCCATATCTTCATTCAGTAGGTCAACAATTCCAGCTTTGCATAATCCGTTAATATGGCATTCGACCATTGTGTTGATGAACAAAACAATGAAATCAAGCTTGAACATCAAACCCTCCTTATCTTCTCCAAAAGATATCTTTTCGACAATTTTTTTTGCTTTAATTGTGAACTTGTTATCATGCCTTTTCTTGTAAGCTTTTCCAAGTGCCGTGTTCTCTTTGGGTGGGGTAACGGCTGTCAAATCGAACCCACTATTTGGAAGACCAAGCAGCTGGTGAATAGCTTCTTCATCTACTTTGATAGCTATCCTTCCAAATTTTATTTCCATTGTGTTTGGATCGAACTGGTCAACCACAAAGTGAGCCACCTTTCCTGGGATTGTATCAACTTTTAATGACAGTATTTTGCCAAATCCCATTTTGCGGACTATTTTCCTTTGTTTTTCAGTCAAAGCATATATACATTCGTACATCTTTCTTGGGGATGATCTTGTTCTTATGCTGAAAAGTAAAGGCTCCCTAACATTTGTTTTCGGTTTCCTTTTTCTGGATTTGGCGGTTTTTGTAATCTTCGCTTTCTTCGTAACCGCTTCAGCAGTCTTCTTTTTTTTTTTTGATTTGTTGCCTTGTGCGTAACCGCTTCTTTTCTTTTCCTCTTTTTGCCTCCTATTTCAAATTATACACAAAACTATTTTAAACCACCTTCTTAAGTAATATGCATTAGTAGCAGTTTGTGTAAACATCTTAATCACTAATCATCAACTTAGATTACTTACACATGTGTAGATTGACTAATCACTCAAATTCACTACTAACCAGGATGATTTCCATATGTGTAAACTTATTGATCACTCTGATTCAACGCTAACCAAGATGATTTACACATGTGTAAACAGATTTCTTACACATGTGTAAACATCTTATTTACAAGTTACAAGAGCTTAAGCCTTTTTTTAGAAAACAGATAAGCAATTCAATTGCTCCATGAAAGACTGACACCAAAGACAGACCTGACCCAGGTTTTAGCCAATCAGATCAAAAACTTACCATAACACTACAACAGATATGAGATATGCGTTACTGTCACATCCGACACAAGACCGATGACTCTAACTAGTACTAGGCAAACTGATTCGGGTCTCAAGGTGGATTTTTGCCCAGATCAGATCATAAACTTCGCACAAATATAACATCTCAAATAAATGACAACCAATAAGATGTTGCAAATAATGCTATAGAATATAGAGGACCATATGGTTCATAAACTTTAATTCATTTCCAGTTCTTCCAGGAAAAATTGAGTGAGATTATGCAATTTGTGCTTTTCAAAACACCAAGCTTGATGGAAAACATCAGATAATGACCAAACAGGAGTAGAAGAGGACCGTGATGCAATGTGGTTGAAGCCCTTGTCACCGAGGTAGTCCTAAGTCTAGGGAAAACCCGGAAAACAATTAGTCCGAAAAGTCTCAAGTAAAAGCTCGAGCAACACAACATAGATCAACCAAAAAACACAAAAGACGGATAATTCTAGTGTTGGCAACCAGATTAACCTACTTTTACTGTTTAGTGTTTACACAGGTTATGAACAAGACAAATATAGTAGAGCAACTGCATGTAGCCAAACAGGACAAATAAGTCAGCCAAGATGAAGAAATTGCCAAAATCATAGTAAAAGTCTATCAATTGAGTACAAAGTTTAGCTTTCTGCAAGGTTAAAGATTGAGAATATAAAACTCAAAGAAAATTTCGATAACAAAATATTAAAAGCAATATGGAAACTTTCATATGCGTTAATTGCCTTAAGGAACATCAAGATGACTACAACAACAATTGGACAATCGGTATGATTCAACGTGATCAAACTGAGACCTACGGCTATCGATCCTATGTCCGCTAGATTAAACACAGGATTTACGAAAATCTACTGCTAACTAACTAACAAATTCACGAAAATCAAGCACTTGAGACGGTACATTAATATATCATTTTAATCATTTCGAATATAAGAAATCATACAACAAATCGAGCACATCACCAAAATTTGACACTAACAAGCTTCTCAAAGTAAATTCAAGCTCAGATCCACAAACACTTACAAAAAACTTCTTAACAAGAAGAAGAATCAAGAAACTTCACTCATCTACCACTAAAATCAGATTACTTACACGTGTTGTTTATCTTATTTACACATGTGTAAACAACTTATTTACATATGTGTAAACAACTTATTTACACATGTGTAAACAACTTATTTACACATGTGTAAACCACTTATTTACACATGTTTACACATGTGTAAACAGATTACTTACACATGTGTAAACATCTTATTTACACATGTGTAAATATCTTATTTACACATGTGTAAACAACTTATTTTTACAGTAAACACATGTGTAAACAGATTACTTACACATGTGTAAACATCTTTACACTTATTTACACATGTGTAAACAGATTGCACTTTCACATGTTTGTGTAAATAGATTATTTACACATGTGTAAACAACTTATTTACACATGTTTACACATGTGTAAACAGATTACTTACACGTGTAAACATCTTATTTACACATGTGTAAACTTTTATTATATATTTTTTATATTACAAACCTTCACATGTGGCAACTTCATGTTTATTTGTCTGTTTTTCAGCAACCTTTTTCACCATCTGTTTTTCCCTTTTTTCTGTTAAAACAATAGAAAGCAGTTAAGAACATGTATAAACAGCCTACGTAAACATGTGTAAACAGCTTACTTACACATGTGTAAACAGCTTATTTACACATGTGTAAGTGTCTTAATTACACAAATTCAATATTAACTATGACTATTTACACATGTGTAAACATCTAACTTTATGATGTGTTTTATTACAAACCTGCAAGCAATTCTTTAATCATCTCATTCCTTTGTCTTCTTAAAACCATCTTCAGATTCACTGAACTTTCTGTTGAAATAAAGAATTTAACCACAGGTTTATTTTATTTTTTAATGATCTATGAAAATGCATTTGTCTTACCTAATTGTCTTTCTAGTTCAGCATCCATTTCTGATAATGTATTAACTCAATCCACATTCAATGACACTTCAGAATCTGTAACCAAAAGTTGACAAAATTTATTGTTTGCTTTCAAAACTGTTATTCAAGTAATTATTGTTACTTGCCTGTTTCGTCATTGGTCTCAGAACTATCATCATCAATTATGTCTGGATTTGTTTTTGTATTTGAGAAACTTTTTGCTTTTATCCTTAATATCCGTGGACTTTTTCGACCTGTAAATATAGTGTATTAATACATCATATTCTACAATATATCTTTATAAATCCGAGATTAGTTTTAGGATGCTTACTTGCCATACTTCCTTTTTTGCCTGTAGAATCTTCTGATAACAATACCATTAGACTTCGAAAAGCAGTCTATTCAAGTCGAGTCATCAGTAAACATATGAGTAAACTAAGCAAGAAAGTAAAATAGCCCAACGAATACAAATATACAACAATCAACGCATCAACCAGTCCAAAATTAAACAGTATTACAATGCACTATAGCAGTTGCAAAATAAGCTTCAAACCCTAACTAATCAATAAACTCTTCACTAGTTACCAAACAGCCACCACCTCATTCATCGCTTTATTATACACAAATCCATAACTTCATATAACTAATTTACACAAATCGCTTTATTATCTACATTCCACTTAATTCAGCTATCTATTCTATATACACACATTACATATCTACTACAGTCCTGATCAGTTAAATTATGAACAATTTTGTTAACATATTTTAACAAATACATATGCAAATCCGAATTCACCACTAATTAGTAGCTAAATGCACTCTTATAATCACGAAAACCTAATATACTGAAGTCCTCAAGGCAAACACAGCAGCTGGAATGCATGAATTCATCAGAAATTACAAACCAAAAACGATAATCAAGTACGAATATAACAACACATAAATATTGACCCAACTACTTTCAAACTACAATATGTAACAACACATAAATATTGACCAAAAAGCACAAAATCGGACTCTATAAGTAGGTTTCGAGTGGTGCGATTGCATAACAGATAGAAGGGGGAAGATGAGAGGCGTACCGAGTGGATGAATCGGCAGATTTTTGAGCTTCAAATCGAGTGTTCGTCGGTGTTTCTGGTGCAGATATCAACGGTTGAGGGTTTCGAGAAATGGGGAAGCAGAATCCGTTGCTGCGTTTGGTGAATGATCGAGAAGATGGATTATGTGTGTTTTGGACGGTGTCTCTAGTGCAGATATCAATGATTGAGGGTTTCGAGAAATGGGGAAGGAGAAACCGTTGCGTATGGTGAATGATTCTAGAAGATGGATTTTGTGTGTGTGGATTCAACGATTGAGGGTTTCGAGAAATGGGGGAGGAGAAACCGTTGCGTATGGTGAATGATTCTAGAAGATGGATTTTGTGTGTGGACAATAATACCCTTTTCTATTTTACTTCAGCTTTTTTTCTTTTCATTTAAACCCAACTAATCTTAGCCATTAATTTAAGATGATCTATGATTGAGATTTGTTCTCATAGTTCTCACAAAATTTAGTGTTCTCAAGATAACCCTTCCCTATATATATATATATATATATATATATATATATATATATATATATATATATATATATATATATATATATATATATATAGGGGAGGGTTTAAATGAGAACGCTAAATATTTGTGAGAACCGTGAGAACAAATGAAAAAATCGCGAGAACTTGGTCAAAAACAATTCAAATTCAAAATTTTTTTCTACACTCATCATTATTATTCGAATACAATATTAGAAATTTAATTTACACGTTTAAATTTATGTGAATTCGTAAAAAAAGAAAATTTACACATGTGTAAGTTTGTCATTTACACATGTGTAAATCTGTTATATTTACACATGTGTAAAAAATCTAAAAAGAGTGATTTTGAAAAAAGAAATGAATTATTTGATGTTGTAAATTATTTTTTTTATGTTGTATCTTAATTACAATCAAGTTTGTATCAAAAAAATTGGTTTTGATTGGTTTTTCCGTTCGTTCTCACGGTTCTCGCAATATTTAACGTTCTCAAGATAACCCCCCCTATATATATATATATATATATATATATATATAGGATTAGGTTCAAACGTGAACATTTTCTCCAGCGTGAACTGCGTGAACTTATCTGGGCCCTTGATTTTGTTTAAGATGATAAGGGGTAGGATTGTAATTGTATAAAGTAGTTATAAACAATTAAATTTAAATCATTATATTATTTAATTTGATTTCAGTTACGTAATATGGTAGGAATTTGAAATCTTCAACATATTTTATATTTTTATAAGATTATCCTCATAATATCTTTAACCAATCACCTATTCTCATGCAATTTACATTGATATCACATTCCTTGTACATCAGTTTCATAAACCCAGAAAAGCACATTCATTTTTCGTCGTTCATCACGTCATTTTTCGTCTGAAGATCGATGTCAATTGTATCATCGCCGGTAGTTGATTAGTTATTGTAGTTGGATTCCGGCCAACGTTAATCGGAGACGGCATAAACAAACCCACCACCTCCGGCGGAGACGATACCACAACAAACAAATCCATTTCATCTCCGTCGGTTTCTCCGCCAACCAGCCACTCTCCGGCGACATAAAAAACAGAGGATAACGACAACGAAAACGACAATGGCAGCGATGACGGCAACAACTTCGATATGGTAATGGACGAAGACTTTTTCGAAGGATTGGATGAGCTTGCCTGAGTTAACTCCGTCGTTATTCAGCGATATTACCATGGTTATCAACCAATGTAGCCACTACAAGCACCATCGCAACCGGTGGAAGTTGAATTTGTCTTTTTTGTTTAAAAGAGTGACGTAGGCATGACCGAAGGATACACGTTTCTTCCTGCACACATGTGTACTAAGTATATACAGACCAGTACACATGTTTACTTAGTACATACAGAACCATTCACATGTGTAGCTTTTTGGAGTTTTGTTTTTTTCAAATTCGAACACATGCTCATGTTCATAGAAAGTATGACCTATGTCGAGTACACATGTGTATTGTCTTGCTGTACACATGTGTAACTATATGGGTATACACATGTTACACCGTATGACCAGACCTATTCTTCAAATAACACACTCAAACTAAAACGTACACAGGTGTACTCTGAATCTGAATAGAACACAGCAGTACACATGTGTAACTATATGGGTATACACATGGTATCCTCTGCCGTCGCCGATGAAGAATGGAAAAAAGGTTTTTTTTTTTGTTTTGATAAAGGTGATATCAAAACAAATAATAAACAAATGAATAGATTAATCTGGAATTTCATCTATAATTATGGGAATAATATTGTTTCCTGATTTTAAGTAATTAATATAATTACACTTTTAACCTTTTGATTTTAATAAAACAATAAAAGTTAACCTATTAATTACAATCATGCCACCCCATCAACAAATCAAGATCATATTAATCGACGGTCAGGATATGTTCACGCAGTTCACTCTTGGGAGGTTGTTCACGCTGGAACCCTACCCTATATATATATATATATATATATATATATATATATATATATATATATATATATATATATATATATAACATTATTAGATTTAGTATTTAAAAGAGTATACAAGTTTGAGAGTGATGACCACGAATTAGAAGAAATCAAACCAAAACAATCAAACAAGAGATAGTAGATAAAACGTTTGCTCAACAGGAGGATAAACTTTACCAAGACCAGTTAGCTTAGAAAACATTTGATTAGCTCAAATAACCGTACAAACACCTGTAAAATAAAGCTAGAAGATGAACAACTCAAGAACAGTAGTCAGATGGCAATTGCACGATCTAACAACATACTAAACGTGCCAAGAGTGGTTCAAAATTTGATCAAACACACTTGGGTATCAGTGACACGTCGATTTAAGAATTAGGGTTCCTCAAAAAGCTCTCGGCTCGTAGTTCGCTTGAAAAAGGCTCGCTAAAAAAACTTAATTTGAATCGACCTGAGCCAAACCGGCTCATTTTGTAACCGTTCTTAGGCACGTTTAACTTCGAGCCAAGCCGAGCTGCCTCGTGTATTTTCGGGGTCGAGCCCACCCAAACTCGACTCAACTTAACTCGTTTACAACCCTATTAAGATCAATAACTTATGTGTTTTTATATTGAGTTTTATGCTGCTTGAATCAGCTATTTTTTCCTAAAACCTTTACAAAACTGTCTTTATATATACTGAATCAAAGTTTTATAAAATGTTTTAAAATTTACCAAACTAAGATTTTTTTTCAAGATGTCTTTAATTAAGAAAGACCTAAACCATCTCTCTTTTTTTTTAAACAAATACTTATTAGTAAATTACTAAATTTAGAATTTAAACAACTTAATTCCAATGGCATTTTGTGTAATTTACTCAAAATATTACACAAAAAATTCTTCTGTTTTTTCTAGATTCTGAACGATTAGCGTGCATAGTTTTGATTGTTGCTGCCATATTACGATCATGCACATTTTATCGACGGTTTTATACGTGATTACAGGTCAGATTGATTGTTTTCTCATTTTTCTTCATTATTCGCATGAGTATTGTGTAGATTTTAAGTTTTTCTTATTAGGATTATCATATTTTTATTATTTTGGTGGTGAATTCGATCATCGAGGTTAAAGGTTTTCTAACGATTCATATTTGATGTGAATGTGTTGATCATATGAAAGAAGATATGAATGTAATCATAACATAATAATGTAGATGGATGCATGACTTTGTGTAGATTTCAAGTTTTTTCATGTTAGGATTTTTCAGAATTCTATGATTGTGTTGGTGAATTTCATCATTGAGGTTAGTGTTGTAAAAATCGCTAGGCGCTGGTCGGGTGGTGGGTACCAACTAGCAATTAATAGGGATTGGAATTCTTATAAGTAACTTTTCTAACTTATATAGTTAGAGAAAGTGTATTGTACAATCTGGGTTAACGTACGCTGGGAAAATATAACGTGCGTGATTAGTTGTATAATATGCGTGATTAGGGTTCGTTTCAATTAGCCTGGGATTGATCAATTTCGTCCAATTCGTTTAAATTTTTTTTTTTTTTCGTTTCAGTTCAAATTGGCCATTGTTCGGTCAATTTCATCGGATTGTGTTCAAATTCATCTTTGCTTTTGAAAATTTTCATCAAAATGATGACTCGAAATCAGACCGGAGAATGCAGGAACATGACCAACATGCGTGATTATAGGTTCACCATGCATGATTATGGTTTTCAACATGCGTGATTAGGGTTTTTGAGTCTTACAACGTGCGTGATTTCCCAGCGTACACATCGTACATTAAGGAACATTGTATGTTAACCAACCCCTATATAGTTATATGTATATATAGTATAGTTCAAACATGATAAAAAAAGATTATATAATGCAATGTTGTAAAAATCGGGATTAATCGGTAATTCGTAGGCTACTGATTGGATTCACCTAATCGGACCAAAAAATCAGTGGCGGTCATCGTCATGCCAAATCTTATCTGATCGGTCCAAATCTGATACCGGCTTGGACTGATATTTTGGTCTGATTCGGTGAAATCCAATCAGTAGCAGTAGCCTACCGTAATCCGATTTTTACAACACTGTTTTATATAATCTTTTTATCATGTTTGAACTATACTATGTGAACTTTAAAGTATTATATTCATATTGATGTGTGTGTGTATATATAAGTTTGAAAAATTACATATAAAAACTCCAATCCGATTAAAGTGATACAGTGAGATTTTTCCATTTTCAAAAGGTTGTATAATTTCTAGGGATTCTTAGAGCAAAGAGGCTAAAAGAATGGATTCAAATTTGATGTAAATGTGTTGATCATATGAAAGAAGTTATGAATGTAGAGTTATCTTTTAATAGTGTGGATGGATGATTTTGTGTAGCTTTCAAGTTGTTTTATTAGGATCTTCGGGTTTATATGATTATGTTAACGATAAGACTGATATTAAGTTTCCTATTTTAGGGATTATGAGAGAAAACAGATTAAAAGGATGAAATCAACTTTGGCATATATGCGATGATCATATGAAAAAACATATGAATGTAGTCAGAAAATAATAGTGTGGATGGATGCACAAGAGAACCCGAGGCCATCGTCGAATGTTGGTGAAAGTAACGAAGGAACGCATCGCCATGGTAGGTCAAGATCAGGTTGGGGATTATCCACAGCAGTTCACGCGGTCCATGGTGTGGGATTCGTGGCGAAAAAGGTTATTAACAATAGGTATACGGACTCTTTATGGCATACTAGAAAGAGCTCTTCAAGTGCTTCTGGTCCGTCTGATGGATCATCAGACGCCAAACGAGAGAATCATTCTCATGAAACCGCTAGTCATCACTCCTCGCAACCGTCCTTGAATGTAGAAGAAAATGAACAACCTACTCATGAGAGGGAAGATGTTCCTTTGCAAGGAAGAAATGTTAACACGACGGGTTCAAACGTTGGTGATCAGTTAGAGGATTTGAAACCTCAAGAAGTCGATGAGCGATCAGAGAATAAAAAACCGACAGATGGATCACATGTTAAGTCAGTTAATCAGCATCGATGGCCTAGCAGCAGCACAGCTGGTTCTACTGTTTGGCCTAGCACAGCGGCAGGAAACTCAAAACCATCAGCTAGCTCACATGGTAGACACGTTAATCAGCACCGATGGCCTGGCACAACAAGTTCGAATGTTGTTAACCAGTCGGAGAATTTGGAACCTTCAGATGGTTCACATGCTAAGCCAGTTAATCAACATCGGTGGCCTGGGACAGCAGGTTCTAATGTTTTAAATAAAACCATTAATAATTTTTATGAAGCTAGTAGGGTACCTAAGCTCAATAGAAAGTCCTTCCCATATAGTAAGCCTTCACAAGAATCTTCAACCAATGCTACAAATCCACCATCGTCATCAGTTGTTGATGACGATAAGGTTATTGAATCCCAACCTTCTTCACCAAACAAGTCACATGTTTTAGCCTCGAGAGGTGTTAGTCCCTTGCGTACAAGGGCCTTTACCAAAGGGGTCAAACCTTCACATGTTGTTAGAGGGGCTAGCCTGACCCCTGCTACCAGGGGTGATAGTGATACCACCACCACAAGAGAGTCCAGCCTAGTGTCCACTAGAGGGGTCAGCCCGACTCCATCTAGAGAGGTCATCCTGACGCCCGCTAGAGGGGTCAGCCCAACTCCATCCAGAGGGATCAGCCCGACGCCCTCCACAGGGGTCAGCCCGACGCCAACTAGAGAAGTTGGTCATGATGCTAGAGATGTTAGTCCTACCCCAATGAAACCGCATAAGTCATCTGGCCGAAGACACTTCTTCAGTGCAAATATACTTTCAGTTTTCACTAAAATCGTCGATAATAGAAAGGAAAAGCACGTGTCAGATCTCAAAGAAGCAGCTCAGCATCTGGAACTACTTTACAATATACAAGTGCAGTGGCAATTTGCTAACGCGAGTGCAGAAGCTGCGCTGGATCATCAAAGGAAAACTGCTGAGGTTTGGATTCTTATCACTACAAAATATTTATTTACTTAGTTTGCCGTAGCCTACATTTGTCACTTTCGTGTTCATGATTATGTGTTGTCGTTGATGTACACACCATCTGGTATTATATTTCATGCTGCAGAAGTCTTTATCTGATGTGTGGAGAGCTATCTTAGAACTCCGGGATTCTTTAGCTTCAAAGAAAGTCGATATGACCTTGCTGATACTTCAGCTAAAGCTTTATGCTGTTTTATATCGACAAGTAAGTCATTTTTCTATCGTTGTTTAACAAACACTTTGCATATTGTATTGTCTTCTATTTCGTTTTCCCTTTTTTTTATTTCTTGGTTTTTATATATCATTGTGGCATCATGTGGCTCAGATGGCGTACATTGATGAGTGGGCTTCAATTCAAAAGGAGCACGAATCTGCCTTATTTGCAACCGCTAATGATCTACAAGCAAGAAGCCTTTCACTTCCAATTACCGGAGGGGTAAAGGTACGTCTTTTCCTAAAAGGTTACTAATTAAGTCATTTCACATATAGAGTAACAATCAACTTATAACATGCAGGCAGATATTAAGAGTTTGAAGTTGATTGTTTTTTCGACCATCCAAGTACTACAGGCAACGATATCATGTATACAGTCAACACTATCAAAGGTGAGATTTCTCTCGAGTGATTTTAATACATTACAGGCAACAATAACCATTATCTAAAACTTTGATAAATCGGCCCATTCACAAGTAAATGGGTCGAAAGTGCGACCTTCAATATGTCGAATTATATCTGTGCTCATGATGGTCCATTTTGTTACAGCTGGACAAAACACATTTCCTGGCTTCTGAACTTGCCAATTTAGTATTACATGAAAGAGCTCTTCTTGATGAATGTGAAATATTTTTGGCTTCAGCAGCTCCTTTACATGTAAGAGCATTCATTACTATGACTTTGATTGCAGTGTTAATAGTTATATAACTTATATTAGAAGCGACAAAATTTAAACCGAACCAAATCCAAATAAGCCATTTGTCTTGTTTTGATATATACAGATAGAAGAATGCAGCCTTAGGAGCTATCTATTGCAGTTCAACCGAACTAACATGACCGAATAACCAGTCACTTTAGGAGGTAAATAATGTGTAGGGTGATCTAAGGTTTTCAAGTATGAACATCACTCCAAGAGAAGATTTTTTACTAACTTATTTTTTGGCTTTATTTTTCGATAAAAGTATGTAGATATGTATCACTAACTTTTCACATCGTATACGATCTTTCTTTCTATGCTGTCTCTCATGATTAGAACAACGACAGGTTAAGCAAACAAGGTTCATTGACTAGCTTGTTTAGTTCTTGGGTTTAAATCTTTTACTCGTATGTTTATACAACCATTTCTTCTACATGTATCTTTTAATATTTATATCACCTAGAGGTTTTTACACTTATACTTTTTGGTGTATTGAAATGGATCATTGGTGTATGTTATGTTTAATATAATTTTCTTACCAATGATTTCTTGGCCTAGTGGTTAAGGGGGAGGTGGGAAGCTTTGCTTCTCTTGGAGGTCCTGGGTTCAAGTCCAGGCAATGGGGTTTTAATATTAACTTGGTGATACTAACATACTAACTACTAACCCGGTTAGCGATATCCTAACCGTACGCCGTTCAATATATATATATATATATATATATATATATATATATATATATATATATAATTTTCTTAGGGGGTAGGGGTGGTCATCACTCATCACTCATAACATCCAATCAAGTTCCGCCATATTATCAACCATTATTCCATCACCCACAACCTTTTTTAGTGGAAATGGTAATCACTTGTGATGGAATTCCATCACTCACAACTTTTTTTATTTTTAATTTTTTAAATTATTTTTAATAAAAAAAAAGTTATAAAAGTAATAAATAAAAGTTATAAAAAAAAAGATTTACAAAGTTTATAAGTTTTAACAACAAGGGACTAAAACTGCCTTTTTACTAAAGATAAATACAAAGGAATACAATGTTTTAAACCATTTAAAACATAATCAAAGCAGAGGGGCTGTTTGTGGACAAATAACAAAAACTTTTAAGACAATAACCAGCACCCTTCACCTTCGTCAAAACTTCCATGTTTTCCGGCATATCTCCGGCGAACTCGGAGCACCTTATCTACACAATTTCAATGCGTTTTATTTGCAATAAACAACGGTCAACAACCAAACGGTCGGATTTTTGAATGTTTCACGCGTTGAAAATACCACGCGTGTTAATGTTCACGCGTGAATAATAGGGGGTGGCGGTGGTCTGCTTTTGTTTTTCACGCATTATAACATCCATCACGGGGGACAATCCTTCAACCCCGGGTGCCCTTAGTTTTATGCATGTTTGATGAAACATTGGTTAACACTAGGTTTCCCAGCTGGTAGTCTCGTGTAAGAATGATTCAATCTCTTCCTCCACTCGTCGTTAGCTGAATATCCTGCAAAACAAAACACCGGTGACTCGCCACAAGGAGGGGAATAGGGAGTTCTTCTTGTGACCACCCTTCGACGTGAGAATAAATATTGTTCTGAGGAAAATAGTGTGTGTTGAGAGTAAATAGTGAGAGAGCATAATCCTTAAACCTGAAGGTGGAGTTCTCTATTTATAGCCGAAGGATGAAGGAGGAGGAGGAGGATGAGGAGACCTGCCAGCTAGCCAGTGGATGCCAACTGTCCGACCAGGGGGGATATCCTTTCTGTCCCCTCTGTTGTCGCCCATCTAGTGGATAACGTCGTGCGCGTCCATTCGTCCAGCTAGGCGCTCACTGGTACTGGCTGTCGGCCTGCTCTCGAGAAATCTTGCAATGAAGGCTGCCGTCCATCTATAGGTGCCATGTGTCGTCCTTTCTATCTGAAGGAGCATCTTCTTTATCACATGTGATTCCTTCCAGAAGCTTCTAGAAGCTTCTAGATGTATTCGAATGATGTGGACGCCATGCTGGAAAAAGTGGTGTGGTCCCCGTGCCATGTGTGCACTGATTTGGGACCTTACCTCTTCAAGTCCCCTAGTCCAGTGTGGTTTCCAGGTGAGTTTAGCAGCTGAGAGGGATTCTAGACTCAGAAAAATGGAGGTGGTCTGGATGTTTTTGATTGATTGATGAGGCGCGTGTCTTTGGTGCATGGATTTAAACTGAAATAGCGCGTGGAAAAAATGGTGTGTAACCCTTAGCCGGTACAGCGCATGGCGTATGGAAATGGCGTACAAAACTGAGCCAAAAAGGCGCATGGCGCATTGGTATGGCGTATAGAATTGAGCCAAAACGACGCATGGCGCATGGAAGATAGCGTACAAAATTGAGCCAAAACGGCGCATGGTGTGTCACACCCTGGCTTTGCGGAAGCGTGCGTTTTGTTTATCTTCCAATCTGTAACCTCAACCGGTTCTTCGACAAAGTGGAGCGTGTCGTCAATGTGAATCTCGTCTGTGGGAATGACAACAGTATCTTGCGTTGGACTTTTCTTCAAATTTGATACATGAAATGTATCGTGAACACCATTCAATTCGGCAGGTAGGTCCAGCTTGTACGCTACTAACCCAATTCTTTGCAGAATTCTGAATGGACCAATATACCGCGGATTCAACTTTCCACGCTTCCCGAAGCGTGACACACCCTTCAAGGGTGATACCTTCAACAAAACCATGTCACCTACCTCAAACTCTAGAGGTTTCCTTCTTCGATCCGCATAGCATTTCTGACGATCACGAGCCGCCTTGATGCGATC
This sequence comes from Helianthus annuus, assembly GCF_002127325.2. Classification (NCBI taxonomy): domain Eukaryota; kingdom Viridiplantae; phylum Streptophyta; class Magnoliopsida; order Asterales; family Asteraceae; genus Helianthus; species Helianthus annuus. Next base: position 27,234,536 of record NC_035435.2, read on the forward strand.
TCGGATCTGTGCGATCTTATCTGTGGTTTCCTGGACCACATCAGGACCAACCAATTGTTTATCACTGGCATCAGACCAACAAAGCGGTGATCTGCACTTGCGGGCATATAGAGCTTCAAATGGCGCGGCACCAATACTGGTGTGGTAGCTGTTGTTATATGAAAACTCGACCAATGGTAAATGTTTATCCCAGCTACCGCCCAAATCCAAAACACATGCTCTCAGCATATCTTCCAACGTCTGAATAGTCCGTTCGCTTTGTCCATCGGTCTGTGGGTGAAATGCAGTGCTCAGATTCAATTGTGAGCCAAAAGCTTCTTGGAAGGATTGCCAAATCCTTGATACAAACCTTCCGTCTCTATCAGAGATGATTGAGAGTGGCACTCCATGGCTGGCAACGATTTCCCTCATATAAATTTCAGCCAATTTGCTCGTGTTATCTTTCTCTCTGATGGGTAAGAAGTGAGCTGATTTCGTTAGCCGGTCCACTATTACCCAAATAGTGTCATGACCCTTTGGCGTTCTTGGCAACTTTGTTATAAAATCCATGGAAATTTGTTCCCATTTCCACTTGGGAATCTCAGGCTGTTGCAGAAGTCCCGAAGGCTTCTGGTATTCCGTTTTCACCTTAGCGCACGTTAAACACTTGCTCACATAAACAACAACGTCGCATTTCATCCTAGGCCACCAATAGTAATCTTTAAGATCTTCGTACATCTTATCCGCTCCTGGATGGATAGAGTACCGCGATTTGTGTGCCTCATCAAAGATGACCTTTCTTAAACCACCAGACAGAGGAACCCAAATCCTTTTCATAAAACATAACGTTCCTTCCTCGTTTGGCACTAATTGCTTCTCCATCCCACGGAGATATTCTGCTTCAATGTTTCTTTCCTTAAGTGCTTCTTTCTGCGCGGCACGTATACGCAGAGAAAGATCTGTTTGAATAATCATTTCCAAAGCCCTAACCCTTATGGGCTTGATCCTCTCTTTTCGACTTAGGGCATCGGCGACCACATTCGCCTTCCCTGGATGATACTTTATCTCGCAGTCGTAATCGTTCAGCAACTCGACCCAACGTCTTTGTCTCATATTCAGTTCTTTCTGGTCGAATATGTGCTGCAGACTCTTATGATCTATGAAGATTGTACATTTCGTACCATATAGGTAGTGTCTCCAGATCTTTAACGCAAATATCACTGCGCCGAGTTCCAAATCATGCGTGGTATAGTTCTTTTCATGTACCTTCAGTTGGCGCGATGCGTAAGCTATAACCTTCTGGCGTTGCATCAACACGCAACCCAAGCCTTGACGTGAAGCGTCACAATATACCACAAAATCATCTGTGCCCTCTGGTAGTGCTAAGATTGGCGCATTGCAGAGCTTATCTTTTAACAGCTGAAACGCTTCTTCCTGTTTGATTCCCCAATCAAACTTCTTATCCTTTTGTGTTAGGAGTGTCAGTGGTTGAGCGATTTTTGAAAAATCCTCAATGAACCTTCGATAGTAGCCAGCCAAACCCAAGAATTGTCGAATCTCGGTTGGCGTTTTTGGGGTCTCCCAATTCTTTATAGCTTCAATCTTTGTGGGGTCCACATGAATTCCATCCCCATTCACCACATATCCAAGGAATTGGACTTCACGTAGCCAAAACTCGCAATTAGAGAATTTGGCATACAACTGTTCCTTCTTTAGCAACTCCAAAATGGCTCTTAAGTGCTGTTCGTGTTCAGCCTTCGTCTTTGAATAAATCAAAATGTCGTCGATAAACACAATCACGAACTTATCCAAGTACGGCTTACAAACTCTATTCATCAAATCCATAAAAACTGCAGGTGCATTTGTCAACCCAAACGGCATAACTAGGAACTCGTAGTGTCCATAACGAGTTCTGAAGGCTGTCTTCAGGATACTTTCCTCTTGTATCCTTAACTGATGGTATCCGGATCGAAGATCGATCTTAGAGTAAAAGCTTGAACCTTGGAGCTGATCGAATAAGTCATCGATCCTTGGCAGGGGATACCTATTCTTGACGGTCAACTTATTCAACTCCCGGTAGTCGATGCACATACGAAACCTACCATCTTTCTTCTTGACAAATAAAACTGGAGCTCCCCAAGGTGAGAAGCTTGGTCGGATGAATCCTTTGTCAAGTAACTCCTGGAGTTCTGTCGACAACTCCTGCATCTCAGACGGGCAAGTCTATAGGGTGCCTTAGCCACAGGCGTGGCGCCTGGAACTAAGTCGATGCGGAACTCCACTTGCCTCTGGGGTGGCAATCCTGGCAAGTCCTCTGGGAAGACTTCCGGATACTCCCTTACGACAGGGATGTCTTCGATCTTCGGCTCAGCAGCCTTTTTATCCACGATGTGTGCCAGGAAGGCAGCACATCCCTTCTGTAGACACTTACGGGCTTTCAGGCAGATGATGATTCTTAAAGGCGTATCTCGCTTTTCTCCATAAACCACAATTGTTTCACCATCTTCGGTTGGGATACGAACGACCTTTTCGTGACAAACTATCTCAGCCTTGTTGCTTGATAACCAATCCATCCCTACTACCACGTCGAAGCTTCCCAGCTGGACTGGTAGTAGATCCAAAGCAAACTCACGCTCTCCCAACTCGATCACACAACCTCTGACCACTTCATTGGCTTCTACTAACTTTCCATTAGCCAATTCAATTGAGTACGGGATAACTAATTTACTAGCGGCTAACCCAAGCATATTCTTAAACTCTAACGATACGAAGCTATAATCGGCACCAGTATCAAATAAAACGGATGCAAAGCGTTGGTTTATAGGGAACGTACCAGTAACAACATTGGGATCCTGGCGCGCTTCCCTCGCTTCGATATTGAAAACCTTTCCCCGTGCTTGGTTCAATTCTGGGCAGTTCATCTTATAGTGCCCAATGTCACCACAGTTAAAGCAACCCGGTCTTTACCCATTTCCACCTCCATACCCGACTTGATTGTTGTTTTGGTTACGATTCACAGTACCAGCTTGATTCGCGTTGTTGCCTCAATTTCCATTTCCTCCATTATTTCCTTGTGCACGATTTCCATTTCCACCCCGGTTATTGTTTCTATTTCCAAAACCTCCTTGGCCTCCCCGGCCAACAGTGGCCCAGCAAGTATCCTTCGAGTGACCAACCTTTCCACATGCTTCACATACTTTTGACCCACACCGGCCAGAATGGTGACGCTGGCAGGTGTTACACTTGGGGTGTGTTTCCATATATCCATTTCCTTTCTTTCCAGTACCAGTTGTAGCTTGGACTGGTGTGCTTGGTTCTCCTTTCCTGCCATCACTGCTTGTGCCTTGTTTGAAGTTCGAGAATTTTCTTTTGTTACCCCCGGACGACTCTACGTGAGTCTCCTTCTTCTTTTGCTCAACATCAGAAAACTTGTTTAGGCGGATAGCCTCCTCAGTAAGAGCCACGCTCAGATCAATTGCCTCAGTGATTGTTGTCGGCTTTGAAGAGGTCACCATACTTATGATTTGAGGAGCTAAACCCCAAATGAAGCGCTCGATTCGCTTGAATTCCGGTGTAACCATGTAAGGTACCACATGAGACAAGTCGTGAAACCTCTGAACATATTCCGCAATTTTGGGTCCTTCCATTTTCAGATGCCAAAACTCAGTTTCCAACTTTTGAATTTCAGCGCGAGAGCAATACTTTCTTCGTATGAGCTCTGTCAGCTCATTCCAAGTCATTGCGTATGCAGCGGCTTCACCAAGGGTCTGTACTTGTAAGTTCCACCAAGACAGGGCTCCGTCCAAGAATAGCCCAGAAATATAAGTAACTTGTTGGTCTGGAGCGCACTTGCTCATCCGGAGAACAGACTCTGTCTTCTCGGCCCATCGAACAAAAGCAACAGCACCTCCGGTGCCATCAAAGTTGACAGGCTTGCAGTCTAGGAACTGCTTGTAGGTGCACCCTGCACATACGTTACAATATATGAATGGCATTAGCAAACTTGCTAGAGATATCCAATTGTATCATGGTATGCCTTAATGACTTAGTATTACCATGAGGCGGATTGTTATTGCCGTTGTTGCCAGAATTACTTCCGCTAGTTCCTCCTTGTGAGGCTGCGTACTTCGCAATGGCGGCAGCGATGACTTGCTGAAGTTCTGCCTCGTTGGTAGGCATGTGTGTCTGACGTCTCGGTGGCATCTTCTAAAAGATGTATTCACGTTGGTCAGGTCATAGTAAGTAATGCGTACGTATATAACAATATTACTAATACATAACATCTCGTGTTAAAATAAACCAAACACACAACATCCCATGTTATAAATAAATCAACCACATAACATCTCATGTTATAGAACATAAATAATCAATCAAACATCACATGTGATGAGAATACTGCGATTGCGTTGCCATAAATCGAGACCAAAAGGTAAAGTGTACAAGTACATAACTGTATCAAACAACATCAACGACTAAGGGCTACATCACCCCAATCCAAAATATCAAATCAGTGTCAACAATATCCAATATACATAACAACAAATGTCAGGATCAATATGCAGTCTCCAAAAAGCTGTGCAATCTGTGCAATCGCCGTCTTCTCAACAAAAATCCACCCGTGTCGTACAAAATAGCCCTATGCTGATGGCGGTGGAGGAGGGGGAAAATGAGAAAAGAGCAATCGGCGCATGTGAAGCCAATCCTCCTCCATGGCTCGATGAGAACGCAACAGATATGCTAGCTGCTGCTCCTGAGTCAAAAAACGTGCAGCAGAATCGGGAGATAACGGACGAGGAGGGTGTGATATCGTAGGGTGAGTCTGGCCCTGGCACTGGCATGGTGGTCGCTGTGCTCTTTCAAGCTCCTGCACGCGACGTGTCAGTGCCTCCTGCTGGATCATGAATGACCTGAGAACATCCTCTACAGAATAACCCATGTGATAAGGATGATAAGGATCAGATGGTGTCATGATTGGTGGCGAAGTCCAAAGAAAAGGCTCACTAGATGGAGCAAAAGATGGCACAGTAAACGGTGCAACAGGGGGAACAGCAGTATGATGAGAGATCTATGGTACAAACTGATCTCCTCCAGTCATAAAAGGTGCATGGCCAAAAGGCTGACGAGAATAGCCCTCTCCAGGACGTGGCGGAGGGATCTCCTGGAGAAATGTGATCGGCAGGTCTGCGCGATGCGCATCAGTGGTGTGTGCAGGAAACAAAGGTGCACCAACAGGAATTGAAGCGGGTGCTGAAGCAGGTGTAATGGGTACCACAAAAGGCGGGTAGTCATCATCATCATCTATCCACCCATTTCGGGTGTGCGCATATCGAGGGTCAACACGGGTCGCAAAAAGTGCATGATCAGGCTCTATAGGCATTGGGTCAGGAAGAGGGGCAATAACAGGATCGGCAGGAATGTCAGCAATGTGAGGGGCATCAATATGAGCATCAATAACATGATCATCCTCTAACAGTGGGGCAACAATAGGATGATCATCGGCAGGTACATCAGCAATCAAAGGATCAACAGTGGGTACATCAGCATGAATAGGGTCATGCTCGAATGCGGGGTCTGGAGCAACTACTGGCTCGGGGGCCACAATAGGCTCCGGATCGTCAAACTCCATCTCGAAATCAGCGGGATCAGCAAACATGGGATCAACAGGGTCAACAGGGTCCTCCATGGGCTGATCTAGGTGAATAAACTCAATCTCCTGGTCTGGATAAAAACCAGGTGGGAAGACGGGATCGGAATCATCATCAATGTCATGATCGATAGCAAAACTAGGGGCAGGTGCAGCAGATGAGGCTCTATCGGGGTCTGTATCGTGCGAATAGTGTTGCGCGCCCTGCGCATGTGATGGTGCAGATGCCACAGACTCAAAGGAGTCTGGGACGGGTGAATGAACAGGTGACTCCTCAGCAGGAGCATCCGCGAGTAGTAAGAGATCGCCAGCAGCTATGTGGGCCTCGCCCTCAAAATCATCCTCTAGTGGATCCTCGTCAAACAAGTCGACATCGTCGTCAGCGACTACGTCAAGGAGCATATCAAGAACAGGGTAAGATGCAAGAGGTATAGGGGCAGGGATCACCGCAAGCGGCAACTCCCCGGCGATAGGGGCATCAGCGGGCTCAGCAACAACATCGGGAAGCGCGAATGGCTGAAAATCATCGTCGTCTGTGCTGGTGGTGTCCGAAGTGTGCACCTCGTGCTCTGCTGACTCTCTGTCGTCCGACACTATGGGCATAGGGTCAGTGGTGTTCGACTCTCCGGTGCCGGATGAAGACATATCGTCTGTAACACAAACACACGTATGCACAAATAATCAATCATATAGTCAAATAAGCACAGTCCAATAAGCAATCAAATAGTTCTCCTAGTCCCACTAGCCTCCCAGCCTCCCAGACTGACTCCCTAGTCCCACTAGTCAATTCTCCCAGCCTCCCAGACTGACTCCCTAGTCCCACTAGTCAACTCTCCTAGCCTCCCAGACTGACTCCCTAGTCCCACTAGTCAACTCTCCCAGCCTCCCAAACTGACTCCCTAGTCCCACTAGACAACTTCCTCAGGCTCCCAGACCGAGCCTCAGCCTCCTAGACTGAGCCATAACTAACAAATAAAATGTGCTCAACTTTGTTTGTAAAAATGTTTTGGATCTGGACTTAAGTGGTATGCAGTGTAAAAATGTTTTCGTGAGAGCCCTAGTGACCATAGTCTAGACTCGAGAAAGAATCCTAGTTCGCTATGATCAGAGCTCTGATACCAAGCTGTCACACCCTGGCTTTGCGGAAGCGTGGGTTTATTTGGTGTGACTTCTTAATACCATAGCTTAATCACAACAAAGCTATATGAAAGTAAAACCATGCAGATCATCCATTGATTTAAGTTTTAAAAATAAAAGTAACACAACATTGTCTTAAAGCGTTGACACATGCAACAGGAATTACAATCCTAATAACATAAAAACATTGTTCGAAAGACACAACCACAAACTTAAAATAGACGTAGTTTAAGAACTGTGACTCGTCCAGGTAAAAGCCACAACCCCTAAACCTGGATGATCCCATAACTTGTACGCAACACGAAAACGTAGCATACTGTGCCAGATTCTTAGTTCCCTGAAATACATGTAAGTTGGAAAAATCAACAAAAATGTTGAGCAAGTTCATGTGTAGTGAGTATGTAAAACCTTTGTATGTATAAAAATCCTGGTATGTAGCAAATAAGGAAATAAAGAGATCACCAATGGTTTGCAAGACCATTGATATGTGTGAAGTGCAGTAGGAAGACTCAAACCTAGAAGATTTTTGCGTCGGGTACCAAGTCACCCCGAGGTCCGTACTGTTGGGCCTGGGGCTGGGCTCGCTACACCCAGATAGATCTACCGCTACTGTCCCTCGGTCCTACTCTGAGGATTAATAGCCTTCAGTTCCCGCCTACCCACTCACATGATCTAAGTAGTAACCCTCCTTACGCTAATCATACCATGTGTAAAAGTACTCGTAATCGTAGTAACATGTATTTCACCCCCGCAGTTTAAAAACTGAAAACAGTTAAGAGAAAATGGGGACATGAACTCACCGAAGTGCGTCTCTAACAAGTAATCTCCCTTTCAACCTGTTGTGCGACGACCTACACGTACTAACTTCTATTAGACGGACGGTCGTGCCTTAGCTTAAGGTTTAATGTCTTTGGGAAAATAGTTAGACAACTATTTCGTATGTACACTTCGTAATTATTTTGTAAATATATTCCTTCCCAAGGATGGGGGTTTTAATATATGTGCGTTCGTATACCTTCGAAATATATTATTAAGTCTCACTTAATGTAATATATTTTATTTCATTTGTCCAAAATACTTTACTTCCAAAATATAAATATTTTTCCCAAAAATATTATATTTTATTTCACATAATTTCCAAAATAATACCTTTATCAAAATACGCATTTAAGAGTATTTTTCCGAAAATACGTAAGTTACATTTTAAGTTCGGGTGGTAATAATAATACCGGTGTAACTTAAACATTATTGTGAAGGCGTTAGTATTATTTTGGAGTCGTTAATATTCGGTACGTTCTAGTAATATTATTTTTACTCTAAAAATAATATTTGTATAGTTCACAAAATAATCATGAAAATCTCACAAGTGTTGTTATGAAAAATATATATTCTAAATATATATTTAGCAAGTTTTATTTGTGAAAATCCCACCTCCGACACTTAGAAGTTTAGTAATAAAAATCGTGGCGAAATTTATTTGGGAAAACAAGTTAAAAAGATATTTTTAAGCACTTGTCATGAAAATAATTCTAAGTGTTATTTTCTTGGAAAAATTTCGCCAGAGTTTCCTCTGTAACTGGAGGTGGCCACGCTTTCTAGCGTATCATTTTCTTTTATAAATTCAATCAACAATGTTCCCAACATCAACAAACAATGTTTCAACATCAACTAGTTTTAAGATATACGTAAATTGCAAACACATGAACTTGTGGGTTATGTAAAAGTGTGTAGTAATCTTCCAATATTTTTTTTGTAGATCTTTTTACCTTAAAAAAATAAAGTCGGTTTCTTATGATCTTTATTCTTGAAGAAAATACATTTTTACAACTTCTAGGTCAAATATTACAAAAATAATTCTTTGTTAAAACCTTCGTTACACAAGTGTCTACACACTTGTGTGTTCACAAAATCACCTTTGGTTTATGAAAGATCCGGCTTCTAAAACATGATTTCATTTTACACTTGGTTCTTTGAAAATACCACTTGTATATCCTTAGATCTACTAGTTTAGAACTCCATTTCATAAGAAAAATTGTTTTTACACAAGTTCATGTTTATGTTTGAAAGGGTTCGTCATCTAATAACTTTACGACTTAACATAAGGCTAGTTCATGTTCCATGAACATGATCTAGCGTGGTTTGATGACGATCCCTTCCAACACTAGCAATCAACAACAATAAATAATCATAACAAAACTAGTTTCAAAAGTTTTACACTAATATTCATCCATTAACCACCTTGTTCATCACTTTTAGTAGACTTTTAAACTTTGATCTTATATGTTCATATTTTTTATCCAATAAATTTCTTATTAACCACTTTAAACAAGCTTAAGAAGGCGTTTAGAGTCACTTACTACTAGGTCAAGGCTAGGGAAAAAACTAAACGAAAAACGAGTGGTTAAAAGCGTTGTGGTGAGGTCCTTGGCAATCCGTAAGCACCGAGCCTCCTTATGCGTGACCTTTCACCTTTGTATGTAAGTAATCTTGCTAGAACCAAACTTGAAAGTGATGTGGGTGTGTGTTGGGTTTCGGCCGTGAGTAGCCAAGGGGGAAAGAAAGAGTGAAATTTTTGTGTGGGTTGTGAAGTGAATGTGATTTCCCTCTAAGCTTTTTATAAACCAATTAAGGTGTATTGCCCATAAGGCAACATGTTTTCAAGATATGGGGCAAGGCAAATAAATTAATCCTAAATTGTAAGGATATGTCCCCTTAGGGGGTTGGAGATTAGTTAGTGTAATATTTGTGTTGTAATTTACAATGGGTGTTAGGGTATTCGGGGACCCTAACTGGCTAAAAAAAAAAAGAAAAACAATGTCAATGACAATATTTTTATGTTTCGGGTAAAGTCCGTTTGTTCGGTTGAATACTGATCCGTTAAAGTGTCAAACAAAGCTTTAAAGTGTCTTTATTATTATTTTTAGTGACACAAAGAATTCCCGACATTTTGGAAAGTGTCTTGTAACACCTCGAAATTTTGTGTCCAATGATGTGTTAACACGTGTCATTTGTTTACACGTGGCATCTATAATAAATAAAGGACTAATTTTGACAAACCTTGAAAATATGTAAATTCGAGGGTTATAAATGTCAACAAGGGTAAATATACTGTATAGTATCCCTAAATTAATGCTTAAACCTTCAAACGAATAATTTATAGATCGTACATAAATAAAACGCGGAAGAAAGTGAGAGATTACAAACTACAGGGGTTAACTGTGTCAACATGTTTAATAATACCTCTGAGTGACCCTTTAACGTTCCAAAGACTTTGTAACGGTATTATACCCTCACTAAAATAATATATATAAATTTCGCGAAGTTTCGATATGAAACGAGAAAGATACGATCGAATTCGTAGAAGAAGGGTTAAAAGCGTCAACAATGAAAGTTAAGGCTTTCAGAATAATTAAATAAATAAACCGGGGACTTAATAGCGAGGGTAAATAACACGAGGCCCCTATCGGTAAATAACCGAGGGCCAACCCGCAAAGTTACCCCTTCAAAACCGAAAGGTCAGACGAATCATTACGAAAGATTTCGTTATTAATGGCCAGATTCTGTAATAATTACAAAAGGATTTAAAAATCCTGAAATATTAACCTTAGGCGACCCGCGTGAAGTTTCAACATTAGTTGAGGCGGGCCGCGAGCCTCCTCTAATTCGCGTCTGATTTTTGAACTTTAGGCGACCCGCGTTAAAATGGCATGGAACTCCCATGCGGGCCGCGTAAAGTGCCCAGATGCAGAAAAATTGTGTTTTCTTGACTTTTGGAGCTTGTGAACGATCATGCACATAATTATGGGGCATGGGCACCCTATGCTCAACCCATAACACTTAGGGGACACCTACCATCACCCCTGGTCTGATAGTAGTGCTTGTAATGATCAATAAGGCTTGGCATTGGCTATAAATAGCATGCCTTAAGCATAACAATTCACACAACTCAAAAACACTTATATCTGATCATTCAAGAGCTCCCTAGCATTCTTTTCTGTTCTCTCATCAAGAGTTAGCTTCTGTAAGTCATTCATAACCATTTTGGTTTCACATTTCCATAGTTATAGCTCATAAACGCAACCGTCGTAACTAACGGTTGTCATTGCAATATCTTGCAAACGGTTCAGTCTTATGACGAATCAAAAATGGTTATGAGTTGGTATTTATGTGGGTATTAAACCTCTAAAATGGTTCCCCCTGATCACCACTCTAACTATGTCAAATATCGAGTCAAACGTGCGGTTAAAAAGTCAACAGAAAGCTATTTTAGCGATTTATGCATAATCTGTAATATATATGTTATGGAACCTGTTTTGATAGTCATAAAACATGATAATAAGTATATAAACATGTTTGCGCTCGTTTGAATCGATCATTTACTATATAGAACCGGTTCGGAGCCGAATGTCGCAAAAGTTTGACTTTTGCTTTGACTTCAGTTCTGACCCGTTTTAGTGAGGTATAAATATACCCTAGGACTCTCTTAGGACCAGGTCACATGTTGGTATAAGCCTCTGTGGTCGGTTCATGAGTTATCCGAGTCGTTAGCGCATTTCCGTCATTCGCCTAAAAGTTGACCGTAACGGCCTTTTAAAAAAATTAAAACGAGTATTTCGGACACGTGAACGGACCAAAACCTTGCTTGTTAAATTATAAGCATGTCCTTAAAGTTTCACGTCAATCCGAGGCCTAGAATGAGAGTTATGCTAAAAGGCGCACTTTTAAGAAAGTTTTGTAATTAACGGCGCCATTAGCATAACGCTCATCTAAACCAAGTTTTCGTCACCAAAACTTTTACCCCCTGTGGTAAAATAATATTTTGGGAATTTTAAAGATTTTTAATAATTTTTACCTTGCTCATAACCTGCGGTTATGGCTACGGTTCGGTAAAATACCGAATATGCCCTTTTTGGCCAAAACGGGAGTTCTACAAGGTCATTTGACCCGATTCCAGTTGCCACTGATTCTAAATAATAAATAAAGTATTTTAAACTTTATAAGCTATTCGGGAAACTCAGATTTCCTGTAGAACTCGAAAATCCCTTTTAAAGTCTTTAAAATGACCGAAAAGCCCCTACGGGGCATAATACTAACTTAAACTCGTTACGGGCGTCACGGAAGGTATCCTACTGATACCAAAATACTTTTAAGGCATATTGACTTAGGAAATAAGCATACGACTCTTGTGATTAACCGTTTCGCCTATTTGCGCACACGGTACGGCTCATGGAACTAGTTTTCGTGCAATAGCCGATACGGGTCAAATTATATTATTTGAACCCCAAAATCCAGAGTATGAACTATAAACCCATATAAAACAAGTCTCTGAACTTGTTGGGTCCAAATCATACTCCATTCTCGGTTTTCGCCTTTTCGTGCGAATTAACCATATCCATATATATCGGAATCAACCGGTTTAAGCTACGGCTAATACAAGGACCGTTAGGATTCCAAGAGGTTAATTAAAACCTTCGTTCCAGATTAGGAGCCCCAGTAAAAGCTATCGGTGACTTGATCTAAATTAAGGATTAATACTTGCAAAGGTAAATACTTTTGACTTATTTCCCCTATACGGGCTTGGGTTACGGTATATTAATACCGCTTGATTGAGCATTATATAATTCCATCGCTTAGGTGGTTAATTGATTAAATATGATCGGCTCATTTAAACAGTTTTGTTGCTTATAAGCCTTTGGGGGGTTTAATGACCGTTGTCCCGGATATCCTTGGCATCATTTTACGAAATGGCCACGACCATCGACATCCCGGTGTAGGCGTACACCCGGTATAAAGTGTCGACATTAAAACTAAAAGACGTAGCCGTTGGTTTCTGTACTACGGTTTTACGCAAACGTGGTGTGTCTATAAATCTTTAACCCGGCACGACCCGGGCTACTGAACGCATAAAAGAACATGTAAAACGTTCACAAGATTTCATTATAAATTTTCCCAAGTTATAAAAGAGTTTGTGCCTTGTGCATTCAAATCAATTTTGATAAACATTTTTAAATGTGTCAGTTGAATGTATTTACCAGTGTAAACTGACGTATTTTTCCCAAAAAGATTAAGTGCAGGTACCTAAACGTAATTGGCTGGTATTAGCTCCCTAGCGTCGGGATAAGCCTCGCAAGCTTGATTGCAGTATCTAATGGAATAATACTTTATCTGTATTTACGATCCACTGTGGATATTCAACTTCTGTAATACATTTTGATATTACAATCAGAGGTTGAAATTATATATTTAAATTATGCTTCCGCTGTGCATTATATAATTGTGTGGTTTGACTATATTGTTGCCAACATCGTCACGGTAATCCCCCACCGGGCCCACCGGTGAGACACGTGGAAATCGGGGTGTGACAGGTTGGTATCAGAGCCAATGGTTATAGGGAACTAGGTTATTAGTAATGCTTTGACCTAGACTATAACTTTAGGACCCTAACACAAGTTATCTTGTGTTTAGAGTTTAAAACATGCACATCACCTATCCTTAGGTGATAACCACAACGGGAACTTCGGTTCCGAATCCGCTTTGAAAATTAATCATCTGTTCTAGGATGATTGATTACTAGGTTTTGAACCCTCTGTTATAAGGTTTTGAACCCTCTGTTATAAGGTTTTGAACCCTCTGTTATATGGTTTTGAACCTCTTTGGATTTCAAAAATCCCGTCAAAGTTTTGGGTTAATAGTGTGAACACGTGCGAACTGGAAGAGTGAATGCCTGTACCCTGGGTTTTCTGTCTAAGGCTAGAGTGTTCGTACAAATCCACATAATCGGACCAGTCACTCTTACCTGGGAACTCTTGGGGTGAGTGTTCACTTATAGGCGAGCATGTCTTCGCGATACACTAATCCTGGCCCATTTACTTTGACTAGACATTTCACGTCGCTTATTTGCTTTGCGATGCATAACCGCCATCTTTGCTTTTGATTGCTTTTGCTTCATCTCATTCCCTTCATCCAAACATCTCACTCGTTTCATTTCATGTTTTTCTCTTCTAGAATGCCTCCTCGACGCGACAACCAGATAGCTACTGCCGAGCTGGCGGAGATCATTGCGCAGCAGATGGCTGCTCAATTTCCGAATCTCTTTGCTCAATGGAACCAGGCCAACAACAACAATGGTACATGCAAATACAAGGATTTTAACCAGGCTAAGCCACTCAAGTTTAGTGGTTCTGAAGGAGCAACTGGGCTTCTTCAGTGGTTCGAGAGCATCGAGAACACTTTCCGTCATGTGCAGTGTCCTGACAATCGCAAAGTCGAGTTTTCTTCAAGCGTGTTTCAGAAGAGGGCTCTTACATGGTGGAATGGGGTTATGAGAGATCAAGGTGCAGAAGTTGCTCTAGCTCAGACATGGGCTCAACTGAGAGCTCTTATGATGAGGGAGTTTTGCCCTCGTCATGAGCAACGAGCGTTGGAGAAAGAATTTGATGTGTTGAAGCAAGATAGTGGCGAGCACAGGACTTATACGGATAGGTTTGAGGAGCTGAGTCTTCTTTGCCCGAATATGGTTACCCCACTCGATAAGGCCATCGAAAGATACATCGACGGCCTACCTGACTCAGTACAAGACATTCTTACTGGTAGCAACCCTACCACACTACGTCAGGCGATCGAGTTATCAGCGACGTTGACTGAGTCGCAGATTCGAAAGAACAAGTTACACAGGAAGAGTGACAAGGGCAAAAAGCAGTCGGCTGACAAGGAAGATAACAAGAAAGGTCAGAACAAGAAGGGAAAGGACTCTGGTTCCTCAAGGGGGTCAAGGAAGCGTAAGGCTTCCCAAAATTTTGCTGTCACTGCCCAAGCAAACCAGGCAGCTCCCAACCAGCCTCCAGCAAAGAAACCCTACTCAGGAAGTGCACCTTTGTGCAATCGATGCAACAGTCACCACCAGCCACAATATCAGTGCCGTTTCTGTACTAACTGTGGGAAATCGGGTCATCTTGCCGATGTTTGTCGGTTTGCTCGGAATCACGCAGTCCAGAACCCTGCTCAACAAGTTGCTCAACAACAGGGTCAGGCTGCACGACCAAACTACCCACCAGGTGCATGTTATAATTGTGGGGATCTGACCCACTACAGAAATCGGTGTCCAAGACTAGTCAACCAGAACCAGAATGCAAACCAGAATCCGGCACCGGCTCGAGGTCGAGTCTTTAACATGAATGCACAAGAAGCACAAGCAGACAACGAGGTGGTGAACGGTACGTTCTTTATTAATAATCAGCCAGCATCTGTCCTTTTTGATTCGGGTGCCGACAAGAGTTTTGTGTCATTGTCTTTTGAGACAATGCTTCGCGTGTCTAGAACGAAACTAGGTAAACCTTTGACAGTAGAGGTTGCCAGTGGTGAACCCATTGTTCTAAATTCTGTTCTACGCAACTGCCAGTTGAATCTTAACGACCATATTTTTCCTATTGATCTCACGCCAATGCAACTTGGAAGCTTCGACGTTATAGTGGGAATGGATTGGTTATCCAAGCATCGCGCAGAGATAGTTTGTTCTGAGAAGATTGTTCGTGTGCCGCTGTCTACAGGCGAGATCCTACAGGTTCATGGTGAGAAGCCTGCCGGTGGACTCAAACTCATGTCTTGTTTTAAAGCACGGAAGTATCTGCGAAAGCACTATGTGGCTTTCTTAGCACAGGTTACAGCAGATAAAGGCAAGGGTAAGTCTATTTCAGATATTCCTGTCGTTCGGGATTATTCCGAAGTATTCCCTGAAGACTTACCTGGTCTACCTCCAGCACGCCAAGTCGAGTTTCGTATTGATCTCGTACCTGGTGCAAATCCCATTGCAAGAGCTCCATACCGTCTTGCACCATCGGAGATGCAGGAATTATCTAAACAGCTTCAGGAGCTCTCCGACAAAGGTTTTATCCGTCCTAGCTTTTCACCCTGGGGTGCTCCCGTTCTTTTTGTAAAGAAGAAGGATGGATCTTTTAGGATGTGTATCGATTATCGTGAGCTTAACAAGCTTACCATCAAGAATCGATATCCCCTACCTCGCATTGATGATCTTTTTGATCAATTGCAAGGCGCTTCTTATTTTTCAAAGATCGATCTACGATCTGGATATCATCAGCTTCGTGTACATGAAGAAGACATTCCCAAGACAGCGTTCCGTACTCGTTATGGACATTATGAGTTCACAGTCATGCCATTCGGTTTGACTAATGCTCCTGCTGTTTTCATGGACTTAATGAATAGGGTCTGCAAACCTTACTTAGATAAGTTCATCATCGTTTTTATTGATGACATTTTGATATATTCTAAGACGCGAGCTGATCATGAGCAACATCTTCGTCTTACATTGGAACTCCTAAAGAAAGAACAACTTTTCGCCAAATTCTCCAAGTGTGAATTCTGGCTTAAAGAGGTTCAATTTTTAGGACATATTGTCAACAAACAAGGTATTCATGTAGATCCCTCCAAGATCAGTGCGATTAAGGATTGGGATACACCTACTACCCCTACTGAAGTTCGTTCTTTTCTTGGTCTAGCGGGTTATTACCGCCGCTTCATTGAAAACTTCTCAAGGATTGCAGTTCCTCTAACTGCTCTGACTCAGAAGAACAAGCCATTTGAATGGGGAGTCAAACAAGAGGAAGCGTTTCAGACTTTGAAACAAAAGCTTTGCGACGCGCCTGTCCTAACATTGCCTGAGGGCAACGATGAGTTCGTCGTATATTGCGACGCATCTAAATTAGGACTTGGCTGCGTCCTGATGCAAAGAAACAAAGTCATAGCATACGCATCAAGGCAGTTGAAGATACATGAGAAGAACTACACCACTCATGATCTTGAGTTGGGTGCAGTTGTCTTCGCTCTCAAGATCTGGAGACACTACTTGTATGGTACAAAATGTGTGGTTTTCACTGACCACAAAAGTCTTCAACATATCTTCAATCAAAAGGAACTCAACATGAGGCAAAGACGTTGGGTTGAACTTCTAAACGACTACGACTGCGAGATTCCGCCAGTTCCACTTCGCACAGCTCGACGCCATCCTACCGGCACTCCTTTGGGCCAGATTCAGAAAATAATCCCAACAACCCACAACCTTCCTTCATACCTCTACAACGTTCGGTTTCGCACCGGAACTACGACGACCCTAGTCCATACTACGTAGCTCAGTTTAATCCGGCTGACTACATACAGGAACCTTCAGGTTTTGTTCCACTAGGGCCACAAGACCACTTTTCTGAAGATCCCATGGAGGAAGATGAGGATCCAACTGAACCAGCTCGTGGTACGCCCACGCATCCGATAGAAGTATCTGATGGATCTTCGTATCATGGTCCGCAGTATCAAGGCCCAGACAGCTTTATGGCCTTGTTTGACCGACATGAGTGGTACAACACACCATCTCATCAGACATCGCAACCAAGACATCCACAGGATCCATCTGAGGATTCACGCTTTGAGGCAGTTACGCCACCACCTCCGCCACCGGCACAACCAGTTATACCTGATCCGCCGAGGCGTAGGAGGACCAATGCTCGTATGTCTACACGAGGAGGAGGGGGTAACCACTTCAGCACTCCTCGACATTCTAGTAGTAGCCACTATCCGCCGCTACAAGAAGAAGGACCTTCAAGTCCTATACAGGAAGCGAACTCCGCACCTACTGCACGAAATTCGCCACCATTCGGGTATGACCAACCCATACCTGCTTATACGGGTCCGACGGCTTACAACCCGTTTGAACCATCACAAGCACAATACAACTACGGCTATGAGCGCGACCCATATGTGGTGTCGGCTAGATATAATGCGCGCTACCCTGACGGAGCACATGGAAACATGGGACCACCGGACTACTCAGCTCATGGGTATCCAATACCTCCCAGACCTCCAGTTCCGCATCAAGCGCCACAACCACGATTCTCTCCTCCTGAACAGGAAGAAATACTCCATCGACTAGATCGTGTGGAGAGAGAGTTCGAGGAAGAGAAGAAAAGCCACAGAGGATTTCTCAAGGGCTTGGCGAACCTACTAAAGGGCAAAAAGAAGAAACGTGACCACTAGCCCGTAATAGTAGTACTACTGTAATTTCTACTTTGAAATAAGTCCCTGCGTGGACAACTTATCTTATTTCAGTCCCTACGTGGACTTATCTTTAGTCCTTGCATGGACACCTATCTTGTACTAGTCCCTGCGTGGACTTGTCACTTATTTTAAACCTCTCTGGAGGTATGTATTATTTGAAAGACCCGTTTAGGGCAATATGTGATTGTATTTGAGATTTGGAATGTATGTTATGAGTTTTGTTTTAATATATATATAAATAAATCAAAACCATTCCTTTTATATTGATCTGCCTAGTAAAGAATCTTAAGGGGGTGAAACCTAGCTTGGGGTCTTTTAAGATCAGTCAAGATGGTACGACCTAGCTGAAAAGATTCTGATTCCCTGTTAACCTCTGTACGCATGTTAACATTCATGGCAGATGTGATTCGTTATAATCACGCACGTCATTCTTATACAATAATCCTTTGAGGATTTCAAAACCCAACTAAATGATATATAGATCGTGGGTTAAATCACCAATGAAGGTGGTCAATATTATAAAGACATCCATTTAGCGATGCAATGCCTACGGGCCAGTACTATAAAGACATCCGTTTAGCGATGCAATGCCTACGGGCCAATATTATAAAGACATCCATTTAGTGATGCAATGCCTACGGGCCAGTATTATAAAAACATCCATTAGTGATGCAGTGCCTACGGGCCAGAACTATTAAGACATCCATTAGTGATGCATTGCCTACGGGCCAGTATTATAAAAACATCCATTAGTGATGCAGTGCCTACGGGCCAGAACCATTAAAACATCCATTAGTGATGTAGTGCCTACGTGCCAACCATATTAAGGCCTCCATTAGAGGTGTAGTGCCTATGGGCCATAATAATTGTCTTATAAGACAAAAGGCAGTGGTAGTCTATGACTCTCTGCCAGAAAGAGATAAAAGAACCACGGTTCAAATCTCTATGCCTCTGATTCTATGAAATCTCGGCTAATATTATAAAACATCATCATGATTAGGCTTTATGCCGCCAATACTATTTATATAGTTGAAATAGGAGATATTCAGATCCTAATATATAATGAAATAATAAGTTAACCAGATATGGTCTCTGTACCCTGGTTGACAAATTGTCATGAAAGACAATTTTATAATAATCTCCTAAATTAAAATTTTGTTATCTTCTGTAACAGATTCAAGTTACAAATGGCGGATCCCGATGGAGAGAACAGCCACACAAACGAAGATGACTATGACAATGCGTCGGTACATTTGACAGGCGCACAGCTAAAGGCTCTGATCAACAATGCTGTCCAGGCAGCTATTGATCGTCAAAATACTGAGTCTCAAGGCAGAACTGTGTCAAAACCACCCTCTAAACCAAAGACACACTCCAAACCACCCTCTGAACCCAAGAAAGATGACGACAAGCATTCGTCTACTGAGCACAGCGTTCACCGCGATAGAGAATATACTGATGCGTCTGGTGCTAAGGGTTGCACCTACAAATACTTTGTATCATGTAAGCCCCGTGAATTTACAGGGGAAAAAGGTGCGGTTGATTGTATCACCTGGCTGGACGAGATGGACACGATTGTGGACATCAGCGGGTGCGCTGAGAGGGACGTGGTTAAATTTGTGTCCCAGTCATTCAAGGGCGAGGCCCTGGCGTGGTGGAGAGCTCTGGTGCAGGCTTCAGGTAAGTCTGCCTTGTACAAAATGTCATGGGGGGAGTTTATTACCCTCATAAAAGAAAACTACTGCCCTCAGCATGAGGTTGAGAAGATTGAGGCGGATTTTGTCTCACTGGTGATGACAAACCTGGATTGTCAAGCTTATCTGACAAGCTTTAACACTATGTCACGCCTGGTGCCATATCTTGTGACACCAGAGTCAAGAAGGATTGCCCGATTCATTGGGGGCTTAGAGCCGGCGATCAAGGCCAGCGTAAAGGCCTCTAGGCCAACGACCTTCAGGTCAGTTACTGACCTCTCCTTGTCTCTTACACTTGATGCTGTCCGTCTGAGGGCACAAAGGAGCAAGGAGGCTGAAAAGCGAAAGCGTGAGGATGATACCTCACGAAAGTCTGGGAAAAAGCACCGAGGTAACGGTGAAGGCAAGAGAGGGTCGGAGGCAAAGAAGGAAGGGCAAGCTGATGGAAGACCTTACTGCAAGGTCTGCAAGAAACCTCACTCCGGGAAGTGTAGGTTTGCGTCTGGTTCACAGTCGCAACAAAAGACTCCATCCTGTGGACTATGCAAGTCCAAGGATCATAAGACGGTGGAGTGTAAAAAGATAAAGGACGCAACCTGCTTTAATTGCAATGAAAAGGGGCACATAAAGAGTAATTGCCCGAAGTATGCCAAGAAGGCGGAAGAGACGAAGAAATCAAATGCGAGAATTTTTCGCTTGGATGCAAAGGAAGCGGTCAAGGACGACACTGTGCTTACAGGTACTTTTCTCGTAAATAATATGTTTGCAAGAGTACTGTTCGATTCTGGCGCTGACAAGTCCTTTGTAGACCAGAAATTTTGCCAACTACTAAATATGCCAATCAAAACCCTTGACGTAAAATACGAAGTAGAGTTGGCAGACGGCACGATAGAAACCGTCTCTACTGTTCTAGAAGGATGTGAAATATCCATTAGGAACCATTCTTTTCCTTTATCTCTACTTCCTTTCAAACTTGCGGGTTTTGACATCGTACTAGGCATGGACTGGTTATCCCATAACCAGGCCCAAATCATTTGCGGCAAGAGGCAAATAGTCTTAAAGACTCCGAGTGGTGAATCTCTTACCATTCGAGGAGATACGCAGTACGGATTGCCCGAAGACGTATCTATGCTGAAAGCTTCAAGGTGTTTGAACAGAGGCTGTGTAATTTACATGGCTCAGGTGTTAATTGAAGAACCAAAGCCGAAGATCGAGGATCTTCCTGTCATTTCTGAATACCCCGAGGTTTTTCCTGAAGAACTACCTGGTTTGCCACCAGATAGACAAGTGGAGTTCAGAATTGACATCATTCCTGGAGCAGCTCCGATAGCAAGAGCACCTTACAGACTAGCGCCAACGGAAATGAAAGAACTGAGGGCCCAGTTGGATGAACTGCTGGCGAAAGGTTTTATCAAACCTAGTTCATCTCCCTGGGGAGCTCCTGTCCTATTTGTAAAGAAGAAGGACGGATCGATGCGGTTGTGCATCGACTATAGAGAGCTGAATAAAGTTACCATAAAGAATAGATATCCTTTACCAAGGATCGATGATCTATTCGATCAGCTGCAAGGAGCAAGCTACTTCTCCAAGATCGACTTAAGGTCGGGTTATCATCAACTCAGGGTCAGAGATGAAGATGTACACAAGACTGCATTTAGGACTCGCTATGGTCATTACGAGTTCCTAGTGATGCCTTTTGGGCTCACAAATGCACCGGCTGCGTTCATGGATCTCATGAATCGCGTTTGCAAGCCATACTTGGATAAATTCGTCATAGTCTTCATCGACGATATCCTTATCTATTCCAAGAATCAAGCTGACCACGAGAAGCATCTTCGTTGCATTCTCGAATTACTACAACGTGAGAAACTCTACGCCAAATTCTCGAAATGTGAATTCTGGCTACGAGAGGTCCAGTTTTTAGGACACGTTGTGAGTGAGCGTGGTATCCAAGTGGATCCCGCTAAGGTAGAGGCAGTTATGAACTGGCAAGAGCCAAAGACGCCTACCGAAATCCGTAGCTTCCTGGGTTTAGCAGGATACTACCGGAGATTTATTGAGAATTTTTCAAGGATTGCTGCGCCCTTGACTTCTTTGACCAAGAAGAAAGAAAAGTACATTTGGGGCCCGAAGCAGCAAGAGTCCTTTGAGATACTGAAGCAGAAGCTAAGCAACGCACCTGTGTTGACATTACCGGAAGGTACAGATGAATTCGTAGTTTACTGCGATGCATCACATACAGGCATGGGGTGTGTGCTTATGCAGAAGGGCAAGGTGATTGCCTATGCTTCAAGGCAATTAAAGGTGCATGAAAAGAATTACACCACCCATGATTTGGAGTTGGGTGCCGTTGTGTTTGCACTGAAGTTATGGAGGCACTACCTTTATGGTATTAAATTTGTGATTTATTCAGATCACAAAAGCCTTCAGCACCTGTTCAACCAGAAGGAGTTGAACATGAGACAGCGCCGTTGGATGGAAACCCTGAATGATTATGACTGTGAAATCAGGTACCATCCCGGCAAGGCGAATGTAGTCGCCGATGCATTGAGCAGAAAAGAAAGGGTAAAACCCATTCGAGTCAATGCCAAGAGCATTGAAGTTAAAAATAATCTGATTGAAAGGATTTTGGCTGCACAGCGAGAGGCTGTGTTGGAAGCTAATTATCTTAAAGAAAAGCTGGGAGTAACTGAAGAGCAGTTGACTCTTAGCAAGGATGGAATTCTTAGGCTGAATGGACGTATATGGGTTCCGATTTATGGGGGACTACGAGATGTTGTTCTCCAGGAAGCCCATAGTTCCAAATACTCAGTCCATCCTGGTGCTGATAAAATGTACCAAGACTTAAAGGCAAATTATTGGTGGATAGGCTTGAAAAAGTCTGTTGCCGCCCATGTAGCAAAGTGCTTGACTTGTGCTCAAGTCAAAGCCGAGCACCAAAAGCCGTCTGGCTTGCTACAACAGCCTGAACTTCCCGAGTGGAAGTGGGAATGCGTAACTATGGACTTCATAACCAAGTTACCCAAGACCAGGAAAGGAAACGATACAATATGGGTCATAGTCGACAGGCTGACTAAATCAGCTCATTTTCTACCCATCAAGGAGACGTATAGCTCCGATATGTTAGCCCAACTATATGTTGATAAGATTGTAGCCTTACACGGCATACCTGTGTCTATTATCTCCGACAGGGATACTAGATACACATCTCACTTCTGGAAGAGTTTCCAGCAATCTTTGGGCACGCGTTTGAACTTTAGTACGGCTTACCATCCACAGACGGACGGTCAAAGTGAGCGTACCATCCAAACGCTAGAAGACATGCTTCGTGCATGTGCGATCGATTTAGGTGGTAACTGGGATAAAAACCTACCCCTGATCGAATTCTCCTACAATAATAGCTACCACACCAGCATAAAGGCTGCGCCTTTTGAGGCATTATATGGTAGGAAATGCAGATCGCCTGTTTGTTGGGCGGAAGTAGGAGAGGTCCAATTATCAGGACCAGAGATTGTTTTCCAAACAACGGACAAGATTGTCCAGATCAGGGAACGTCTCAAGGCTGCCCGCGATAGGCAGAAGAGCTACGCTGATCCAAAGCGTAAGGATTTTCACTTCGAAGTGGGTGAAAAGGTATTACTTAAGGTGTCACCCTGGAAGGGGGTGATGCGTTTCGGCAAGAAGGGCAAATTGAGTCCGAGATACATAGGACCTTTTGAGGTCATTGAACGAGTCGGATCAGTTGCCTATAAACTAAACTTGCCTGAAGAGCTCAATGGAATACACAATGTGTTCCACATCTGCAATCTCAAAAAGTGCTTCGCCGACGAATCGTTGGTGATTCCACACACAGATGTGCGTATAGATGAGAGCTTAAAGTTTATAGAAAAACCTTTGTCGATTGAAGATCGACAGGTGAAGAAGCTTCGCAGAAAGCACGTACCGATTGTAAAAGTCAAATGGGATGCTCGTAGAGGTCCTGAATATACGTGGGAAGTCGAAGCTACAATGAAAGAAAAATACCCCTATTTATTTGAGCAAATCTCGGGTCGAGATTTATTTTAAGGGGGTGAGGATGTAACACCTCGAAATTTTGTGTCCAATGATGTGTTAACACGTGTCATTTGTTTACACGTGGCATCTATAATAAATAAAGGACTAATTTTGACAAACCTTGAAAATATGTAAATTCGAGGGTTATAAATGTCAACAAGGGTAAATATACTGTATAGTATCCCTAAATTAATGCTTAAACCTTCAAACGAATAATTTATAGATCGTACATAAATAAAACGCGGAAGAAAGTGAGAGATTACAAACTACAGGGGTTAACTGTGTCAACATGTTTAATAATACCTCTGAGTGACCTTTTAACGTTCCAAAGACTTTGTAACGGTATTATACCCTCACTAAAATAATATATATAAATTTCGCGAAGTTTCGATATGAAACGAGAAAGATACGATCGAATTCGTAGAAGAAGGGTTAAAAGCGTCAACAATGAAAGTTAAGGCTTTCAGAATAATTAAATAAATAAACCGGGGACTTAATAGCGAGGGTAAATAACACGAGGCCCCTATCGGTAAATAACCGAGGGCCAACCCGCAAAGTTACCCCTTCAAAACCGAAAGGTCAGACGAATCATTACGAAAGATTTCGTTATTAATGGCCAGATTCTGTAATAATTACAAAAAGATTTAAAAATCCTGAAATATTAACCTTAGGCGACCCGCGTGAAGTTTCAACATTAGTTGAGGCGGGCCGCGAGCCTCCTCTAATTCGCGTCTGATTTTTGAACTTTAGGCGACCCGCGTTAAAATGGCATGGAACTCCCATGCGGGCCGCGTAAAGTGCCCAGATGCAGAAAAATTGTGTTTTCTTGACTTTTGGAGCTTGTGAACGATCATGCACATAATTATGGG
Organism: Helianthus annuus; assembly: GCF_002127325.2. Lineage (NCBI taxonomy): Eukaryota > Viridiplantae > Streptophyta > Magnoliopsida > Asterales > Asteraceae > Helianthus > Helianthus annuus. Next base: position 27,258,976 of record NC_035435.2, read on the forward strand.
GCATGGGCACCCTATGCTCAACCCATAACACTTAGGGGACACCTACCATCACCCCTGGTCTGATAGTAGTGCTTGCAATGATCAATAAGGCTTGGCATTGGCTATAAATAGCATGCCTTAAGCATAACAATTCACACAACTCAAAAACACTTATATCTGATCATTCAAGAGCTCCCTAGAATTCTTTTCTGTTCTCTCATCAAGAGTTAGCTTCTGTAAGTCATTCATAACCATTTTGGTTTCACATTTCCATAGTTATAGCTCATAAACGCAACCGTCGTAACTAACGGTTGTCATTGCAATATCTTGCAAACGGTTCAGTCTTATGACGAATCAAAAATGGTTATGAGTTGGTATTTATGTGGGTATTAAACCTCTAAAATGGTTCCCCCTGATCACCACTCTAACTATGTCAAATATCGAGTCAAACGTGCGGTTAAAAAGTCAACAGAAAGCTATTTTAGCGATTTATGCATAATCTGTAATATATATGTTATGGAACCTGTTTTGATAGTCATAAAACATGATAATAAGTATATAAACATGTTTGCGCTCGTTTGAATCGATCATTTACTATATAGAACCGGTTCGGAGCCGAATGTCGCAAAAGTTTGACTTTTGCTTTGACTTCAGTTCTGACCCGTTTTAGTGAGGTATAAATATACCCTAGGACTCTCTTAGGACCAGGTCACATGTTGGTATAAGCCTCTGTGGTCGGTTCATGAGTTATCCGAGTCGTTAGCGCATTTCCGTCATTCGCCTAAAAGTTGACCGTAACGGCCTTTTAAAAAAATTAAAACGAGTATTTCGGACACGTGAACGGACCAAAACCTTGCTTGTTAAATTATAAGCATGTCCTTAAAGTTTCACGTCAATCCGAGGCCTAGAATGAGAGTTATGCTAAAAGGCGCACTTTTAAGAAAGTTTTGTAATTAACGGCGCCATTAGCATAACGCTCATCTAAACCAAGTTTTCGTCACCAAAACTTTTACCCCCTGTGGTAAAATAATATTTTGGGAATTTTAAAGATTTTTAATAATTTTTACCTTGCTCATAACCTGCGGTTATGGCTACGGTTCGGTAAAATACCGAATATGCCCTTTTTGGCCAAAACGGGAGTTCTACAAGGTCATTTGACCCGATTCCAGTTGCCACTGATTCTAAATAATAAATAAAGTATTTTAAACTTTATAAGCTGTTCGGGAAACTCAGATTTCCTGTAGAACTCGAAAATCCCTTTTAAAGTCTTTAAAATGACCGAAAAGCCCCTACGGGGCATAATACTAACTTAAACTCGTTACGGGCGTCACGGAAGGTATCCTACTGATACCAAAATACTTTTAAGGCATATTGACTTAGGAAATAAGCATACGACTCTTGTGATTAACCGTTTCGCCTATTTGCGCACACGGTACGGCTCATGGAACTAGTTTTCGTGCAATAGCCGATACGGGTCAAATTATATTATTTGAACCCCAAAATCCAGAGTATGAACTATAAACCCATATAAAACAAGTCTCTGAACTTGTTGGGTCCAAATCATACTCCATTCTCGGTTTTCGCCTTTTCGTGCGAATTAACCATATCCATATATATCGGAATCAACCGGTTTAAGCTACGGCTAATACAAGGACCGTTAGGATTCCAAGAGGTTAATTAAAACCTTCGTTCCAGATTAGGAGCCCCAGTAAAAGCTATCGGTGACTTGATCTAAATTAAGGATTAATACTTGCAAAGGTAAATACTTTTGACTTATTTCCCCTATACGGGCTTGGGTTACGGTATATTAATACCGCTTGATTGAGCATTATATAATTCCATCGCTTAGGTGGTTAATTGATTAAATATGATCGGCTCATTTAAACAGTTTTGTTGCTTATAAGCCTTTGGGGGGTTTAATGACCGTTGTCCCGGATATCCTTGGCATCATTTTACGAAATGGCCACGACCATCGACATCCCGGTGTAGGCGTACACCCGGTATAAAGTGTCGACATTAAAACTAAAAGACGTAGCCGTTGGTTTCTGTACTACGGTTTTACGCAAACGTGGTGTGTCTATAAATCTTTAACCCGGCACGACCCGGGCTACTGAACGCATAAAAGAACATGTAAAACGTTCACAAGATTTCATTATAAATTTTCCCAAGTTATAAAAGAGTTTGTGCCTTGTGCATTCAAATCAATTTTGATAAACATTTTTAAATGTGTCAGTTGAATGTATTTACCAGTGTAAACTGACGTATTTTTCCCAAAAAGATTAAGTGCAGGTACCTAAACGTAATTGGCTGGTATTAGCTCCCTAGCGTCGGGATAAGCCTCGCAAGCTTGATTGCAGTATCTAATGGAATAATACTTTATCTGTATTTACGATCCACTGTGGATATTCAACTTCTGTAATACATTTTGATATTACAATCAGAGGTTGAAATTATATATTTAAATTATGCTTCCGCTGTGCATTATATAATTGTGTGGTTTGACTATATTGTTGCCAACATCGTCACGGTAATCCCCCACCGGGCCCACCGGTGAGACACGTGGAAATCGGGGTGTGACATGTCTAGTATTATTTTTCTATGTTTTTGCACTTTACTAGTGACGCAGTTCTACAACCCTCATTTCCCTACACTCTCTACTAGTGTAGTAAACTATTCCTGGCTCATACAGGCCTTAGAGGCAGTGTCTGTCTGATGCTGGCTATATCAGCATGTTTAATGGGTTACCCGTTCATTGTGCTACTGTGCTTTTGTGCATCAAGTTTGTCTCTATAGTTCTGTGCAAAATAAATGGAGTGACAGTTAATAAAGTATGATGCATGGTTATGTATATTTCAGAATTCAAGTAGCAGTTTATTCACAACTGTAAGCAAGCACAGTAATTAAGCATTATTAAATAGTAATTAGTTCGTACGGATACCTGATTTGGTGAGGGTTGTCACATGGTGCATGGGTATGGCGTACAGATTTGAGTCAAAACGGCGCATGGCTTACAAAACTGAGCCAAAACGGCGCATGACACATGGGTATGGCGTACAAAATTGAGCCAAAACGACGTATGGCGCATGGAAGATGGCGTACAAAATTGAGCCAAAACGGCGTGTGGCGCTTGGAAATTTTCTTTGAGATTTCTTCTAGGATAAGTTTGTTCTTCTTTCCTTCTGTGTGTGGTTGGACGTGACAGGTGACGCCTGATTGATGCTCTGTCTGAGGTGGCTGTCTTGTCGGAGGAGGGAAACAGTTAGGGATGTGCATGGGTCGGTTTTGACCAAAAACTATAACCATAACCGTGATGTCGGTTATTGGATAACCATAACCATAACCGATCGGTTATGGTGGTTATGGTTATTCGGGTTTGATGGTTATAGCGGGTCGGATATGAGTGGTTAACCGTGTATTTAGCTTAGCTAAAAATAGCTTAATTTTTTTTAACATGTAATAAAGTATTATTGCATATTTGTATATATTAATATATTACATAGTGTTCAAAAAATACATATAATCTATAATATTAATACCTATTATTATCGAATATTCAAATAAAGTGATATGATACATTCCATAAATTCAAATAAACATTCAACCAAAACCACAAAATGATATGAAAAACCTATAAGTACTAAAAATCTTCAGTAAAAAACATCAAATATTAAAATACGGTGAAAAGTCTTAAATCCTACAAAGATTTATTACATGTCGGTTCGGTTGTGGTGGGTATGGAAAAAAATGATAACCATAACCAACCCGCTACTTTCGGTTTAAAAAAAAAAACCATTAACCGACCCACCAGTTTTTTGTTTGTTCGGTTTTTTCGGTTCAGTTTTGTCGGTTAATTCGGTTATGGTTTGGTTTTTTCGGTTCGGTTTTGTCGGTGTTGGTGGTGTGTTGCGGAGTGACGGGGTGGTGGTGTGTGGCAGAGTGATGGGGTGGTGTGTGGCAGAGTGACGGGGTGGTGGTGGTGTGTGGTAGAGTGACGGGGTGTTGGTAGTGTACCCCGTGGTGGAACTGGGTGGCGGAGGTGGTGTTAACCAGCGGTGGTTGTGGGTGGTGACTGGTGGTTGTAGAGAGAAGAAGATGGTGTGGTGTGATGTAGTGGAGGTGATGGTGTTGGGTGTGAGAGGGGGGGGGGGATTTAAGGTTAGTTTTATCATCTGATGAAAAAATGGGTATATGTATACATAATATAATTTTAAATGAATAATCTATATTATAATTATTATATATAAATATCTATATAAATGGATTAAAAAAACTATAAAAATGGTTTTGGATGAAAATGGTAATTTAGAAACTTTTTTTATTAATGACAAAAATACCCCTAGTTATAACCATGTTTGTAGACTGAGTTAGGCAATGTGATTAAGGGGCTGTTTGTTTGGATCTGAATGGATCCATTCAGAGCTTAACCTCTGAATCGGTCAGAGGTTGGGTTGTTTGGTTCACAAAACCCTTACCTCTGAATGGTTTCATTCAGTCTGAATGGTTCAGATTTGAGAAGTTGCTGAATGAAAAACTTGACATACCTGCCCCTTCCTCCCATCTCCTCCACAGCTCCTCCTCCCCCTCCACTGCTCCTCCACCGTCTCCTCCTCACCACCGAAAATGGCGAACTTCACGATGAACAACTCTCTCATCTCAATCGTAACACTCCTCCTCATCATTTCATCATCGGTAATCGCCACTGCCGATTCTCCCTTCATCGTAGCGCACAAGAAAGCTACACTCAACCGACTCAAATCCGGCGCCGAAAAAGTCTCCGTTTCGATCGATCTTTACAATCAAGGATCCGCGTAAGTAGATTTATCGTTTTTTTTCTTCTAAAATTACTTTCGATCGGTTGATGTTGTAGCTCGAATTGATTGTTGAACAAGTTTGATTTAGGTTTTATGTGTTTTGTTGATTAATTGTGTGTGGATCTGAGTAGATTTGTTGAATTGGAGCTGGATTGTGCTTAATTTGTTTGATTGTTTGTCGATTTGAGTAGATTGATTGAATGGTGGTGACGGTGTAGTTCAGAGGAATTGAGGAAGAAATGTAATGGTTTTTTTAATTAAAAGGGGGTAAAAATGTCATTTTACACAGTCATTCAGATGTGCAATCAAACAGCACTTTACTGGTTCAGCACTTACTGGTTCAGAGCCTCTTACCTATTCAGACCTCTTATTTATTCAGCACTTATTGATTCAGCATTTATTGATTCAGATGTTGCCAAACAGCCCCTAAACTGGCAAAAAAAATTGGAAAACTCAGGGAGCTAGAGAAGAAGAAAAAAAACTATTTGAACTAAACTGGCAATTTAAGACAAACCTCATGAACTAAAAAGACAATTTACTCTTATTTTTATGTTTTTGCCTCGATTGTTATACCAGGTCCTAATATTCTATCAGTACGGTAATAAACCGAAATGATGTCCACCAAACTCTGGCCACAACGGATTAATTTTGTAGTTTTCTAAAAACAAAAGGGTGGGTTCCATTTTCGATTTAGGTGTGAACGAGTAATTCCGGTTACAAGGCAATGACTAGTCACTACAAAAAGGATTTCCAAACCCTCAATCCGAACCACACGGCTCGTACCAACCCGAACTTCCGCTTCGTCCCCAACCTAGGCTCATTCATTTATTCTACTGTTCGTTGAAAATTTCGCTCCATCACTATATCTCTCTCTGAATCCCTCCTCTTCTCCCGTTTTCACACCGATTCAAACCCTTGCTTCAACCTTCAACATCCACAAACCTCCGATTTCGATCTCCACCGGCGGTTATCGCTCAATTTTCTTAAGTAAGTTCCTATGCACCTTTTTCATACGCCTCAAAACCCTAATTTTAATTATTTGTAAAGTAAAAGGCGTATATTTCACTTTTCGAACAAATCTTCTTTTCCGTTGTGTTTATTTTATGCGTTTTGATTAAATTATGCGTCTACTAAAGTTAATTTTGTGTATTGGTGAGAGATTTAGGGTTTTGAATGGTTGATTTGTGTGTATGTTTGTGCAATGTATGTGTGTGTTACGTTTATTGTGTGTTTGTGCTGGTTATGTTGTGTTAGTTTGTTGTATATGTGGAATGTATTAAAGTTTGTGTGGTTGTACTCGTGAATTAGGAGGTGCACCTTCATTTCTGATTTGTATTTTTGAAGTTTTTAGTTTTCGATTAACCGAGGGACGTGGATATAGCTAGCTCTATATTGGTGACTTGTTATGAAAGAATCAGAGGTTGACACGAGCAACGTAGCTAAGCGTTGTAGAGTCGATACGAGTTCACTAGTAAATAACTAACTACCTGTATTTTTAGTTTCTACAACTGTGTACGTGGCAACTAGACATTAATGATTAAGTGAACCGATAACACCTAGTTGGTTTCAGCTACAGTTTTGAATATGTTCTTGAAATTGAAGGATCAGAGAGAGTTGAGTTACGGGAGTAGCGGGATCTTTTGAAGTTTGAACTGTCAAAATTCAAACACCGCTCTGCAGATCAGATCAGATCAGATCAGATCAGATCAGATCAGATCAGATCAGGAGATCGATAGGTAACCAAATTGCCTTGCTTGTCGTTGTTCATGTATTAACCTATTCGTCACAGGAAAATTGCTATCTCTACTTTTATGTATTCAAAGAAACACAAGTTATTCGAATCGTCGATTGTCTGACAAGTTTATTAGTAGTAGAATTTGGTGTTTGTTAATCCATCAATCTATTGTTTTTTTCCAATGAAAACTGTTTCCGGTTACCGGGTAGGGTCAATTTGGGTATCATGGGTCAGGATGGATGGGCTGAGGTTAAATACAAATGGCAATGGGCGATGTGTGGTGATTTTTTTGCTTCTGTCCATTCAAAATCTAAGAACTTTCTGATTATCCATGAACCTAATTATATCAAATTCATCAAATTTTCTTTATTCTTTTGCGAAAAATGGCACTTTCTCTACCATCTCTGCTTTTCAAGAGTTATATTTTTTGGCTATATGGAGAACCATCTCGGTTTTGTCTTTAACAAAACACTAGGAAATGTTACCAAAATTTTGTAAGACTACCCACTCTGACCCGTATCAACTTTTGTTAAAAAAACCACCCGGACCCGTTACCCTGCCCGGCCGTTTATAAATCATGAGCCACAGAAATCAAGATTCATGAATAATTGCTAGAAGTCAATGTAGGACAGTGTGTGCACTTCCTTTACATCATATGTATACAACTCATGGTATAGGTTTATTTACATGTAATTTGTTTTTCATCGCAGGTTATAATGAAATACGGGTTAAACCTAAGAGCTCCATCATCCCAACAAAAAAAACAACCCCTTCGCCCTTCTGCACTTGGTTTTGGTGATGACGATGATGATGATATCGAAAGAGAAATTTCTCGACAAGCCAGCAAGAACAAGGCTCTTAAGGATGTGAGTCAGTCATGAAAAACATAAATCTCTGTTTGGTTTTTCTTATTTTCTAAATTTGTTTTTTTTTTTTTGGCCGTAGGTAGAGGAACAACATAAGAAAGCATTAGAGGAGGATCCTTCAGTGTTTGATTATGACGGTGTATATGATGACATGAAGCAAAAAGCTGTCCGCCCTGTTGCACAGGATCGTCAAGAAAGAAAGGTACCATATATATTTTCACTTATTTATTTGTGAGCATTATATCGAAAATGTGATTATTAAAAAAAAGTTGAGGCCTTTATCTTTTATTAGTGATTGTATGTATCTGATGTTATAGCCTAGGTATATTCAAGCATTGATAGACAAAGCAAAAGTGCGCGAGCGAGAACATGAGATAATATATGAGAGAAAGCTTGCAAAAGAGAGGAGCAAAGAAGACCATCTCTTTGCAGATAAGGACAAATTTGTTACGGGAGCGTACAAAAGGAAACTTGCAGAGCAAGCAAAATGGTTGGAGGAAGAACGATTGCGTCAACTTCGTGAGGAAAAAGAAGATGTAAGTTGTACTTTTCTGTAAGTTGTCGACAAACGAGCTTTTGTAGCAGCCCTAACTTGATTAAAGATGGGATTGTTAGATATCTCTTTCATTTTGTTTATCTCATATTTATGTTAAATATAGAATGTAAACGAGTATTTTTCTGATACAAATTCATATTCTTGTTCCACAGATTACTACTAAGAAAGGCGGTGATATGACCGAGTTCTACTTCAATCTGTCAAAAAATGTGGCTTTTGGAGCAAGAGATGGGGAGTCAACAAAGTCCCACAAGCATACAGAGGAGTCAAAGAGTCAAAGTCAACTATCAGCAGAAGAGACTATTGGTGAAGCATCTAAGAAAAGATCTGAAATCATTGAAGCAGAAGAAAATATTGGCGAAACATCCAAGAAAACATCTGAAAGGATTGAAGAAGAACCTGTTTCTGATTCTCATAAGCAACAAGTCTCGCAGAATGAAGAAACTAAACCACCAATAGATCATCATAAACGAAACCAAGATGCGTTGGCTGCTGCAAAAGAGCGATTTCTTGCAAGAAAGAAGACAAAGTTAAATGCGGATTTGTGATTTTATTTCTGGATTTTGTTATGAAAGCTTGAGACAAGTGGGACCCGTCTTCGTTAGTTATCTCGAGTTGAAACTATACATTGTCGTCGTTCGAAATTTACTAGCATAAGACTATCTCCAATGCAAAGGGCGTCCTTAGACGCCCTTGTCTGCCTAATCAGCTGCCACATCATATCCTTACAAATCCTTAAAAATCCTTACAAATCCTTAAAAACCTCCAATTCACCTCCAACCATACAAACATCCTTACATATCCTTACATTTTCCACATCATCTCCCATTTTTTCTTTAGGTTTACTTACTATGTATTTAAATTATTACATAATTAGATAATTAATATAAGTAGCCAAGTAATATCAAAAATTAAAAGTAAGTAAAAACATAAAAAGCAAATGAATTAAAGGTTAGCGAATAAGAACCCGTTAAAAAAATCACTGTTTTAGAAGTTGAAGTATTATAGGTTGGTAAACTCTTAATGGTAAATAAATGTATGGCTTTAAATGAAAAGTTAATAAATTAGTTTAATTCTTCTTCAACAAATGTTGAAAGAAAAAGTATGATATAAAGAAATTGGCACATTAATCAAAATAAGTGAAGTCCTTGCAGAAGGATTTATCTTTTGGATAGATTAAAAGCAAATGTTCTTCATTGGGTCCAAAAATAAGGATTTTTGCCAAGTCATCTTGGATGAGATTAAGGATCTCCCATTGGAGATAGTCTAACAAAAACTCAGCTGGCCGAAACATTCAAGAAAGAAAACATAAATCAGTAAGACCCAAACACAATGTCCTGGCCTAAATCTTGTGCTCCTTTGGTGGCTGGCATGAACCTTTGTCTGGTTCAACACACCTGCCGTCAGAGAAGTGAGTCTTTCCATTAAAGTCTGTCTGTAGCAAACAAATAACAATTCTTTTAAAAACAATCAAAGGCAACGGACTAAACAATAAAAGTTGAACTCACATTCATGTATGTGCCTGCCATAGATGTACATCAGCATCAATCAAGACTTTGTTAAAACCAGCAAATCTTTTCTCACTCCATCCAAAGCTCCCTAATATTATTAATACATACATACATAAAAATGACAGGACAATAAAGGCACAAAGAGAGAATTTAAAACATAAAACCAACTAAACCGTCATTTTAAGCACCAACCTTTTAAGAACAGAAAATATATATAAAAAAAAAAAAAGTGCAACATTATATACCAGTAAAAACACGCTTTCCAATTGAAGACCAACGTCAAGAAAAGCACGGAAAGGCCTCCTGCTGGTTCAACAGTGGGTAAACCAAAGTCCAAAACCACCTAGGAAGATTATGAAAACTGTTGCTATACCAAGGATAGTGACTAGACTGGTTAGGAAAAAAGGTTCAAGGGTTTCGATTTGCCTAACACAGGTCGTGGGGTCCCCCACGTATGCAATACGTAGGGTTTGATCACTTTATTATTTCATGCTTTGAATTTTGGATTGAAGAATATTCAACCCAGAATGTTTATATGCAATGTGATAGTGTTGAAGTGAGTGAAGAATAGAACATGCAAGAAGCAAGTTCTAGAGAGAAGAAATGAGTTTTTTCGGAATGTCTGGCTGAATGACAATGTGTTGTCATTTATAGAGAAGGGGCCAGCTATAAGAAGAAACCTTTGACTAGTGATTCATGGCTGCAGTGAAGGGCTTGCCCTTTTTGGTAGGTTGAAGGCTGCGGACCTGCGGGTAAAAGAATGTATCTTCTCACATGCTCCTTTTTGCGGCTGAGTGGGAGAGTTCACACGTAAAGTGTGATGTGATCAGTCACTGTCTCGTGCTTTTTGCTGTTCACGACAGTTGGTCAATTCTGAATCCTTTTACCTTTCAACCCTTTAAGTTGTATTACATCCTAGCCATTTTATTAAGCTTAAGCTACCCACGTCATCAGCCCCCCAAGTCAGAGGTATTTGGGGTGTAAGCTCAAAGGCTTCTGACTTTTGTACAATACTTTTATTGTTAAAAGGCTTCAAGGCTTGAAGGGATACGAGCTCTGTGTTTTGGGAGGCGAAACTGTTGGGTTTGAATTTGAAAAGACAGTTGATGTGACTGATTGAACGGTTTTTTTGCAGACATCAGTTTTTAGCCCCCTAGGTAATAATAGTAACCGTCAGGCCTCATTTAAGTTTTCATTTATCAATTAAAACTACCTTGACACATTTCTCTCAAACATTCTCAAGTTTCATCAATACACTATCTTCCATCCAGGTTAGTTTCTGCTTTATCTTTTTCCTTTTTTCCTTCGATCATCGTTCATGGGTGCCAGAAAGGATCAATCCGTTAGTTTTTCTCACCTCACTCAAGAAGAGGTTGAGGCATTCTGTACGCAGTGGGGAATTGATTCGAAGTTCAATCTGGAGGCTTAGGGCTTGGACAAATCTATTGATCAATGTCTTGTCGGTTCTATTGCTCTGTATTGCCGTCATTTTGAGTTTTCAAACCTACGTCACCCCTATTCTGTCTTTGTTTTTAATGTTTTAGAACATTACCGTGCTTCTTTCAATCAGTTACATCCCCAAGGTCTCGCTAGGGTTTTGCACTTCGAGATTGTGTGTCGGGCTGCTGGGTATGATCCATCTTTGTTGTCGTTTCGCCGATTCTTCCGTTTGGCTAAGAATGGTGACTGGTTCACATTTGAGACGTCTCAAGTTGACGTATGTTTGATTTCCTCTATGGTAACTTCCCTCGGTTCTTGGAAAGACCGATTTTTTTGGGTTTCCGAGTCAATCGTTTTGTTTAAAATGGTTTGGAGGCATCCAGATGCCGTTCTTAATGAACTGGAACCTTCTGAATCCAAGTTGGATAGTTGGTTTTTGAAGTCTATTAGGGCATGTCCTTCGAGGCTTCGTCCCTTTCCCGAACACTTGTTAGTGTTGATGGGTGTCAGCAAATTGTGGGATAAACCGGATCAAGATCATGTACTCATGAGGGATGGTCAGGGTATGCATTTTGCTTCGTGTATCTCTTTATTGTTTTTCTGTATCTTTACTTATGTTTTTTTTTTTTGTTGGCAGTCATGTCTGCCTTAGATTTTATTAAGAGCGGCGATACCTCCGATGTTGTATTCATGGATGCTGAAGCTACAGAAGGTGATGATGTTGTTGTTCGTGGTGCTGAGCATAAGTTTGAGGGTTCAACTTACATGAATGTTCCCAATTTTAAGGGGTTTACCAAGGTTGCTGCTTCTATAGCTTCCACTCGTCGTTCCACCCGTCACATGTTAAAGACCCGTCACATGTTAAAGGGTACTGAACAGCCATCCGGTTCTGAGCCTGTTGATCTTATTGACGACATAGAGACTCCGGATGATTTGGAAGTTGGGGTTGAGGGGAAGAAGAAAGAGTTACCGCTGGTGGTTGGTAAAGAGAGTAAAGCAACAGGTAAAAAGGTTGTGGGGTTAAAGGGTTCAGGGAAAGTTGTTGAAGATTCTGCTAATGTTAACCCGAGGGAGGTTTATGTGCCGGGTTGGAAGGTTATGGTTAGTGATAGCTTCAAATCTTCATCCGTTTGTGAGGATGTACTTACTCACTTTGCTCCTCCTGCTGTTCGAGATTCTTGCCCATCGATGGATGATGATCAAATGATCTCCAAGATGATATTGGGTGCCTGCAACCTTGCTGCTTTGCTTCCCGAGGGGATATCTCGTTTTCGTAAAAGGATGCAAGAGTACAAGGCTTTTTTGAAGAAGAGAGATGGAATGAAGGCCTCAATGGCCGCTTTGAAGAAAGAGAATAAAGGATTTGCTGAGAAAGAAAAAGCTTGGGTGATGAAGGTTGGTGAGATCACCCAAAGGCATGAGGTGGAAGTGAATGAGTTGAAAAAACAGATTGAAGCCTTGAGTGCTCGAGAGAAAGCTTCTTCAGAAGAGAAAGAAGGCTTAGAAGCTTCCTTAGCCCATGTGACCAAGGACAACAAATGGCTCATCGAGCATGGTTTTCAACAGGTGATCAATTATTTCTTCACTCTTCTGAATTCAACAAAGCTTTAGGCGATGTATACACCAAGCTCCTCGTCCATGGAAGGCACCAAGGCCTTAATGAGGTCGTTTGTGCTGAAGTCACTCTCAAAGAAGCGTTCTTGTTCTGGTGATAGCGAAGAGACATGTTCTGAAGGCGGTGAAGGCTCAAAGGGTTAAAGCCTTGAAGTTTCTGAGGCAGCAGGTGCAGTAGGAAAGAAGAAGAAGAAAGCTAAGAAACCCTACGATGATGCAAACGTGAAAAATGTTGAGGCAGCGAAGTCTACTATCTCTGATGCTGCTAGGTGACTTAAAAACTTTTATTCGTAGCTATCTTAGCATCTTTAACAATGTTATGTAATGTATGTTTGGACATGTTTTATTTTGAGGGAACCGTTTAGGTCCCTTGATGGTTGAAGCCTTCAACGCTTTTGAACTATGTGTAACCTGGATGGCCCGTATGGCCTTTATTATGTTTAACTCCTTATCGTTTATGTCATGTTGTTCTGTTTATTCCCTTGTGTTTTTGTTGGTTTCATGTGTTGTCTTTTTTTAGGTTGTGTATCCTTTGTTATCTATACCTTGAAGGGTTCAGTGCTGCAGTCACTTATCCTTAAAGTATTTTTAACAAGAAGATACATCATCTATCCTATTTATGACACTCACTTAGTGTCTTTTAGGTTCGTAAGCCAATGTTAAGGCTTAAAGAACATTTGGTGTAGGCTGCTCAAACCCGTTTATGAGACATATTTTAAAGATTTTTCTAAGTCTCATAGAGTTGTATTGATTTAGGAAATCACCCCTTATATAGGTCTATTCAACCCTTAAACCTATTGAACAATGTGGCCTGGGAGCTCATCCCCTTACATAGCCCTTGCCATGGAGTTTTTTGTTAGGTTTTCAACCTGATTATAGGATAGAAAGACAAATTTGATAAGAAACTTCGTCATTCATTCATTCAAAAGTACTTTAATTACAAGGGAGGGTAGAACAATTTTTGATATACTTTCTAACATATTTTTCACTAAACGTGGAACCTTTTAAGTTTTTGTCGTTCCATTGGGGGGGAAGCTTTTTACCTTGTGCATCAGCCAGTTTGTATGATCCTCCCTTATGAGCTTCAAGGATAGTGTATAGCCCTTCCTACTTAGGGCCAAGTTTTCCTTGATTTTCTTTCTTGTTGGCCTCATTGTTTCGAAGCACAAGGTCCCCGAGCCGTAATCGTTCATGCTTCACCCGGGCATTGTAATATGATTTCATCTTTTGCTTGTACTTTGCTTCTCGTATAGCGGCTTGATCGCGAGCTTCTTCGAGGAGTTCCAAATTCAACATGGTCTCATTTTTGTTTGACTCAAGGTCAATATTGAATGTTCGTTGTGTTGTAACTCCGATCTCCGCTGGGATTACAGCCTCCAACCAGAACATTAGACTGTAGGGTGTTTTATTGTGGCCTGTCTTCTCAGATGTTCGGATTGCCCATAGGACGTTGGGAAGTTCTTCAAGCCAGTTTTTGTCATATCTTCCCAATTGGGCCTTAATCCCTTCTGCGATGCTTAGGTTTGTCCTTTCAACCTGACCGTTTGACTGTGGGTAAGCAACCGAGCTGAACACTTGGGTTATTCTGAACTCTTTACACCAAGAGCTAAAAGGCTTCTCGGCAAACTGCTTACCATTGTCCGTAACTAGGACCCCTTAGAGCCCAAAACGACAAATTATGCTTTCCCAAACGAAATCAATGACTTGTTTCCTTGAAATTTTGGCCAATGGTTTTACTTCTGGCCACTTGGTGAAGTAATCAACAACTACCAACAAGAACTTGACTCCACCTTTGGCTGGTGGGAATGGACCAATAATGTCCATTCCCCATGTAACGCCTCGCTTTTTAGAATTTTGTTGGGCACTAATTTTCAGTTTATTCAAAAAGCTGTGTAATGATGACAGGTGTTTTTAGAGAGAGAGAGAAAAATTGTGGGTGTTTTAGAGAGAGAAAGACAGATTTTTATATGTATAATATATGATTTATCTTAATTATTAAAATGGTGTTTTAGATAAATAAGCAAAAAAGACCAAATTACCTTTCACTTAACAGTTAAAATCAACTGGGTTAGAACTAAAGGAGATAACGTACAAGATTTTAAAACATTAAGTATAAAACTTATCAATTTTAAAGATAAAAGACACCCCTTGAAATTAGGTATAAAAATAAAAGACAAAACTTGCAATTCTCTCTATATAATATTAATATTAATGTGTATAGTCTTTAGTTCATGATTAAAGTATCTACTTTGGATTTTCAACAAAATAAGGCAAGTATCATATTCTTTATTATATATAATAAAGTTAACTACTTTGAATTTTTAACCTAATAAGGAAAGTATCATTTTCTTTATTTTATTTTCTCTACTTTCTCTTCTTGCAGAGTCGGATTTTTTTTTAAATCTGCATTTTTGTAAAATTCAGATATACATTTTTTCACTTTCCTCTCAAGAAAAAATGGTCCTTCTAGGCCCACAAACACATATGTGTAGAAAGCTAACAAAATACTTCATAATCATTATCATTATCATCATCATACTCAATCATACTTAGTAAATCCCACCAATAGATATACACAGTCTTACCTCTACACCATAGGACTAGAGAGGCTGCTCCCAGTGAGACACCCGGCTCCATAGTAGTTTTGCATCAAGCCTTGGACATAAAGCACATAACTCTCGGCAAAAAGGCCGATTAGTGCATCCCCGGCTTTTAACGTTATTTTCACGAAATTAGTAAAATAACGTTAAAATTAGTGCAATTTCACTTTTACCCCCTGGGGGCCACACATATATACATTATACATGCACACCGCAAGCGAGGCGTGTACGTGAAAGGTAACAAAATACTTGGAGTGCCTAAATGAGTTTCAAAGGTGGAGCAACTTTCTTATGACTATAAATAATTAAATAGACACTTCTTCTCTTTAGTTTTCTATAAATCGTTTCACTAATCTTTGAGTCATAATTCTACGTAGTTTTTGTTTATCTACAATAACCTTTGAGGTTGTTTACTGACCTCTAAGACATCTCTTGACTGTTCTTATACTTGTTGATTTTTTCCAGGGATTTAGAAGAACTTGTTTTGCATAGTTGAAACAAGCCAATGCAGATGGCTTCTTCATCTAATGCACCTGATGTTTCTAGAGGAGTAGAAGGAGACTTGACATATATACAGGCATTAAATGCCAATGTCTCCAACTTTGTTTCAGTAAAGCTTTCCAGCCAAAGCAACTATCCTATCTGGAAGGCTCAGATGCTTTGCCTCGTAGATAGTCAGATGTTGCGTGGGATCATTGATTACCAATTTCCTTTGTCCGGGGACAAGCAGTATTATCAATATCACTATGACAATCTTGTCAAAGGGTGGATTTTTGGTTCTGTCAACGAAAAAGTGCTCGAGAATTTGGTAGATCTTAGATCCGCACAAGAAGTTTGGATGAAACTAAAATCCATTTATGATCCACCACAAAGCTCTACGACAGGTACGTCTCCATTCTGTCAGGGTCGAGTAATTTGACTTTGTGAAATATTGAAATGAAATGCATCAAGTCCCAATAGAATGTAAAACATGCATAAAATTATGGCTAACTCCCACC
The DNA here is from genome assembly GCF_002127325.2 of Helianthus annuus. Taxonomy (NCBI): domain Eukaryota; kingdom Viridiplantae; phylum Streptophyta; class Magnoliopsida; order Asterales; family Asteraceae; genus Helianthus; species Helianthus annuus. Next base: position 27,275,086 of record NC_035435.2, read on the forward strand.
ATGTTATTAGATCAAGAAAACTTCGCAATACCGTGATTACATATCCCTACCCAATACGCGGTATATATAGCTAATCTAGACGCGTTAGACTATAACTAGGATACTACACATAATTATCCTAAATACATCCAAACCTAACTCGTTAAGGAAGTTAGATAATTATCTAATCAATTAACTAGGACATGATAATTACAACTAATTATTAAATCATAATCACATTTTAATAATCTATAATTATCCACTCCTTAAAATCCTCCCTGAGCCTTGCACGCCATTGTTTGTAATTCCCAACAATGCAGGTGTCGCTTCACCAGGAATTATATTCAGAACAGACCTTGTAAGAGTTCCAGAAACAGAAGACACAAGCAACATCAGACTAAAGAAAGATTTGTACAAAGCTGCGGATGAAGGGTGTTGGTGGAAAGCAAAATCCATATTAAAAAACCATAAGAATGCAACCACCGAGGTAATCAATGGAAATGGTGACACGATCCTTCACGTAGCAGTTGAAAGGGGCCACAACTATTTCGTTGAAAACCTGTTGGAGTTTTTAAAAGACGAAAAAGCTATGAAAATGGAAAATTTTAAGGGTCAAACAGCCCTACACATTGCCGCAATGGTTGGCAATACCTACGCAGCACAACTCTTGGTTCAGAAGACGCAAGAGTTGTTAACGATCATAGACCGCAATAAAGAGAGACCATTTGATACTGCTTTTATCAATTTGAAGCACGATGTATCTACTTATTTGATTAAATCCGGACGTAGTTTTGAAGCCTATTATCTTGAAAATGCTCCCTTTGCCATCTTCTCTGCGATTCAAACAAAAGAATACGGTGAGTTGTTAGTACAAGGGGTGGTAATAGTGCCGGGTTAACGGGTTGAATTGAAGATCTTGAACATAACCCACATATTTATTTGTGTCTAAGGCGTTAATTATAACCCCCACACACTTGAAATCATGTAACACACTAGGGGTTGGAATAATTTGAAATATTCTCATACTTTTTTCATTAATTCATGCAGATTTAGCAACAGAATTGCTTGACAAACATCCCCTATTTGCTCTTGGTCCAAATATTAGTTTTGATATTATATTGTTGACAACAACTCTAACCTTCCCAACCAAGATTGGTTTCAAGGAATCTTTAATCTATCCATGTATTTCTCTAACTTCTTTTCATACAAAGAAAATATATATATACTATCAAACCTAATGTACTGACACTACTCTGTCTAACTTGCAGCTTTCGACAATGTCCGTCGGAAAATAGCCGTGAGAAGTTCTTTGCTATTTCACTCTAATTTTTTGAATAAATGTGTGGATGACATCTTAAGGGTAGGGAAAATCTGTAATAACACATGTTGCAGCTGGTTGGGGAATATTTCCATGATATTAATTGGTGAGGAATCAACTATATAAATTAAATATACACTCGTGACGCTAGTTTGATTTGTATCTAATGTAGTTTGGTTATTTACTGTGTAGTCCCACTGGCCACACTTTATCCAATATATGAGTTGATTTGTCTACTCATTCTGGTGCTTCGTTTACCCTTCTCTATGTTGTATTTCCATCTATGGACGGTTTTAGCAGTTAACGGTAAGCGAGTACACACTAGTCCTAAGATGGAAATTTGAACGAATTTTACACTAACTGTCCAATCTTCATGTTGTACCTTAATTTTCAAAATTGTAGTGCGTCCAGTCAAGAATATAGAGAAGAAGAAAAAAGCGTACGATGAAGCGAAGAAGTTTTTGAGTGAGATATGTAATCGTATGGGCCGATCACACCCTGGTTACTGGAAGCCAATTATTGAAGCTGTACGCCGAGATACCTACGAGGTTGTTGATGAGATTCTATTTGTGTCACCTGATACAATCAACTGTAAGAATGAAGAAGGGCATGACATTATTCAGTTAGCCATAATAAATCGTTCAGAAAAGGTATACAACCTTATCTATCACATAATTGAGCGCACCGAGTCTTGTAGAAAAGTGACGGATTCTTCTATGAATTCTCTTGCACACTTGGTTGGAAGATTGGCACCTTCTTCTGTACTCGGTCGTACTACTGGTGCAGCACTACAAATGCAACGGGAGCTTTTATGGCGTGAGGTATGTTGTTACAAATAAGATATCAGTCATCATGATGTGTCTAGTCACATAAAGTAAACTCTACAGGAAGTGCAGAAGCTCATGTCACCTCTAGAACTTATACAAGATAATATCTATAAGGAAACACCAGCAATGGTGTTCACCAGGGAACACCAGGATTTGATGATGCAAGGAGAATGCTGGATGAAAACAACAGCTGAATCATGCAGCATCACTGCTGCATTAATTGTCACAATTGTATTCGCAGCGGCAATCACTGTACCTGGTGGGAATCAAGAATCTGGCATCCCTGTGTTTAAAAAGGAAACTGCCTTCACTATCTTTGCAGTATCTAATGCATTCTCACTATTTACAGCGACTACCGCACTATTACTGTTCTTATCAATCCTCACCACACGTTTTTCCGAAAAAGATTTTCTGGTCAGTTTACCAAGAAGGTTGATTTTGGGTCTTTTCACGTTATTCCTCTCTACAATTGCCATGATTGTAGCCTTTGGTGCAATCTTGTTCCTTGTCTTTTGTGATCACAGACCATGGATGTTGGCACCAATAGCTGGATTTGCTTGCTTGCCGATTTCAATTATTTATTAGATGAAACAATTATTAAACTTAATTTATGATATGTATATGTATTCGTATGATAATATGATAACTAGAACTCGATATGTATATATGATAAGTCAAGGTGGATGTTATAAGCGGGTAATTTAAACTGCCAATGACAGTTTCCCGCTTGAATTAACCGCTTAGTTTGACATGTATATAAGTGTAAGGACCGGCATCATTTACCGGTACCAAGACACTCAATTTCCTTTCGTTAATTGTCTGTCCATTCGTTTGTTTATTATCTGTTAATTATGTCAAACAAGTCCGCTGCAAACCATTGTTTGAATCATCTGCAAGATGATGATGTTCAGATCAAACCTGTGTTAACCCCAACATGTGGTATCAGAGCCACGGGGACAACACTTCCCTGTCAACACTGCAATGACAAAGAATCCAGACGACCACTGAAAATGCATCGAACAAAATTATGTTATTATTGTCATCGTCCAGGCCATTTCATATACGACTGCAAATCAAAGGAGAATGATGAAAATACACAACTGATCTCTCAAGCAGTAAATGCAGGAATAAGAAAACAAAGAGTATCAGTGGAAGAAAGAAACGAGATGATTGTGACTGGTTCAGAAGGCGGTACATGGGGAGATATATGGTATGTTAGTCTTTCGTTTACACAACACTATGCCGGTAATCTAAATGTTTTTAAACGTATCAAACATTTAGTGGGGGTTGAAACCAACTCGGGGGAAAATGATTTCTTGTTTATAAGGGGTATAGGGATTGTGGAAGTCAAATCCAATAACGAAAAACTGTTAATTCAGGGTGTCTTATACACACCGGAATTAGACAGAAACGTACTCAGTCTGAATCAGTTAACTATGCAAGGCTTTACGGTTAAGAAGGACGGAGATACTTGCAAAATATTTCCTATGTTCTCATCTCCAATTGATAACACAGTAAATGAAATAACGGGGTTAACGAAGGAAGATGAACTAGGCCTAAAGGAAAAACAAAAGGTCATACGGCTAAATGATGTAAATGAAAAATATAAAGAGGAATATCTTAATTCCTATTTCGAAGATTTACATGTTTCCTCCGATGAAACGGATTGGAGTGTGATGATCATAAGGGCTTTGGAATTCAATGATTTCAAAGATTGTGTGAATCTGTTAAATATGTTAGAAGATAGCAAGTTTGTGTTCCATTACAAGTACGAACTCGAAAAGAAATTCGACGAAATGGTGTCTTGGTTTCTTATAAGTTTCCTGGGTATAACAACAAGGCCAATGCCTCCGGTTATGACCGAGAACAGGAAAGTGGATCTGCTGAGTTTATACATGATTGTGGAACGGGATGGGGGTTACAACAGTGTAACCGAAGATAATCTCTGGCCGATTATCGCCAAAGACATGGGCTTTGAATACAAGGATGGTGAATACATGCGGACAGTTTATGCCATGTATTTAGACATCCTTGTGTACTATTATAAGTTTAAAGCTGTGCAGACAAAAGCCAACGATTCAGAAAGGATGAAGGATAAGCAAGATGCACCTGAATGCAGTCTCGAAAGGAGCACAAGTGCTGAAGAAGTCAAGAATGTAACTGAAGTGGAATCCTTTGCGCTGTATGCAGAAAATAGTTGGGAAGGAGCATGGAATGCACACAAGAAACGAAGAAAGTTTAACTTTGATCATGCAAGAAAAGCGGTTGAAGAAGCAAATGCAAGCGTTCTCAAGGGTGTTTCTAAACGTAATTAAGTTTAGGGGGAAGTATTAGATGAAACAATTATTAAACTTAATTTATGATATGTATATGTATTCGTATGATAATATGATAACTAGAACTCGATATGTATATATGATAAGTCAAGGTGGATGTTATAAGCGGGTAATTTAAACTGCCAATGACAGTTTCCCGCTTGAATTAACCGCTTAGTTTGACATGTATATAAGTGTAAGGACCGGCATCATTTACCGGTACCAAGACACTCAATTTCCTTTCGTTAATTGTCTGTCCATTCGTTTGTTTATTATCTGTTAATTATGTCAAACAAGTCCGCTGCAAACCATTGTTTGAATCATCTGCAAGATGATGATGTTCAGATCAAACCTGTGTTAACCCCAACATTATTGTTACTATAAAACTCCCCTTGTTGGTAGACTTGATCCAATCAACGTATATCTCCATCTTTGGTAAGCAGAGTTACCTAGAGTCTTGTAAAATTAATCGAAAAACCACAATCTTAGCGTAAGGGATTATGCATTGCAAACACCTGTTGGGTAACAATTCAGATTTCAGTATGTTGAATAAGTGACATGGAATTCAAGCATATGATCTCCCTTTGTAGGTGGCATTCATAACTCTTTTTAAGTTTAATTGGCTTCAGAACATTCATTTTTAGCGATGACTGACTGCTATGTAAGCGGATTTTCGGCTCAGGCATCTCATTGTTATTTATTATCTCATTAGTATAAGTTATCTGATTTATTTGAATTTAAAAGTTTAGATAGGCTAATTAATATTATGATTATTTGTTTATCATTATAACACCTATATGTTATGGGTGAACCATTTGTTTATGATTAATGAGAGTTCAATGACTTTTATCACTCGATCCATGACAATGTGAAAATATTTGTTGTTCGACCAACTACAAAATTTTTAATTATCTTATCTTTCTCTACTATCTTCACTAAACCGAATTGATCCTTATCATTATTATTGTTAGTGGTATGGTGCCCGCGCGTTGCTGCAGGGGCACACCACTTAGGAAATGGTTTCATACCCAGAGGGGAGATCTAATCGGACGACTCGAAGGTTCACTTAAATCGCAGTGTTGCCATTAACCTTACACATGTAAATTAAATAATATGTCGACATAAAAAGTATCAAGTACGTATGAAAACCATTGTTGCATCTCAATAAACGTACACACAAATACAAAAAATAGCAATCATAAACATAACAGTTTTAAAAAAATCCAGTTGTCAAGCACACGCATCATAATGAGTTGTAATTTAGTCATAAGCCTTGCACACTTCAATTATCGCATCTAGATTTCCCGTCCACCATTCTTCATCTTCGAGACTGTTACCAAAGTTTCTTGTTCATCTTTCACCACTGCATCTACTTGAGCAGGTTTGGCCACTAATAAGAAAATAAGGTTAACTATCTTAACTACAAGTGTTTTTATCATCTTTAATATTTAGTATAGACACCTGGCACATCTTTCATTTTGCTCTTTGTCTCATCCATAAAAGCAATCTAATTTCTGTATAAAAAAGTGACCAAAGTGTGTGAGCTAATAACATAAAAATGTGTTGTAAATATATATTTGTAATGTAATTGGTTAAACCACAAAATACATTAAAAATCATTACATTTCGATTCAAAAGCAGTTCAGTTATCATGTAACACCTCCCATAGACAACATTTGAGGTGTATACTCCGCCTCGTCTAAAATCTTTGGTAGGGTGTACTAACACTTTTGTATTTTCACGTGATACTCCTCTTGATAACGCCACATAAAATTGACTTTGAGAAAATACATAATCCAAAAGATAAACACCAATATGAGGAATTGTTTGACGCCGAGCTTTGTTTATTGTCATGGAAAAGCTGAGACGAATTGGAAACTGTTTTCTTTTAAGCTTGAACAGGAACATGCATCCTCAGAAAGACATAGAGGTATTCTTGGCAAAAATACTTTGTTTCCCATGTGTCGTTGCTTGACATCTATTTCTTCATCAATAACATTGCGTTGGAAGCCTCTACATATTAATCTTGTGCCATTACATAGACCATGTGATGGATGGATATTCCTTAATGTCACACCCCGCCAAAGCAGAAACGTGCGATGTAACCAAAAAGGTTTTTAGAGCATATGATTAAACAAACAAACTCATGATATGAAACCGAAAGCTTACAAAAGGTTTTACAATCCAAATACTAGGGTTCTAACACAAGCCTACACTAGAAGACTATCATGAGACTTTTCCAAGGGCTTGGTATCCTAGCATGCATGCAACTCAAATGTAGTCCCCTACATGGGTGAAATACCTGAAAAACATGCTTAAAAACGTTAACATAAGGTTGGTGAGTTCACAGGTTTGTTTCATATAATTGAAAACTCATGTTCATGTAAAACAATTTTATGAAATCTTATGGACCAACTGGAGAACACTTCACAAATTATTTTCATACAATTCATTGTATGAAAATCCAGTACCCACCCGAGGACTCGCCTCATAAACTATTTTTATGCAAACAAGGGTACAAAAACTATAGTATTCGCCCTATAATTCACTTCATAAACAATTTTCATGCAAACAAGGGTATGAAAATCTAGTATTCACCTGAGGATTCACCTCATAAACTATTTTCATGCAAACAAGGTTATGAAAACCTAGTATTCTCCCGAGGATTCACCTCATAAACCATTTTCATGCAAACAAGTGTATGAAAGTCTAGTACCCTTTCCCCTAATGCATGAAATTTTATCCCTATGAAAAATTTGCCTACACAAATACTTCCCTGGACTACCGTGCAATTTCAATGACGTATATGGTAATAAATAGTATGCGTAGCCAATGAGAATCATGGTGATCAAATCAATGCCTAGCTAGGACTATGATGTAAAACCCCAAATTTCGTATGTCATGATATAACATTATAATTTTCGATGCTTTGATGATAAAAAAAAATGGTAAATAAAGATTTATACCATAAGCAAGGTTAAAGATATAAATACTAAGTTTAAGACGTATCTATATAATTAAAGTTAACCGAAAGAAAGATAACCAAGTTAGTATGAGAAATGAGAGGTTAGACATGCTCTAAAAGATAGAGGGCTGAAAATGAAAATATATATATATTAAAACCATTTGATAAAAAAAAAAAAAAAGAGAAGTCAGTGTATGTGTGTGGGGGTGCGATCGAGAGAAAGACCAAGGAGAAACCCTTCTCCTCAAAACCTAGCAAGAAATCATCAAATTGAAGGGCAATAGGGCTGAAATCTTATGCATGAGTGAAGAACTAAGATCACCTAAGTGTTCTTGACATCAAGTAAGTTGAAATTTGTGTTTTGGTGATGTTTAATTAAGTGGGTTATGTGTAATCCGTGAATGTATTGTAAAATTAAACATGAACATTAGTTGATATGAATGTGTAGATGTTATAATATGTTTGAATTTGGCCTAATTGATGGTTAAAAGTGAAAACCCACTTGAAATAGGAACACTATGAAATGTAGTGATGAATCATGTGCAAATTAAGGTGATAATTATGTATGAAATTACTTACAACAAGTGATTGTTAAATAAGGTTTGATGATGAATGAATGTCATATGAAATTAGTTAGAAATTGATGAACTTGATATGAATTAGTTGAAGATTATGCATGAGATAGTTGTACTTTATGTAGTGCTAGTGTTACGCACACCACGTGTTTGATGAAATGCCTAAGTATTGTTTGTTTATGTGGTAAAGATGATTTGTGCACATATGATGGTAATTGATATGAATATGTGAAATGATGAGTTGTTAGCTTACTATGCTAATGTAAATATGAATTAAAGATATGAAATTGAAAGAAAGTTGAATGCGAAATTGTAGGCGTGAAGGAGGAAGGTACAAGCCTAACCGGTTCGCAAGCAACGCAAAACAAAGGTAAGTTCATATGAACTTCGCTCATGTAGAATGTAGATTTTGTGTTAGTTCTCTTGTAAATAATTGTTCGATGTTTTATGCGGAAATTTATAGTAAAATTTCTTAATGCGATTTGTTAGTAGAAAAAGGGAAAAGTCTATTGACGACCCGTATAAATGGGTCTAAAGTATGAGAATGAGGTGTTCATGGTGATGTAACTACGAGTCAAGTAAGATGAATATGTTATGAAGTTAAGACAACTAGCGATGACTTTTATAAGTCGAACTAGTGAAACAAGGAAAATTAAAAAGTAAGAATAAATATGATCCGTGGGAACGGGTCGGATAAAATAAAATGATTTATGATGATGGAAACTAAGATGGTGCTATATCCATTAAATGGAATTGTCATATGAGAAATTTGAATGAAAAGATGTAAAAATATAATGACCCCGTAACGGGTCAAATAATGAAGAAAAGCAAATTGTATTAGTAATATGTTTTTAACCGAACTAACTTGTAAGTTTGTGTTATGGATGTAGGTGAATCTCACTCTTGATAATGGCGAGCTTGGATCGAACACACCACATCGCCCTTTATGCGCTTCCGGTTTAGTCTCTTTGTAAATGGGTCAAATCACTTTTATAATGTAAATGTTAAGTTTATGTCTAAGATGTTTCGTAAGTAAACTAGGATTTTAAATCTTATTTTTGGTAGTTCGGACAAAACACTTTTGGTGGAATCTTGTATGGTTACAACTTATATGTCTTTTGAAACGTGTCATAGAATTTAGTTTGAATGGTGATTGTTAAAAGCAGGGAATTGTATATAGTACGAACGGGTCATGCCCAATTTTTGTTAAAAATTAGTATGTGGTTACTATTATTTTCGAATGTGAAAAAAGTGGGCGTTACAAGTTGGTATCAGAGCCGAGGTTTGAGGGATTCGGGCACGGGATAGGGTGCTCGGACTCAAACCAAAAGCTCAAGATATGGTGTGTGTTCGCTCCAAGACGCGGTTAAGGTACGAATTTAGTATTATGATTTCTAAGTTTCATTTTATCGGAAATGGTTAAGGGAAGGGACGTGGAGTTTTGCTATGGGTAATGCCTGAAAATGGTAATTCTGGAAGCCCCGGGGAAAGTTCGGGTGTTACGGTACTCGGGAACGGGTTGGAATGGGTAAAAAAAAAAAAAAAATCAAGCACAACAGCGTTTTGGGCGGACGGCTTAGCGTCGCCGACGCCCAGTTGGGCCGTCGCCGACGCCCCAGGGGTGATTCAGAAAGACCCGACGCCCAAATACGCTGTCTACGCGTCTTGTGGCTCGACGCCACTTTGAGCATGCGTCGCCGACGCCAGGGAGGGCCGTCACCGACGCCACTCCCTGGACTTATTTTTCTGATTTATTTTGTTTGTCTTTTTTTTGATGTATTCCGAGCTCCGAATGCCATAAAGCACGTCTAAAGGTCTCAATAAACTTCTAGGAAGTAGTATAAGATAGAAAGGGATCATTTGGACTAAATTTGGTGCATGATTACGAATCAATGAAAAGTATGGTACACGAATGTAAAAGGGAACCTTAAGAAATTTTAAATTCTCGTAATAGGAAAACATGCATATCTTAACAACTAATGATACTACCCTATGATGACGAAAGGTATGTGGTGTGGTCACTATGTGACCGTTAAAACCGATAATGATGAATGGTATGCGGTGTGGTCACGAAGTGGCCGTTAACACCGAGAATGATGAATGGTATGCGGTGTGGTCATGAAGTGGCCGTTAACACCGAGGATGATGAATGGTATGCGGTGTGGTCACGAAGTGGCCGTTAATACCGAGGGTGATGAAAGGTATGCGGTGTGACCACGAAGTGGCCATTAACACCCGAATTATGAAATAAAAGCATAATAACCATAATTAAAAGGACAAAGGTCAATAAGATGTAAGCATGATGACATGAAGTAACATGTAACGAAGTGAAAAGCGTGTGAAATTAACGAATGTGTAATAAGTAAGAGAATTAAAGTCATTGAAATATGTTAAGCATATTAACATATTTCCTAAACCATGTTATAGAATATTTCTTAAGGCAAATCCAATAGTTTCGTTAAGCTTCCGAAAATGCAACCTATGATAATTGAGATCCTCTAAATGTCAACCGGGTCATATCGAAATGTTTCGAAGTAAGAACATACATGATTGGAAAGTTGTGAATGAAGTTCTAGTTGAGTTTATCAACCCTATGATGAGAGGTATGTGGTGTGGTTATAAAGGACCATTGACACCTAGCATGAAAGAAAAGAAAGGAAAGTATAAAAATTTAAAATGCTAGAATGAAGTGAACATGATCAAAGAATAAAATTTAATAATGATCTCGAATGATATAGTAGATGGCTGATGAAAACGAAGAAATTGTTAACAAAATATGTTCCAAGTAGCGGATAGTGCGAGAAAGTAAGTAAGAAGGATGAGTGATTCTATTCCCTTATGAACGAAAGGCATGCATGATATGGCCTATCGTGACCGATGTTGATGATGATGTACAAGTGAAATGAAAGTTATGAAATATGAGTATGAATGCATGAATGTAACTTGAGATGACATGGAAAGTATATGAAGTAATGAATGTAGAAAATGCTTAACGTAAATGACGGACGAAAGAGAGTAAACTCAAATGATGTTGGTCTTAAGTAGGAGAATGCTAGTGTAGACGGAACGAATCGTGTGTAGATATGTAGATATAACTAGGTGACCATGTAGATGTATATGTCATGTAGTATGAGTATGAAATGCATACAATGTTATTAATATGGTCTACCGTTTTAAGATGGATTTATGTACATAATTCGAAAGTACATGGATAGGGCAGTTGACTTTTAAAGTCAACAATGTGTGATCATCATGCATTGACTCTTAGACACATGTGTTGAAATAGAAAGTTAATGTGCTATGTATTAGATGATTGATGTGTTGTGAATGATGATCATTAGGTTATGTAGATCTGGAATGAAGCATTTATTAGTATATGTTTTATATATGTTGCAATTGACTAACTAAAGTCAAGTAATGTATGAATGAAAAAGAAAAATGATTGTTTGTGTGTATGCCCACATATGCTAACCGTGTAATGAGTATAATGATATGTAAGGATGGAAATCTTGACGATTTACTCAAGCATGGATGGCTAACGGGTCAAGAGGTAACAACGAGAAAAAAAAATGAATGAACATGGACACTAAAGGTAAGTGATTCTGATTCACTTCTTAGTATGTATATAGAATTTTCATGTTTATGAATGTGGAGAAATCATGTAAGGTTGTGTAATGAATGGGAGTATTAAGATAAGTATTGACCTTGTTAGACGAAGGTAGAATTCTAAGACGAAGGTAAGTTATTGAAATAAAACGGGTCGAATAAATGCGCAAAGGTAATGTAACGATAATGAAATTCGTAAAGAATAAAGGCCCGGGTTAAGGATCTTTAGTCACTTATGTAGGGAAATGTTTTACGGACAATTAGAAACAAATTTCAAGTGAAACGGATGCAAAACGAACGAGTTATGAGAGTTTTGGTATTAAAATGGAAAGCTTATGGGCACCACCGTAGCTTACGGTGGAGGTCAAGTACAAAATGTAAAGTTATGCATTCCTGCATTTTTCTTTGATTTCGGACCTCGTGAACCCATCCCAAGCCCCGATAAGCATCTATAATGTACTTCAACCCTACCAAAAGGCTTAATAAGTTACAGGTGAGTATGAAACTCGTTTTTTTTTAGATTCAAAACATACCCGAATGTTACAACAAAAAAAAAAAAAAAAAAAAAAAACGTTTATGAAGCGTGAGTAAGAATGGGGTGTTTAAGTGAGTATGCGGGGAAATGAATTAAGTATGTGGGCCAGTATGTATAGTTTTAATTACATTTCAATAGCTGAAACTTGTAAGTAATCATGAGTAGGAGTGAGTATGTACATAAGTCTGTACATACGTGTCTTATATGGAGATTATAATTAGGATGCATTAGCAAATCTTTTGGAATGACTTAAGTGTATGTGAGAGCTTGTTAGGTAATTTCCTTAGCATTACAATTGCTAGAAGGAATGACGTATGTACGACGGCTATGGAATGTGATGACAAGTATAGTTGCGTATGACACTTCGAGTGTAATATGAGATACACAAATGTAAGTATTGATTACTCGATTATATTGATAGCGTGATTAAAGCCTTATGTTGGCCCTTGTAATCAAGGGGTAGCCGGTAGAGAAGTTAGAACAAGTTGGTATACACCCGGCAAGTATAAATGTATGCATTAAATTGCGGTTAACCATGTAGATATGATAAATCATCAATGAAAGAAATATTGGTCTCGGGTAGAGATCACACGTAGGTGTCGCAAGAAAAGTATGAAAAGAATTATCAAGCAAACACCATGAAAGAAATTTTGCTCGATATCGGCTCAAGAAGAATGGGAGGTATGTAGAAGCTAAATAGTTGGCAACTATCAAAATGATGTATGACTTATGATTTTATGTAAATGTCTAGGAATGAACAAGTATGTATATTATGAAAATCATTTCCCTAAGTAAATGTTAGAGGAACGCGAGAATGATTAACTTGACAGATAAGTTTTTAAGAAATCAGCTTGAATAAATAAACGATGATCATGGAATAACGTAATAGGATAGCATTGAATCATGAAAGATTGATTATTATGTGTATTAGACAAGTTTTAAAGTAGTAATGACCGATTCAACATGATGGATGATCGAATTAAAGCATGTTGTCGAAGTTCGAGGTATGTAATTATAAAGGGATACGTGTAGACCTGTCAGAAAGTATGTATTTAGGTTTCGGGGACGAAACCTTCTTTAAGGAGGGTAGACTTGTAAAACCCCAAATTTCGTATGTCATGATATAACATTATAATTTTCGATGCTTTGATGATAAAAAAAATGGTAAATAAAGATTTATACCATAAGCAAGGTTAAAGATATAAATACTAAGTTTAAGACGTATCTATATAATTAAAGTTAACCGAAAGAAAGATAACCAAGTTAGTATGAGAAATGAGAGGTTAGACATGCTCTAAAAGATAGAGGGCTGAAAATGAAAATATATATATATTAAAACCATTTGATAAAAAAAAAAAAAAAGAGAAGTCAGTGTATGTGTGTGGGGGTGCGATCGAGAGAAAGACCAAGGAGAAACCCTTCTCCTCAAAACCTAGCAAGAAATCATCAAATTGAAGGGCAATAGGGCTGAAATCTTATGCATGAGTGAAGAACTAAGATCACCTAAGTGTTCTTGACATCAAGTAAGTTGAAATTTGTGTTTTGGTGATGTTTAATTAAGTGGGTTATGTGTAATCCGTGAATGTATTGTAAAATTAAACATGAACATTAGTTGATATGAATGTGTAGATGTTATAATATGTTTGAATTTGGCCTAATTGATGGTTAAAAGTGAAAACCCACTTGAAATAGGAACACTATGAAATGTAGTGATGAATCATGTGCAAATTAAGGTGATAATTATGTATGAAATTACTTACAACAAGTGATTGTTAAATAAGGTTTGATGATGAATGAATGTCATATGAAATTAGTTAGAAATTGATGAACTTGATATGAATTAGTTGAAGATTATGCATGAGATAGTTGTACTTTATGTAGTGCTAGTGTTACGCACACCACGTGTTTGATGAAATGCCTAAGTATTGTTTGTTTATGTGGTAAAGATGATTTGTGCACATATGATGGTAATTGATATGAATATGTGAAATGATGAGTTGTTAGCTTACTATGCTAATGTAAATATGAATTAAAGATATGAAATTGAAAGAAAGTTGAATGCGAAATTGTAGGCGTGAAGGAGGAAGGTACAAGCCTAACCGGTTCGCAAGCAACGCAAAACAAAGGTAAGTTCATATGAACTTCGCTCATGTAGAATGTAGATTTTGTGTTAGTTCTCTTGTAAATAATTGTTCGATGTTTTATGCGGAAATTTATAGTAAAATTTCTTAATGCGATTTGTTAGTAGAAAAAGGGAAAAGTCTATTGACGACCCGTATAAATGGGTCTAAAGTATGAGAATGAGGTGTTCATGGTGATGTAACTACGAGTCAAGTAAGATGAATATGTTATGAAGTTAAGACAACTAGCGATGACTTTTATAAGTCGAACTAGTGAAACAAGGAAAATTGAAAAGTAAGAATAAATATGATCCGTGGGAACGGGTCGGATAAAATAAAATGATTTATGATGATGGAAACTAAGATGGTGCTATATCCATTAAATGGAATTGTCATATGAGAAATTTGAATGAAAAGATGTAAAAATATAATGACCCCGTAACGGGTCAAATAATGAAGAAAAGCAAATTGTATTAGTAATATGTTTTTAACCGAACTAACTTGTAAGTTTGTGTTATGGATGTAGGTGAATCTCACTCTTGATAATGGCGAGCTTGGATCGAACACACCACATCGCCCTTTATGCGCTTCCGGTTTAGTCTCTTTGTAAATGGGTCAAATCACTTTTATAATGTAAATGTTAAGTTTATGTCTAAGATGTTTCGTAAGTAAACTAGGATTTTAAATCTTATTTTTGGTAGTTCGGACAAAACACTTTTGGTGGAATCTTGTATGGTTACAACTTATATGTCTTTTGAAACGTGTCATAGAATTTAGTTTGAATGGTGATTGTTAAAAGCAGGGAATTGTATATAGTACGAACGGGTCATGCCCAATTTTTGTTAAAAATTAGTATGTGGTTACTATTATTTTCGAATGTGAAAAAAGTGGGCGTTACATATGACGTATGTGCCGGCATAAGCACGTAACCAAACCATGACAAATGTTTCATCGTCACATCGCCAATCAAGGAGAAGTATAACAAGTTAGGACACAATAGCACTCCCACAGGACACGACTGACCAAGAGCGGGGTTTGTTAAACCCAATAGATCTATTCAATTGTTCCGCGGTCTCCAAGGCTAATGGTTACTAAATGTAAAAAAGAGGACTTCCCGAGCTCTGAACTAACCAAACTTATACGCACATAATAGATCTGATGGATTTCATTCGTAACTACCGTATCATGTAAATGAAAACACGTACATATCATATATGTTATCCATGTTTTCGTAAACCTTTTATGAAATTCATAGAAAACCATATGACTTAGCAAAACATGTATGTCTTTGTAAACCATCTATGCAATTCATGAAAAATCACGTGACTTGCCATAAAACAAGCATGTCTTTTCCCCAAAATGTAAAAGCAGTAAATAAAGGGGTCGTGAACTCATCTGGAGCACTCATATGCAAGGCTAGCAAGTAAATAAAAGTCTAAACAAGCAAACCGACCTACACGTGTCCTAAACTATATAAGACATTAGGCCTAAAATGAGTCTACCCGACATGTCATTCACCAAACTTGCTTAGACTAAAAATGATTTGTTAATATTTTTATGTGAATAATAAAATTGGACGACCCGCTGGTGATTGATTATACGAGTGTTAATATATATATATATATAGGGTGGGGTTCTAGAGTGAACATTAGTGTACTTGCGAACTGAGTGAACTGGCCATTGATTTACACACGTGGATGGCTAGGATTTCATCATCAAACCGTAAATTACACTCGTGTATTTCATCAGCAAATCCTGGCCATTGATCTACACACATGTATGGCTAGGATTAGTTCGCTCAGTTCACAAACTACACTAGTGTTCACTCATGAACCTAATCCTATATATACATATATACATATATATATATATATATATACACACACATATATGGGAGGGTTATCTTGAGAACGCTAAATATTGCGAGAACCGTGAGAACGAATGAAAAAACCAATCAAAACCAATGTTTTTAATACAAACTTCATTGTAATTAAGATATAACATCAAAAAAAGAATTTACAACATCAAATAATTCATTTATCCTTTCAAAATCACTCTTTTTAGATTTTTTACATATGTGTAAATATAGCAGATTTACACATGTGTAAATGGCAAACTTACACATGTGTAAATTTTTTTTTTATTTTACAAATTCACATAAATTTAGTGTGAGGTTCATTGGGGGAACACTAAAAAAGTGTGAAACCGGGAAACCCCTTTTAAAACCCTTGGATTAAGTTAATCAAAGACTAAGATGTAATCAATTAGAAACACTCTTAATTTACACTGGAGGGGTAGAGTTGGCTTTTTGGAAAAACAACAAAAAAGAATTAGGGAGCTTCGAATCATCTCCCATCGTCAGCGCTGCCACCGTCGGAGCCCTAGCAGAAGTCTGCTGCCACCGTCGAAGTCCTAGCGGAAGTCTGCTGCAAATCCGGTCGCCAGAGACCAATACCTCCATTGAAGCCTCGGTGGAAGTCCGCCGTAGATCTGAAGACTCTTTCACAATCGAATCCCGAGTGGAAGTCCGCGACAAATCTGGTCGCCGGAGACCGCTGCGAAGCGGTATCTACATTCTACTTTTATCTTCGTCATATATATATATATATATAGGGTCAGGATTTAGAGAAAACGCTCAAAAGTGTGAGAACGAAGAGAACGCTTATGGATCGTCCGATCAAAACAATCTATGGACTAGATTGGTACGGTGGCATTTTAGTAAATAACACAAATTTTATTATGTGGACGCGCGCCATTAAGGGTAAAAAGGTAAAAAACAATCCCTTACATAAAACGCCAAATAAATACAAAACGGCAATTTTATCACTGCGTACTTTTTTCTGTGTTTTAATTTAAGCTCTCTGGCTACAAAAACGCCATTATATATAACGCCAAAGTTTACATCCGGATAAATGTTAATTACATTTTTTGTTATAAAAAATAACATCCCGCCTAACCCACGCGCCAACAAAATTCTATAAATAGAAACGCCTCACCACCTTCCGTTTATCACACCAAAAAAACACAAAAAAAAACACACACAGTGGTTGCTAAAAAAAATTACAACTCAATGTAAAACGCCAAAAAATACAACGACAGCAAACATCTTTTCTTTTGATCCTCAATAAAGTTCTGAATGAAGCTTCAATTAATGATTTGTTATGCGAGTGTAGAAAGATTTTGCTGCATGAGATGGACAAAATTGAAAAAAGAGGGACTGATGACACCCATATGTTATACTGTCATCTTTGTTCCTGAATAAGGTTTGGATGATAAGAAGAGACCTATACCAGTGGCAGATAGCATCCACCCACAGGGGGTCGCTCTATGTCTCCAACATCAACAAAGACACTTCAACACATGAACAAAGAAAATAAAACAACGCTAAACCCAAAACGCCATTTATTTGTCACATTTCTTGTATTTTCAAAAAAAAAAAGAGACTGATGACACTGAAGATTTAAAATCATAAATTGCTTCTGCTTTGTTTTTTTTTTTTTACTTTTTTTTTTAATTTTCTTTGTCTATTGTTTGATTTGTAATGTCAGATAATAAACAACAAAATAATATTAATGCCATAATGAAAAATGTAATAAAACGCCAAAATTAGCAAATACGTGTAGAACGCCATAATGCCATAAAAAAGCCTCTAAAAACTACCAAACTATAATAAAATTAATTTGAACAACTAATATTATAAAAAAAGAGTGAAACAATGTGCAAAGAATATAAAACAAAAAGAAGTCCAATAGTTATCTAACCGCCATTGGAAAACAAATCGCCATAATTACAGCCGTCAAAAAGATTTGACGTGTTACACCATTAAAACAGTTGAATCTAAAAACAAAACACGGTAAACTGCAAAAAACAGTAAAATGAAACGACGGAAAACATAATTACTAACATTTATTATATTTATTTATCTTTTTTCAAAACGCCATAATTACCTGCCATACGCGGGAAAAAAAGGTCAATATAAAAGAAGACCATGAGAACACAAGCTCAAACACGCCAAAAAAACTAAAACGCCACATATTGTCCAAAACGCCAAAAAAATTAAAAAATGGCTAAGATTATTGCATGGAGGTTTGAAAGGAAAGAGAAACGATTCATCATAAAGTTCTCTGATAGGATAAGGGTAAAGGTAAGGACAATCAAAGCCATGCTTGGAATGAATGAAAAGGTTCAGAAGGATATCCTGGCCCTTGGGGTTCCAAGAGACAACGATTGTGAAAGAACTAGAACTGTAATAAACTGACTAGAGAGAAAGTTTCCAGCAGAAGATGATAAAGATGATCATGATATTAAAGATACACAAATACCAAAACTTAGCAGTTGGGTATTGAATGAGGAAGAAGGAACACTTGAAGTAACATATAAAAACGGGGTGCAATATTCAAGACCAATGGAAGAAATATTGAAGACAGGGTTGCTATCTATCATTGAACAACTCTGTGATTTAACACCTTCAAACGATCCAAAATCCAAGGATGCAGTGATATTCAAAAATAGGCTGCAGCAAAGAAGAGACGAGCTAATGGCGTTATACGCAAAAATGAAATTTGATGATGAAGAATCTAAAGAAAGTGAAGAACAAAGCGATGGGTACATCTCTGATGCAATCCCACCTACGAAAGACTATTAGATTATTTGGACTTTTGAGTTATTGTAATTTTTTAAAATATTAATATATGGTAATGAATTATTAACAAAAACATACAAAACGCCAAAAATGACATGGAAAAAGCCATAAGCCAAAATATTAACTATGTGACACAAAAAGAATTAACTCAAAGAGAAGAAATCTCAGAAAAAACAATAAAACACCAAATAATTAATAAATCTACAAAACGCCAAAATTATCTTGCACGCAAAAAATAAAGAAGCATGTCAAACGCGAAAATCATGAAAGGAGAAGAATACTAAGGTGTTGTTTGTTTTTTCTGAGGTAAAACGTCTGCAGTCTACGGACCACATCTGCAGACATCTGCAGCAGAAATGCTGGACCAAATGTCTGCAGTCTGCAAGAAGAAGACTGTTTGTTTTTTTTACTTCTGCAAACTGCTGAAATATAAATAAACTGATTTATTAAACTTATAAGAGTTTTTCAACATTCAACTTAAATAATAGTTATACAATACTGAAATAATATTCATAAAAAAGACAATAACATTTTTTAAAGCATTGTATCCATGTTTTATATTAACTGCTCAGCAATCTCATCTTGTAACTGAGTCATATATTCCCGATCTGCGCCTCTCTCATGTCGGAGGACACCCCAAAAATGTGAAAAGCAGCTAAGAATATAGGATCTATCGTTCGTTAAGGTAAAAGTATTTGTTTGAGGGTTGTATATGTTACCGGTTTTGTTTTTCAAATACACCCAACCTACGTATTTGGCTTTAAGATTATCGTATGCATTCTTCATTTGTTTTTGAGTCAAATCCAAGCCAAACTTTTCGTTAAGAACTTTTCCTAATTTATTCCACGAGTCTTTATGCAAACTCAAGCCTTTTCTACCCACCGTTTTTATCTCTTCAATGCAAGTCTCTAATAAGCATTTAGATGGTCGTTTGACCATTTTTGGTTCTCTCCCATTTCTACTAATCAACAAACAACCAATTAATAAAATAGGCACGCATCATGTCAATCCATAAATTTTATTTTTTGGCATATGATACTCGATTACTTTGATTTGTGACATACAACACATTCTTTAAAGAAACCACAAAAATATATGGGTCAAACGGGTTACACCATGCTACATGTAACCCATCTTGGTGAACATGTTTACGGAACAGAAAGAATAGATCCAGATTTTTTGTTTTGGACAAAGACCTCAAGTAGCCAACTGTATCATCAAACACTGAACAAAACTTGGAATTTTGCATATAATGACTAGCCTTAAACAAATCCCATCACAGAAGCATATTAACTAACAAATTAACAATTTTAACTAACAAATTAACTAACAAATTAACATATAACTATATAACTAACAAATTAACAATTTTAAAATAACATATAACTAACAAATTAACAATTTTAACAATTTTCAAATAATACAACAACCATATAACTAACAAATTAACAATTTTAAAATAACAACTAAGAAGAAAAGGAAAAATCTTTTGACAAAACATGAACAACATACCTGATGGTGGAGGTCGAGGGCCTGAGGTGGTCGTCGAGGGCCGGGGGTGAGACGTCGAGGTGCTGGGCTGGTCGTGGAGGGGCTGGGGTGGGGTGGTTGTTTAGGGGCTGGGGTGTCACACCCCTTTCTGCGGCGGAAGCACGAGGTGTGATCATGAAAGGTTCTCATTGCATACGAAAGGTAAACATACTACATGCTCATAAAAATAACTTCAAATACCAAACATTTCATAATTTGAAAACATAAGTTTAGCATTTACATCGCGAGATAGCATGAAACATTGTCTTAAAAGTTTACAACTTTATTTAAACATAAACATAGACGACATCCACAAGCATGAGTAGACCGCGCGCATATCCACCTTTAGTTACCTGAAATACATGTGAATTTTGGAAAAATGTCAACATAATGTTGGTGTGAATTCATGCAGTTTTGTGTTTCACGCTAGTATGCTTTGTATGAAAACGTGATATGTGTCTTGTAAAAATAAAGTATTCTTGTGTAAATAAAACATTCTTGTATAAATAAAGTATTCTTGTGTACGAACCTCGTACAAATAAAGTATTCTTGTGAAAATAAAGTATTCTTGTGTCAATAAAGTATTCTTGTGAAAATAAAGTATTCTTGTATCAATAAAGTATTCTGGTGGTATGAACTAAATAAAGTATTCTTGTGTACGAATCTCGTACAAATAAAGTATTCTTGTATGTATCAGGGTTGTTAATGGATTGCAAGGCCATTAACATGTGACACGACATAGGAAGACACCAAACCATAGGCATTTTTCTAGTTGTCGATTCACGACGGAGACACAAAAGCACTGCTCGGTACTAGTTTTCACCGAGAGTGTGGCTGCCCGGTCACCCATTAGATCTAACCTTTTGTTCTTTTGTCTTAGTATGTACACGATTAATGGTGCTTATGGTACCCTATTCGTGACACGATTTCTCGTATCATTCCTCAAATGCATCTTACTTGGTACTAGTTATCACCAAGAGTGCTTCTCGTATTCATACCATTTGTAAACATTGTAATATTTGTAACATGTATTTCACCCCCGAAGTTAGAAAACTGAAAACAGTTAAAAGAAAAGGGGGAGCATGAACTCACAACTTTGCGTTCCTTGCGTCGTAAACTTCACCGGATTTGCTTATAATGCGTCGTGACCTAAACGTGTTTTATTATCGTTAGTCACTAGACTTGTATCGTACAAGCACAAGTCACTATCTTTTGTATATGTATTGTTGTGTTAAAAATATTTTATATTTTTAACTATGTATCTTACTTATATTATTTTCTCAAAAATTAATATAAGTTTCTTGTATTTTACACCTGAATTATGCATCTTGTATGTTGTATGTGTATTTTTTGTGTTTTTACTTCTCAAGAGTATTTAGCGTATTTTCAAGTCCTAATACACTAGCACGAATAATACATACTACATACACTTAGCACAAAGTTTGGTGATCAAATAATATATATATTTTTCTCAAAAATATACATACTTAATGTCAAATTTTTAACCTAGACGAAATCATCGTTTCTTAACTCAAAAATTAGGGAAACCTTGGTAAATACATTGGTATACATTTTTAGGGAATAAGTTTCTTAAAACTTATATATTTGTCTAAGTGTCAAAATTTATAAAAATTTTGACAGAGTTTCCCCTAAAATGGAGGTTTCCCATGTTTTCAAAACATGTGTTTATTTTCTTTTAAAAATCATCATCAATCAATTTCAACAACAATCATCAACAACATACACTAATTTCTCTATTTCATGAACTTGAAAATTTATAAAAATGTGTAGTAAATTACTAGGGTATTTAGTAAGTCTTGTTACCCTTTAAAGTGTGATTGCTTCTTTAAAAACTTCATTTTTAAAAAATATGATTCTTTACAACTTATGTTCATGTTTTCTAAAAATACTACTTATTGTATTTTTCTTGTTACACATGTGTATCTTTACTTTATTAACCACCAAAAATAAGGTTTATTTGTTTAATAACCAAGATTAAGTAAAACTTGTATTTTTAACTTGGTTCTTTTGAAAAACCACTCATGGATATTTAGATCTACATGTTTACCATCTTACTTTGATCTTTAATTTTAGGAAAACATAGTGTTCTTTCAAGTTCATGATCTTTTTGTGGATGATTCATAATCTTTAACATGTTCATCCCCTTATCTTGCTAGATTATGTTTTTAATCATGATCCTGCAAGATTGTATGATGGTCTACATCATTTCTACCAACAAACAATAACCAACAATCATAACAACTCATGTACATCAAGTTTTCTTCATATTTAAAGTTTATGTTCAAGTTCACTTCTTATGATTCATTAGTGTTCTTGATGTTTTTGAACATGATTCATCATTAACCACTTAGAATAGATGTAAACTAGATAGATCAAGACTCTTACCACTAGCACAAGGCTAGGGATGACCAAGAGGACAAATGAAGGGGATAAAAGCAAATAAGAGTGGTTCTTGAACTTCCGAAAGCTCCTAGCTTCACTATGCACCTTCTAGCACCTTAATACAAGCTTGGAATGTGTAGGAGGTGATTGGATGATGGTGGTTATGGTGGTGTTGATCTCGGCCGAACCAAGGGGAAAGGAGGAGAAAGAAGTGTGGGGTGTTATGTGGTGTGAGAGTTATGGAGCTAAGATCTCAATGTGTTATACTTATACCCATTTTCTCCTAGTTTCCTTTGTGTAATATGTCACTAAAGAAGCAACATAATCCATTATTTAATCACCATAAAATCAAGATGGTGGGGTCCTTGTCTAGAGCCGGTTATGGGGGGGGGGGGTAGCTAGTTAGGTTTCAATTCCAAGTTACATCTTCTAGTTACATTTCAAGTGTTAATTTTAGTGTTAAGTGTGTTTAGGTGTTTTAGGATATAATATGATGTTTAGGGACCATAACTACCTTGGTATGTTAAAATAATGCTTCTTATAATATTTTGATGTTCCGGGTAATGTCCGGTTGTTCGGTTAAATACCGGCTCGTTAAGGTGCTAAATTGCACCGTTTAGTGTCCTTCATGTACCCTTTTGTAACACTTTCTGTGACACCCCAACCGATGGTGGAATCATCGGGGCATGGCCTTGAGCGAAACAAATTGTCCAGAAGTTTCCATAACAATTATCATCACTATTCAGTTTAAATAACACGTCCCATACCGTGTCCCAAATAACAAACAAATTATTACAGATAACCACTAGTCAAATATTCTGTTCCGACAACTCAGATTTAAGTAAGACAAATAAATATTGTTCAAATGCTCCTAAAGACCCAGCCTGACAAGATCTACAGACAACTATGCTCTAGTTGCTTTTTCCTAACAGACAACTATTTGTTGGGGGCCTCTAGAGCTTTATTCTAGCCTCACTTTCCTAGCAAGCAAACATCTTAAACACCTGTCACATACGTTAAATTAAAGTCAATACATATAATGTAAAGGTGAGCACACAAGTTTGATAATAGCATATAGAGTTCGAATAGTTTACGCATAACCAGCACGTAGACAGAGGAAAACGAAGCATGTTAATTACCGACATTGACCTATCGATACCAGTGACTGCGGGTTGACTGTCCGACACAGTTCGCAATACATGATTACCACCGTAATCCATGCAAGTAATTGTCCTTAACAACCCCCGTGTGAACGGGTGCTGAGTCCAAACTATAGTACTACGTCGTTAAGGCAGGTAGACAGTATTCCACGTGTAAACACAATCAACAAGCATTCATTTAGTCACGTAATACATGCATATTGGTTAGCGTTCAAATAGTTTGAGTAGTGTGATCGATTGTGTCTTGATATAAGTAACGTATGTAACACCCAAAAGTGCTGAAAGCGAAAAGGGATCGAGTATACTCACAGCGATTGATTGATGGATTGAAGGGAGCGCTTTGAGAGTAGGGTTAGCCTGAACAGTTCGATAGCATAACGGTGAATACACGTAATGTCACACCCCAACCGATGGCGGAAACATCGGGATGAGACGAACAAATTGCTCAAAACATCATAACACTACATGTGACAATATAATTAAATTTCATTTATTAAAATTGCAAAGTTTCATACATTGTCATAAAAGGAAATAACAAACATTAAACATAGTTTATTTCAAAAGTGGGTTTCTAGGCCATCCTATTCATTTCTTCAAATCTTGACTTCCTCATCCTGCAGTATGCATTTAAAATAAAGTCAACAAAACATGTTGGCGAGTATACAAGTTTGAATATAGTATAATATGTTTGAAATAATTTAACATGCTCAAATCCACGTGACTACATGATTTCATATTAACAGTTATACTCGTAACGATGATATCTATGTGTTCAAACCAAAGTTTAACGCAATTAACATAGCCTAACCCTAGAAGAGTGGTAAATGAGTAACATAGAATAAACCTAACAATACCCATAATATTATGGGAGGGGCGTTTCAACCTACAGCGCTGCCATTGTTAGGGGAGGCTTGCAAAGTTAATGAACACACAGTCATAAATGTTTAACAGTAGCATAACATGATTAACATGAGTCAAATAGATTCACATGAAATGTGGATTGAGGGTGCAAAAATGTTTAACATAGTGTGTTTGATATAGAAATGCATACAGCACCCAAAATGTGATAAAATAGAAAATGGGTCATGTATACTCACCTTAGGTTGCGTTGCGTTTTTCTTGGAAAAGATTAAGTCAAGAGATTGCCCAAGAGAATGTGCACAAGAGATTTACCCTATTAATTTTGAGGATTGTTAAATATTATGAATTTGGAGATTATTTAAATAACAAGGCTTTTATAAAAATAATATTAACATTTTTAAAATAACAATCATATGTCTCATATTTTGTATTTAATGAAATGTATGACAATTTATTTATAAATAAGTAAATGTAATAATACTAATTTTTTATATACTATTAAAATAATATTTCTGATTTTGCCAAAATATTATAAATATTATTACTAAAATTTTGGATTTTATATAAATAATAATTCTGATTAATATTAATAATATAGATTAATAGTTCAGATTTAAAATAATAAATCTGATTATATATATATAAAATAACAATTCTAATCTAAATAAATAGTAAATCTATTTATAATAATTCTGATTTAGATAAAATAAAATAATAAATCTGAAAATAATAATTCTGATTTAAAAATATTAATTCTGATTTAATAAAATAAAAATTCTGATTTGATAAAATAATAATTCTGATTTTAAAGTATAAATTCTGAATTAATAAAATAATGAATCTGAATAAAATAATAATTCGGATTATTTAAATACTAATAATTTCTGATTTTAAATAATAATCCTGAAAAATTAAAAATAAATTCTGATTTTATAAAAATCCTGTTCATAAAAGAAAACAGAAATTCTGTTAAAAATGTTACTAAATCTGTTTTAATAACATTTCTTGAAATATTAATATATAATAATAATAATAATAATAATAATAATAATAATATTGGTAATAATAATAATAATAATAATAATATTATAGAAACCGTAAATATATATAAAATAAGAAAGCGGGAACGAAACGGTTACCGGACGGGGTCACCGGTGGCGGCAGACGGCGGCAATGGCGATAGACGGCGGCGAGGTGGTTCCCGGCGGCGAGGTGGTGGTCGGAGGTTGTGCAGGATTCCGGCGAAGGTGGTTTCGGTTTCGGTTTCGGATGATCGGGTGAAAGGAACTATGAATCGAGGTTTGGTCGGCTTATATAGAGTTGTAGACGTCGGTTACGAACCACGAGGGGTCGGGTTTTCCGGTAAACATTCAAAGGTCGAAGAAGAAGATGAACAATTGGCGGTTTTATTTAAATTCGCGAATTTAATGTCATGTTAAATATAATTCGACATCCAGATATGCCGGATGTGGCATGCCCGGCCGAGTGGTTAAGTCGCTGTTTGTTAAGCGCATGGTCCCGAGTTCGATCCTTGTTCCGCGCGGTTCAACCCCCTTTTTTACTAACAATTAGTCTGACTAACTGGGTTAGTCACTAACTGAGTTTTCTAACTCAGTTAGTGCTGCCCTTTGATAAAATTAACCCAGTTAGCTGATTTAACTGGGTTTTCACTAACTGAGTTAGTTTAACTAACCAAAACTAACAAAATCATTAAAAATTCAGTTTAAAACATTTATTATTTAATTTTAATTATTAGTTTACTTATTTAAAATATTAATAAAATAATATAAAAATTATTTTAACCCAATTTTTGATATTTTTACCGAATTAACGTATAAATTCCCGGTTTTTGTATGGTTTAGGGTAATCTCTTGGCAATGATGAATTTGAGAGCTGAGATTAAGATGTAATTTCACTGTTTTTACGTGTTAACATAGTTTCAACATGTTTTTAATTATTTTGACAATACATAGCATTCAAACACAAATATGAATAAAATAATGCACTTTCATTATGATTTCAAGTCTCGAGTACAATTTGGGAATAAAACCAAATACCACAAAGGTACAACTTACAAAAATAGAAAGTACAAGTAGACTTGCCAAAAATGGAAAGATTGAAAATACGAGATGTCACAGTCTCCCCTACTTTAGGAGATTTCGTCCTCGAAATCTAAGAGAAGGACTTTTGAAAAAAATAACATCTAAAGATTTAAAAGAGAGAATAGATGAGACTTGATCATAATGTTTTTGTTTAGGAAAAATTGATTTCATGTATGCATCACATAGCACATTGTTATTCACATAAATTTGTCAAATAGTTTCACATAGAATAACATAGCATTGCACATAGGATAACATGATGTTACACATAGAATATCATGTATGATGAAAGCAAGATAAATTTAGTTTGTTCATGAAGGAGTAATTATTAATTGTTTTAGATTGCGATAATAACGTGATTCGTGTTCCCAAACTTGAAATGAAGATAACGCTAAAATGTAAATCACATGATAATTGAGATAACATAAAAAGAGATTTATCATAAAAACATGGATTGTCACGGAACGTAACATAAGACTATTCCAAAGTGAATCGAAATCCTTTTCGAATTAAGGAGACGTGCTTTGGCCTAATAGACAAATACTCTCATCGAAGAGCGACTAACGATATTTGTCCTTCCAGTTACTACACGTCCTTAATCGATTGGGAAAATCAAAACTTTGGCGAGATCAAAAATCGAGGAGTGGGACTAGTTAAACAAGATGCGAGTTTCACCTCTAACTTGATAACATCGTACCCTGATGTGGTTGGTACTTATCCTAAGATAAGGGTCCACTAGAATATGAAATGGAAAACTCCCAACAAGGTTTGGATATCACTCCTAACTTGAGGGTAGATTTCGTGCAAAAATCAAATTTAAGCTGAATGAAAATCATCACCAAATATGGGAATCACCCCTGTTTTGATGAATCATTTCGATTGTGTTACATGAGTGTCTTCACAGCTTCCATGTGTGTATTGTGTTAGCCTTAGGAAAGGCTTGTATATTAGAAGTCCAAAAGAATAGAGGGAAGCAAGGAAGAGAGAAGGGAATATTGTCTTAAACAGCAAATAAATGAGAAAGCTCCTAAACTATAGACTAGGCAAAGCAAGGCATTCCTAATTCCCTATAGTTATGGCTCTGATACCAATCTGGTATCAGAGTACTCCTACTATAGACTAGGGAAACGTATGGCAATCTTCCTAATTCCCTATAGTTATGGCTATGATACCAATCTGTCACACCCCAACCGATGGCGGAAACATCGGGATGAGACGAACAAATTGCTCAAAACATCATAACACTACATGTGACAATATAATTAAATTTCATTTATTAAAATTGCAAAGTTTCATACATTGTCATAAAAGGAAATAACAAACATTAAACATAGTTTATTTCAAAAGTGGGTTTCTAGGCCATCCTATTCATTTCTTCAAATCTTGACTTCCTCATCCTGCAGTATGCATTTAAAATAAAGTCAACAAAACATGTTGGCGAGTATACAAGTTTGAATATAGTATAATATGTTTGAAATAGTTTAACATGCTCAAATCCATGTGACTACATGATTTCATATTAACAGTTATACTCGTAACGATGATATCTATGTGTTCAAACCAAAGTTTAACGCAATTAACATAGCCTAACCCTAGAAGGGTGGTAAATGAGTAACATAGAATAAACCTAACAATACCCATAATATTATGGGAGGGGCGTTTCAACCTACAGCGCTGCCATTGTTAGGGGAGGCTTGCAAAGTTAATGAACACACAGTCATAAATGTTTAACAGTAGCATAACATGATTAACATGAGTCAAATAGATTCACATGAAATGTGGATTGAGGGTGCAAAAATGTTTAACATAGTGTGTTTGATATAGAAATGCATACAGCACCCAAAATGTGATAAAATAGAAAATGGGTCATGTATACTCACCTTAGGTTGCGTTGCGTTTTTCTTGGAAAAGATTAAGTCAAGAGATTGCCCAAGAGAATGTGCACAAGAGATTTACCCTATTAATTTTGAGGATTGTTAAATATTAGGAATTTGGAGATTATTTAAATAACAAGGCTTTTATAAAAATAATATTAACATTTTTAAAATAACAATCATATGTCTCATATTTTGTATTTAATGAAATGTATGACAATTTATTTATAAATAAGTAAATGTAATAATACTGATTTTTTTATATACTATTAAAATAATATTTCTGATTTTGCCAAAATATTATAAATATTATTACTAAAATTTTGGATTTTATATAAATAATAATTCTGATTAATATTAATAATATAGATTAATAGTTCAGATTTAAAATAATAAATCTGATTACATATATATAAAATAACAATTCTAATCTAAATAAATAGTAAATCTATTTATAATAATTCTGGTTTAGATAAAATAAAATAATAAATCTGAAAATAATAAATCTGATTAAATAAAGATAATAATTCGGATTTAAATAGTAGTTTAAATTCTGATTTAAAAATATTAATTCTGATTTAATAAATAAAAATTCTGATTTGATAAAATAATAATTCTGATTTTAAAGTATAAAATCTGATTTAATAAAATAATGAATCTGAATAAAATAATAATTCGGATTATTTAAATACTAATAATTTCTGATTTTAAATAATAATTCTGAAAAATTAAAAATAAATTCTTATTTTATAAAAATCCTGTTCATAAAAGAAAACAGAAATTCTGTTAAAAATGTTACTAAATCTGTTTTAATAACATTTCTGGAAATATTAATATATAATAATAATAATAATAATAATGTTAATAATAATAATATTGGTAATAATAATAATAATATTATAGAAACTGTAAATATGTATAAAATAAGAAAGCGGGAACGAAACGGTTACCGGACGGGGTCACCGGTGGCGGCAGACGGCGGCAATGGCGACAGACGGCGGCGAGGTGGTTCCCGGCGGCGAGGTGGTGGTCGGAGGTTGTGCCGGATTCCGGCGAAGGTGGTTTCGGTTTCGGTTTCGGATGATCGGGTGAAAGGAACTATGAATCGAGGTTTGGTCGGCTTATATAGAGTTGTGGACGTCGGTTACGAACCACGAAGGGTCGGGTTTTCCGGTAAACATTCAAAGGTCGAAGAAGAAGATGAACAGTTGGCGGTTTTATTTAAATTCGCGAATTTAATGTCATGTTAAATATAATTCGACATCCAGATATGCCGGATGTGGCATGCCCGGCCGAGTGGTTAAGTCGCTGTTTGTTAAGCGCATGGTCCCAAGTTCGATCCTTGTTCCGCGCGGTTCAACCCCCTTTTTTACTAACAGTTAGTCTGACTAACTGGGTTAGTCACTAACTGAGTTTTCTAACTCAGTTAGTGCTGCCCTTTGATAAAATTAACCTAGTTAGCTGATTTAACTGGGTTTTCACTAACTGAGTTAGTTTAACTAACCAAAACTAACAAAATCATTAAAAATTCAGTTTAAAACATTTATTATTTAATTTTAATTATTAGTTTACTTATTTAAAATATTAATAAAATAATATAAAAATTATTTTAACCCAATTTTTGATATTTTTACCGAATTAACGTATAAATTCCCGGTTTTTGTATGGTTTAGGGTAATCTCTTGGCAATGATGAATTTGAGAGCTGAGATTAAGATGTAATTTCACTGTTTTTACGTGTTAACATAGTTTCAACATGTTTTTAATTGTTTTGACAATACATAGCATTCAAACACAAATATGAATAAAATAATGCACTTTCATTATGATTTCAAGTCTCGAGTACAATTTGGGAATAAAACCAAATACCACAAAGGTACAACTTACAAAAATAGAAAGTACAAGTAGACTTGCCAAAAATGGAAAGATTGAAAATACGAGATGTCACACGTAAAAAGGGAACAAGTGCAAGTGGGTCGAACAGCCTGGTCGATCGAACAGCAGGTTCGATCGGACGGGTTGTTCGTTCGGTCAGACAATCTGTTCAGACAGTCTGTTCGATCGGCCGGTAGGCTCGATCGGCTGGACTGTTCGAGTGGATTGTTTCTTCCTTTGAGTAGGATGTGTTTGTGTATGATGGTTTGAACTTTTGAAGTTTTCATTGTAGTATTTGAGAACACTGAAGTGTTCTTACCTTTCAAGTCGATCGATCGAACGGTCTGTTCGATCGGCCGGCTTAACCGATCGGTTAGGAACTTCAGTAGTAGTCCTCAACAGGATGTCACTCGATCGAACAACATGCTCGATCGGGTGGCATTCCAATACGCCGAACGAATTGAAAATCGATTAAGTGTTGAAGCATAGTATCTCATGATCCGAGGAGTAATGTTGACAAACGGCTGTTCGATCGAACAGTACCTCGTTCAATACCATACTTCATGAGATTGTTAAGTGTGGGGCCATATGCTAGCCGATCGGCTGGCCTGGTCGATCGGCTGGCATGTCCGATCGGTTGGGCTGTTCGTTCAAACAGCCTAACCATTCGGCCAGCATCCTGACCTGGTCGGCCTGTTCGTCTAACACTTGGCTGTTCTAATTATTTGACGTTATATTGAGGTAGTTTGACAACAAGCTGAACTATGGAACCCTCGTTCTTACTTGTTTCTCCTGCTCGGACAGGAATCACCCAAGTCCGGCCGGTGAACGGTTCGGAGCTGTGGTTTAATGTTTAACTCGAAGTCGGTGAACCTCGTAGATAGAACCCGGGTCTTGAATCACACAACCTTTGGAATGATTAGTGAGTTGGCTCAAGCTGCGTTTCTACCGGTTTGAAGGCATTGAGTGTAAAAGAGTTGAAAGAAAGTTGGAATTCCTTCTTTCAATCCTTCACATCATGTAAATGTTTAGATCTTTGATATATCTTAGCTTGTTTATGTGGAAATCGGTTAGATCCGAGCTATTCATGGTGGATTGAAGCCAAAACATGATGTTCTTGAAGAACACCATGATGACATCATCCAAGAATGCTTAGATCTTGGTGATTTCACGGTTAGAAATCAAGATTTGAAAGATAGAAAGGTGTAGGAGCATGTTTTGATCAAGAAAGTACAAGATTTAGGATGAAAACTTACCAAAATCGGAAGAAATCTGAGAAAAGGTGAGGAGCACGAGCTGGTCGGTCAGAGAGTTTCCGAAAGTGGAAAGAATGACAATGACAGCCCTATTTATAGGCTCCAAAAGAGGAAAGGGCTGGCCGATCGGCCAGGCATCCCGATCGGACAGCCTGCTCGATCGGACAGTCTGTCCGATCGGCTGGGCTATTCGATCGGCTGGTAGCCTGATCGATCAACAGCCTGGTTCGAGTGTTTGGCGCGACGATTTTCGATATTTCAATTTCGATTGAGGATGATACGAATACGATAGAGTTTCCTATTCAAATTACTTTCCGTCCCAACTACTATATCTAACATACAATCATCTATATTTCACCCTATCCTTACGTTACCATTCGTCGTAATTCGATTTCAATTGCATTTGATCTGAGTTTCGAGTTTCGAGTTTCGATTCGAGTCTCGATTGATTCGATTGAATACCACACAAAACATAAAGTAAGCACGCACAGGTAACACATAAGGCACACACACAAGTAATATAACACCAAATTCGCATAGTTCGAGATTTGAGTTTGATTGATGATTTGATTAGCTTGATTACTGATTGATTAACTTTATCGCATTGTTACTTCCTACTATTCACTGTCGTAAGTCGGTTCGCGTCGATCAAACATTCGATTACTTTCTTGATTACAACACTTACTCCACATAATACAATAAAACATAAAATAGACTAATTATAGTCAAAGAAAGTCAAAGTTGACTTGAACTTTGACTTTGACTTTGACATTCGAAAACACGGGGTGTTACAGCCTCCCCTTGTTTAGGGAATTTCGTCCCGAAATTAGGCTCGAAGCTGCACAGCACCGTGAATTACCAATTTGACGCTTCAGATCTTCATTTGAACAACTGCGGGTACTTGGCCTTCATGTCGCTTTCGAGTTCCCAAGTGAACTCCGCGCCTCGTTTGCCTTCCCATCGAACTTTCACGATAGGGATGCGCGAGTGCCTGAGTTGCTTGGTTTGGCGATCCATGATTTCGACAGGCTTTTCCACGAAGTGTAGCGTTTCGTTGACCTGAAGATCGTCGAGAGGTACAATCAGATCATGATCAGCTAGGCATTTTCGGAGGTTCGACACATGGAAAGTCGGGTGGACGTTACTGAGTTCCTCCGGTAGTTTGAGTTTGTAGGCGACTTTTCCGATCCTTTCCAGAATCTTAAAAGGTCCAACATATCGAGGCGCTAGCTTCCCTTTCTTGCCGAATCTGACCACACCCTTCCAAGGTGATACTTTAGGAGTACGTAGTCGCCAACGTCAAATTCAAGGGGCTTGCGTCTTCTATCGGCGTAACTTTTCTGTCTATCCCTGGCTTTCGACAAGTTGTCTCGAATCTGGAGGATTTTGTCAGTCGTTTCTTGTAGTAACTCGGGACCGGTTAATTGCGAATGACCGATCTCGTGCCACACAATAGGCGAACGACATCTTCTTCCATATAAAGCCTCGAATGGTGCCATTTGTATGCTGGCATGATAGCTGTTGTTGTACGAGAATTCGACTAATGGCAGGTATTTGTTCCAACTACCTCCGAAGTCTATGACACACGCGCGGAGCATGTCTTCAAGAGTACGGATCGTTCTTTCAGTCTGTCCATCAGTTTGAGGATGGAATGCAGTACTCAGGTTAAGCGACGTACCAAGGGCCGCTTGAAACATTTCCCACAATCGCGAAGTAAACCGAGCATCACGGTCCGAAATGATGTCATGAGGCGTACCATGATTACAAATGATCTCGTCGGTGTAGATTCGGGCTAGTCGTTCTACCTTGTAGTCTTCCCGTATTGGCAAAAAGTGGGCTGATTTGGTCAGACGATCAACTATAACCCAAATGCTGTCGTGACCTGATGGCGTGGGCGGAAGTTTGGTTATGAAATCCATAGCTATACTTTCCCACTTCCATATGGGGATTGGAGGTTGTTCGAGTAAGCCGGAAGGTCGTTGATGTTCAGCCTGTAACACCTCGAAAATTCGCGTCCAATTAAATAACGACACGTGTCAGGTACGACAAAAGTATTATAAACCCGGATTTAGTTAAAGATGTATGGCAGGATTTTTGAACATGTCGACATGTTAATTTATACCTCTGAACGACTTCATTATAAATCCCAAGACCCTAACATGAATAATAAACACCTAGTATACCTTTAAATCCAGTGATTTCCAGTAATAATGGATCCTATGAAATAATGCTCAATAAAACTTTCGTGTATAATTTCCATCATTGTGCAAACCAATAATATTGCAAGATGGGGTAACACAACTGATCAAGCATGGGTTAAAGGCCTCATACTGACAAATTCTGGCTCAAAATCATACTATGCAAGTTGAATGTTCGAAGCTTGGAAGGTTAATTTTTTTTGCCTTCTGGTAAAGGCTTACGAACCGTAAAGGTCCTGCCTTATGGTCCGTAAGGAGTGCCCAGGGACAGCAAGTTGGCTGTTGGCAGTTATAAAAGTTTAACCGACTTAGTAAGATATTTTCAGCAGCATGGGCGACCCCTAACAGTTCCTAGGCACTAGGAAACACTTGTAATGATCTGGGATCCATGCTAGACTTGTTTGTCATGATCTTGATGGATTGAAAACACTATATAAAGCCTTCATGTTGCAACATTGTGTTCATTCATTCCTTCTGCATTTCTGGAGCTTCCTGGAGCTTAAGAGCAGATCCTAAGCCTTCCTAATCGTGCATAGGACTTCAGTAAGTATGCTTAACCTTTCTTAGTTGAGTTTTTACTTAGTTTTAGCTTAAAAGTCAAACCGTCGTAATTAACGGTTGACCTAGCGATTAATCATTAATGGTCCAGTGATTAGTCGACTCAAAGGTAGTTATAAGTTGGTAATTATGTGGGCATTAAACCCTCAAAAGGGCACCCTCTGATTCCCACTCTAACTAGATCAAATGTCGGGTCAAAGTTGTTTAGAAAAAGTCAACAGAATACTAATTTTCGAATTAACGCATAATTAACAATGTAGAAGGCATGTAACCTATTTTATCACTCATATAACTTGGTAATAAGTATAACAACTGGTCTAAGCTTGTTTGATCCGACAATTTTCTGTTTTGACCCGGTTCAGAACTTTGACTTTTGCTTTGACTTCAGTTCTGACCCGTTTTAGTAGAGTCTAGAAATGCCTTAGGACTTCCTTAGGACCAGGTTACATGATAGTATAACCCTCTGTGACTGGTTCGTTGATTGTCTGAGTCGTTTGCACATTTCCGTTAAATGCTTAAAAGTTGACCATAATGCCCTTTTGATCATAAAACAAGAATTTTGGGAATGTGAGAGAGCAAAAATCTTTGTTATTGATTTATAAACATGTCCCTAAAGTTTCATAACGGTTCGAGGTCCAGAATAGGAGTTATGCTAAATAGCGCAATCAAGAAACTTTTGTTAATTAAACGGCGCACTTAGCATAAAGCCTATCTAAAACCCAATTTCGACACCAAACCTTTTACACACTGATATAATATAATATTTTGAGATTTTTAAAGATTTTTAATTATTTTTAACCTGCTCATAACCTAAGGTTATAGCATTGATTCGGTAAATACCGATTATACCCTTTTCGGGCATAAAAGGAGTTCTACATAATATTTTGACACAAATCCAATTGCTACTAATTTTATATAATAAATAAAGTATTTTGAACTATATAACCTGATCAGAAAACTCAGATTTCCTGTATAACCCGGAAATCGCTTTAAATGGCCTTTTAAGTGTAATTAAACGCATAGTTTGAGTTTAAAACCATTTTGTCATGTAAGGATTATTACCTACTGATATAACTTGTTAAAGTAAATGGTTTTACTGATTACTTCAGACCCGAACATCAGAATTATAAATGATCTCTTTTATAATCTTTAAAATGACCAAAATACCCCTTCGGGGCTTATATTGGGATTAAACTCGTTTTGGGCATAAAGGAAGGTATCCTATTGATATCACAACATATTTAGGGCATATTAACTTAGGAAACCTGTAAATGACTCTCATGGTTAACCGTTACGCTTTCTGCGCGCTCGGTTCGGTTTATGTAACTAGTTTACATAAATTAGCCGAAACGAGTCAAACCTTATCGTTCTTATCTCAAAATCCAAAAGGTGTTTAGTTCACCCATATTATACAAGTCTTTAAACTTGTCGGGACTAAAACACATTTTATTCCGGTCTTCGCCTAATCGTGCGTTCGAACCGTTTCTTTCGTTAAAACTAACCGGTCTAAGCTTAGGCTTAATTAAAGACCCGTTAGGATTCTAGTAGGTTATTATAAACCTTCGTTCCAGAATAGAAGACCCGGTAAAAGCTACACACACTTCTTATTTGTGATTGATACTTGCAAAGGTAAATACTTTTAACTTAATTTCCCTTATACGGGCTTGGGGTACGGTATATAAAATACCGCTTGGTCCAGCATTGAATCTTTGATTTAATAGAGATTAAATCATTAATATGCTTTGTTTTGAAATGTTTTGTTTGCTTAAAGCCTTTGGGGGGTTAATGACCATGTCCCGGATATCCTTGGCATCATCTTACGAGATGGCCACGACCTGAGCACGGGGTGTAGGCGTACACCCGTCAGTGCATAAATGAATAAATAATGTGGTGTGTCTATTGATCTTTAACCCGAACTACGGATCAGGCTACTGAACGCATAAGAAACATTTAATTCGTTTACAAGTATTATATTCAAATAATTATCCCAAGTTATAAAAGTTTGTGCCGCGTGCATTCAAATCAATTTTATTAAACTTTTCAAAATGAGTCGGTTGAATGTATTTACCAGTGTAAACTGACGTATTTTCCCAAAAAGGTTAAGTGCAGGTACTACGCGAACTAGGCTGGCTTTCTCCTAGCGTCCTCAATAAGTCTCGCAAGCTTGGATGTCAAACTGTTGAACATGTTTCCTATTTATTTTGGATCCCCTGTGGATTATTTTGAACTGTTTGTGATACTTGATATTACAATTATATTCGGTTGGAATATATCTATCTTTTGCTTCCGCTGTGCATTTAAATATTGTGTTGTTTGACTGTAATGTTACCAACTACGTCACGATAATCCCCCACCGGGCCCACCGGTGAAACGTGTAAATATCGGGGTGTGACAGGTTGGTATCAGAGCCAACGTTGAGTGAATTAAACACTAGCCTTATGTATTTAATCTCAATGACACAATTGCACATACTCGAGTCTAGACAAGAACATAGGACAAATCCAAATGGTTGCTTTAGTTTGTCCTTTATTGTTTGTTATTTATTTCAATTGTTTAATCAGGAAATATGCCACCGAGAATCAGAAGAGGAGGAAGAGGTAAGGGGCCAATCACTACCCACAACGATCACGAGGTCGGGCCTTCTCACCTGCGAACTCCTTCCACTACAATGAGTGCCAAACCTCAGAGAAACAGGAGGAACCTCTTTGAGCCCGCTAGACGGTCTATCTCGCACAGTTCATGTAAAATCCGTCAAAAATGGGTTTCCAAAATCCGACCCGTTTTGAATTTTGGATCCTAAACCAACGAAAATTTTCTTCGCGAAATAAATAACCGTTGAAGGGATTTGTTCTTTAATTTAATTTATTTATTTAATTAGTTATTTACTTACAAATTAATCGATATTGTAGTTAAATATATTAATTACATATCTAACTTAGTTAGATTAAATTTAAACCTAATAAGTGCAAGGGCCTTTTTGTAAAATTTTGAAACCATAATGATAATGAAACAATGTGATCCTATTCTTTTAAAAAAAATTATCATCGGGTCATTTGTTTACAATTATTTCATTTTGAAGATATGGTACAAATTTAGGAAGTAAAATGAATTTAAATATTTAAGACAAAATCATCTTTCTCATTTTACCGTCAAAACAGAAGATGTCGACCAACTTTGCTTCACTTTTTAACTTCCCTGATTTTTTTTTTAATAATTGTTAGTGCACTACATCTGATGATTTCGTCTAGGTTGTCTAGGATCAGGTCTTACATCGTATTGTATAGCATAGGGCACGAAATACGAGAAAACAGGAGTCTGTATAGGTTTTATATGCTAGGTCCGCTCTTATGGACATTTGATTCTAGGTTCGCTCGCATGGCATGACGGTCCGCTTATATGTACCATTGTGGTCCGCTCTTATGGTCATATGACACATAAGCGGACCCAATTGTCTATATATAGGGGTTGTTCAAGCGGACCTCATAAGGTTGTTGTCGAATTCCACGCCGAGGTTCTGCCGGTGTGAAGATTGAACTGTAAAACGTTTCACATCAATAAAACAAGCAGTTAGGGAAAAGACTAAGCTACTTCTACTTGCATTTCTTATTATTCCGCATCTGAAACGCAAGAGACAACCTCTGAACGACTCGTTCGGGTCAACAAACGATCCTACAAGTGGTATCAGAGCTTGGGAGGAGGTTTTCTGCAGATTGTAGCTGTTTTTCATTGTTTCTTCTTACTTCTACACCTTTTTTTCTCATTTCCAGAAAATTTCACGGTCAAATTCCGTTCAAAAGCTCACAGATTGTGCAAAATTGATCAAAGACAAACCCTTGAAAGTTTCAGGTCGAAATACAGCTTTATGATGTGTCAAATCAGGTTCGGAAAGTGGTTCGCTCGTACTTACGTCATAGAGGTCCGCTCTTAGGTCACATTCTGGTTCGCTCCTTTGTACAACTTTGGGTATGATTCGCTCCAAATTGGTATTGTTGGTCCGCTCCAAGGTACTGGTCTGGTCCGATTTTTAGTCAAGTTTGGGAAGGTTCGCTTATAAGGGTCCGCTCCAAAGTACATTGTCGGTTCGCTTTTGTGACCAAGTTAGGTTCGCTCCAAAGTGATTTGCTGGTTCGCTTGTGTGTTGGTCCGCTCCAAAGACCAAGTCTGGTTCGCTCAAAAGTACAGTTCGCTTTTGTGAACATCTAGTTCGCTTATTTGGATCTTTCTGGTTCGCTTTTCTGTGATTTGCCTTGAAAAACGTGCTAAGTCAGTATGGATTCCGAGTTCTACAACGCGTTTGCATCATCGACTACTCCAGCCGCAATTACTCAAGCAATGAACTTAGAGAATGAGACGGGAACAACTCAAAAGCCCCCTAGATTGATGAGCATTGAGGAGTATTATGGGTGGAAGGATCGGTTTGAAAACTGGGTTCAGGCAAACCATCTCAGATCGTGGGAATGCATATTGAAGAAATATACGTTGCCTCGAACAGATTTGCAAGTCATCAAAGAAATATCCGAATTCACTGATCAAGAAAGAGCAATGTATAGAGCTGAGAAAATGATGATCAGTTTGTTGCAGCAGGCAATTAAAGAAGATATATTCATCTTGTTACAGCACGACAAAACTGCTAAGTCAATATGGGATGCTCTTAGGGTTAAATTCGAGGGAAGTGAAAACATGATCAAGAGCAAGAAAGCATTGTTAAAGAAAGAATTCGATCTGTTTAGCAGTTTGCCAGGAGAGGATACTAAAAAACTGATCGAGAGATACTGTCACTTGGTGCGATCACTGTCTATGTTGGGAGTTGAAAAAGGTCGTGAGGAGTGGGTGGATAAGTTGGCGGACGCGTTACCTCAGAAAGAGTGGGGAACATATTTGATGATCTTGAAAAATACTGGTGTGTATGATGGGTTAACAATCTCACAGTTTATTGAGAAAATTGAAAGTCAGGATCTTGAACAGCAAAAGATCGCGAGGATGAGTAGTCCGAGTGGTCAACAGGATGTGAAGATGTACTACAGGGGTAGTATTCCAGCCACTGAGTCTGAAAGAAGTCCGAAGATTCAAACTGCTTTCAGTGCTGGTGATTCATCTGAGAAAGCTGATCAGGGGTCAAACAAGAGCAGCAGCGGGTTTTCATCGTTTCCGAGTGTGAATCCAAAAGAGACAAACACAAGCTTTCAGTCTCAGGGTACAAAGACCGGAAATGGATACGTGATTCAATGCAACATAGCTCTCAACCTTCCAGAAGGTCAAAGCTTCTCTGAAGACATTGCAAAAGACCACATGGCACTTCTGGGTTCTGTTCTGTTGTCCTATGAAGGTCTGGTTGCTGGTCGGATCGGAAATCCTATGCTTACCAAAGAGGATTACGATCAAATAGACGCCGAGGAAATGGAACTCATGGATATCAAATGGTGTCTTGCAAGTGTTCTTCGACGGGCTGAGAAATTCAAAACCATTACCGGGAGAAATGACTTTCTAGATGCTCATGTATCAACTTTAGGTTTTGATAAATCTAAAGTTACTTGTTTTCGATGCAGAGAGAAAGGCCATTTCAAACGGGAGTGCAAAGGAAGAGAAGCTAGCGGAGCACAGAATCCATTCGGAAAAGATGACTACTATCGCAAAGCTATTTATCAGCAAGTCGGTCAATCCCATGAACCACAGACAGCTCACGGGAGAAAGATTGAAGATCCCAAGAGAGCATGTTTGGTAGATTTCAGCTGAAGTAATTACATATCATCTGAAGTCACAGCAGCACGCATTATCGATCAAGATGATGAGAAACTACCAGAAGGTTTCAGCTGGGATATGTTTGTAGATGAGAAGGGAGATTTTAAAGCCTTCATTGCTAAAATTGTCCGAGAGCCAAATTTGTTCGCTACTTGGATGAAATTTATTGGAGAGACTGTGAAAAGTGAAGATGAAAAGTCTGTGTCATCTGATGAAAGTTCAGATAGTACTGATAAACCTTCAGAAAGATCTGGAGAAATTTCAGAAGGTTCAGATGAAAGTTTACAGAGTTCAGATGAAGATGTACAGAATGAGAGTGTTTCAGAAAAAGCAGTTGTTTTTGATAAAACACCGTCTGATTCTAGTGAATCAGATGATGATTCTGATAAATCTGTAAAATTTGATCAATCACCAGATCACAGTAGCAGTGATGATGAGGAAGAGAAACATATAAATGTTGCTAAATCTCATCTTTCTCCTGAAAGTTTTCATTTTTATTTTGCAGATCGGATAGAGAAACTAAAGGAGAAAAGAGCTGCTAAAGAACAACAGAAGGAATCTGAAGGTGATGTTCAAAATGCTGAGAATGTTGCTGAGAAGATTAATGTGATTGAAAAAGAAGAAGAAAAGGTGATTGAAGTAGAAAAGGTGGTCGAAGTTGTCAAAACAATCGAAGTTGAAAAGATTGTTGAGGTCGTCAAGCCGTGTGAGAAGTGCTTGGAAGCTTGCAAGGATTGTGCAGCAAAAGACGATATTATAGCTGAGCATGAGAAGAAGAAGGAGCAGTTACTGTTCAATCTCAACTATGTGAAAGAATCTTACGATGTTTTGAACAAAACAGTAACTGGTCTCCAAAAGACAAACTCAGAGAGAGAACAAGCACTAACGATGATGAATGTGGTCATGATGACAAAGCAGAAGGCAATAAATTTTTACATCGAAGATAGTGCTAAGTGGAAGCAAGAGTTGGAGACAGAGAAAATAGAGAATGAGAGAATTAGACGTTTATTGCAAAGTTATTCTAGTTCTGATTATCTCATTGACCGTATTTACCCAACTGTTGCAGGTATGGAAGCTTTCAAAGATGAGAAGCTGAAAGAAAAAATAGACTGTGGTAAGAAATCGACTGTTAGCTATAACAAATGTCCGCCTCCAATTTGGGATGGTTATTCTCCTAGGAGACCAAATGAGGAGCAATTGGAAAAAGCAGTCAATATAAAGCTTAAAACCGACACAACTGACGTTTTACCAGATAACATTGATGTCACGTATACCTCGTCCGATACTGATCATGAGTCTGAATTAATCAAAAAGGTGGTCGATCAGGTGTTGGATACTGATGAGGAGTCTGAGTCAAAATCTGGGTCTGGAAAGTCAACGTCGTCAGTCAACAGAGAAAATTCGTCGGTCAAACAGTTTTAT
Organism: Helianthus annuus; assembly: GCF_002127325.2. Taxonomy (NCBI): domain Eukaryota; kingdom Viridiplantae; phylum Streptophyta; class Magnoliopsida; order Asterales; family Asteraceae; genus Helianthus; species Helianthus annuus. The sequence goes on from NC_035435.2 coordinate 27,316,945, forward strand.
AATAAAGAATTTTTATTGTCGAAGGCAGATTTGAATGATGAAACATTCGAAGTTGTGTATACTTTGAATGGTTCGGACAAATTATATTACAATAAAGAGTTCCCAATAATGAGTATTAAAACGGAACTAATAAACAAAACTTTCAAACTAATAGAAATTAATATTCCAGAATTAAAAGTTTTGAAAAGTTTTGAAAAACCTAAAAAATATACTTCTAGAGTTCAACAACGTTTAAATAAGAAAAAGGGCAACAATTCTGGTCCTGGTTTTCAAAAGAAATCTAACCAGAATCGTAGCTACAAAAAGAAAGGTCTTGGTTTTATTCCACCAGAAAATGATAAAAATATGAAAAATTCTAAAACAAAAACAGAATTTGTTTCAGGTGGAAGTGATGAGGAGGAACAAAAGAAACCGTTTTGGAGACAGTCTAACCAGGAGTTTCTTGCTGAGAGAAAGAAGAATGGAGCTGATATTTGTTATCAAAGAGAGACTCACACCTGTTACCGATGCAATGAAGCTGGTCACATTGCATGGAATTGCTCGAAAAACGCCAAAACTAAACAGGGAGTTTCTCAGAAAATGAAAGAGAAAGTTGTTGATGTTGAACCACCAACCAATAGGTCTAAGATTTTTGAGAATCCAAAATTCGAGGTTGGTGAGTGTTCAAAGAAGAACAGGTATGAGAAGAAAGGAAAAGACAACCAGGCATGGGTTGCAAAGAAGGTTGATGTGAATGTCGGCGATGAATCTGGTTCCACAAAGCCAGAAGAGCCACGGGTTGAGAAGAAGATTTCAATGAATGATGAGGAGTTTCCATCATTGAAGTTTGAGGAAGTGAAGAAGAAAGTGGGAAAAACTGAGATTTCGAATCAGTTTTACAGAGAAAAAGATGAATTTGATGTCGAGAAAACATTCAACGGGAATGTTAAAAAGATATTTGGGAAAATGTTGAGTGGGAGAGCTAAGGGGGTAAAGGATTTTTATGCAACTAAAAAGGCAACATACTCTCCTACTGCTCAAGAGCTGAAGGCCATCAAGTCTGAAAAGACTTGGATGGAAGTTTGTTTCCCATGATAGTCTCAAGACTATGCCAGAGATCCCAAGTTTATATCGTGGATCATGAATCGGCATCTTACTAGTGTTTGAACAGTTAGTTTTGAAAAATTTTGAATAGTGTTTCTGTTGGTGCAGTCATCTGTCGGCTTCGTCTTAGTGTCAAGTCTCGGTCACGGTACGGATCTGATCGGGGATGACATCACGAGTGACATCACCTAGGTGACATCACTAGTGATGTCATCATTCAAATATTATAATGTTGGCCGTTTATATATTATCATTCACATTCACAAAACAAAGAAAGTCAAATACAAGAATGATTTTGATTGGACCAAATATTGGTCCAATGGGTTTTCACCATTCTATGGTCCAATTAGATCAAAGCTCATGTGAAGACAAAAGTTACATTGAAGTCTAAAGGATGGATCGCTTATTCATGCATGATGTCAGATCTCTTAATAGTCAACATGTGGATTCGCTGATAAGGTCAAGAGCTTGTCGGATCGCTTTTACTGCAACTTGTGTGAATCGCGTTTATGAACATGTGTGAACCGCCTTTATGGTCTGTCATATGAGCGGTTCATAACTAGTATAAATAGTTAGTCTTGCATTTCATTTGTAACAGATTTTCAGAATTGATACCGAGGTATTGCCGGTTTTCCTTGTGAATGTAAACATTGTAAAATCAATATACAAGAGGATTAAAGTGTGAATCTAGCTGTGTACGCATCTGTTTCTTTGTTTCCGCCTCTGAAACGGAGTTGAGCTCTTCCGAACGACTCGTTTAGGTCGGAGATCGATCTTACAATTGGTATCAGAGCCAAGGAGGAGGAGATCTCGCATATACAGCTAGTTCTTCATCATTTTTCTGCTTCTACACCTTTCTTTTTCGAAAAACGCAACTTTTTACAGTCAAAATCGCTCCATATTCTCACAATATGTGCGGAATCATGATTTAACAAAACCTGGAAGTTTTCAGACCTTAATTCGGCTTAAAATTGATTAAAATTGAATTTTCGCTCAAAAGCGGTTCGTGTTTGCTGACATCACTTCGTGAACCGCTCGAAAATACTGTTGTGGATCGCTCATATAGACTTTTATGAACCGCTCATAGGAACTTTGCATGAACCGCTCCAAAGTTAATCTGTGAACCGCTTATTGAGTCAGTCGTGCATCGCTTATAGGACATAATTAGGATCGCTTTTTGAGACATCATAGGCCCGCTTTTTATGACATTTTAGAACCGCTCATGAGACATCGTTCGCTTTTATGACCATCATTCATATTGTTGTCAGTTATTGGGAAAAGGTTACATGTGATTAGTTCTGAAGACTGTCGGCTATTCTCAAAATTGCAGTTAGTAGTAATATCGGCCCAATCACGTCTATTCTTGTGCACCGCCCAAATCATTAAGGCCCACCGTCCAAGGATTGCACCACCTTTCTTTAAATTTCAAAGCCCAATATCACACCTTGTCACAGCCCACATGTCCACTGTTCCAATTGTCGGCCACTTTCACTTTACATTGTTCAAACTTGTTTAAATTGCCATATAATATTCAAAGAGGTGCTGCCCATTTTTTTGTTTAGTAGATCAAAATTGCATATGTTGTGTTAGTGATATTGTTTTTGTGGTGATAAGTAAGTATCCAGGTTGCATGAGTTGTTAGGTCATACCAAAAATTGTTCAGTACACATCAAAGTAAGGTCAAAAGGTTTGAAGTTCAGTCGATTCAACGGTTCGATCAGTCATTTTGTCAGTCAAGTCGCGTGGTTTGAGTTTTTGGTGTCTATCAGTTCACACAAAAGACAATTCAAGTTTGCACAGATTGATCAAGATTGTTTGAACAGTCAGTTTGTTTAGTGTGGTCAGTTAGAGTGAAATTGTCAGTTTGTACGGTTCGGAGTTCAAAGGTTTCAAAGGGTCAAGTCAATTGATTCGGGTTCTAGAAGTCCGCACAGTTGGTCAACGTTCAGTCCACACAGAAAAATCATCAGTTCGAGTACCTGCTTGTTTCTATTGAATTGATAAGTCTTTAAACTGATTGTGTTTTTGTTTGTGTGTTGTTCAGGTATTGCCTGAAGTATTATCTGATTCTTGAAGCATGGATTCTGATTTTTACAACGCGTTTGCTACACCGAGCACTCCAGCCGTGATTGCTCAAGCCATGAATCTTGAAAATGAGACGGGAACAACCCAGAAACCCCCTAAACTGATGAGTATTGAAGAATACTACGGGTGGAAGGATCGTTTTGAAAACTGGGTTCAAGCAAATCATCTTAGATCATGGGAATGTATCTTGAAGAAGTATGTGTTACCAAGAACAGAGGTGAATGTTATCAAGCAGATATCTGAATTTACAGATCAAGAACGTGCAATGTACAGAGCAGAAAAAATGATGATCAGTTTGTTACAGCAGGCGATTAAAGAAGATATATTCATTCTGTTAGAACATGACAAAACTGCTAAGTCAATATGGGAAGCTCTTAAAATCAAATTCGAGGGAAGTACGAGTATGGTGAAAAGCAAAAAGGCATTGCTTAAGAAAGAGTTTGATCTTTTCAGCAGTTTACCAGGAGAGGATACTAAGACGCTGATTGAAAGATACTGTCACTTAGTGAGATCATTAACAATGATTGGTGTTGATAAACAACGTGAAGAGTATGTGGATAAATTGGCTGACGCGTTACCTCAGAAAGAGTGGGGAACGTATTTGATGATATTGAAAAACACGGGTGTTTATGACGGACTGACAATTGGGCAATTTATTGAAAATTAGAGGCTCAGAATCTTGAACAGCAAAAGATCGCTAGAATGAACAGTCCTGGTGGTCAACAGGATGTTAAAATGTACTATAAAGGTAGTGTTCCAGTTTCTGAAGCTGAAAGAAGTCCAAAGATTCAAACCGCCTTCAGTGCTGGAGATTCATCTGAGAAAGCTGATCAGGGTTCAAACAAGAGCAGCAGCGGGTTTTCATCATTTCCGAGTGTGAATCCGAAAGAGACTAACACAAGCTTTCAGTCTCAGAGTACGAAAACCGGAAATGGATACATAATTCAGTGCAACATAGCTCTCAACCTTCCAGAAGGTCAAAGCTTCTCTGAAGACACTGCTAAAGACCACATGGCACTACTGGGTTCAGTTCTGTTATCCTATGAAGGTCTAGTTGCTGGTCGGATCGGAAATCCTATGCTCACCAAAGAGGATTACGACCAAATAGACGCCGAGGAAATGGAACTTATGGATATCAAATGGTGTCTTGCAAGTGTTCTTCGTCGGGCTGAGAAATTCAAAACTATTACCGGGAGAAATGACTTTCTTGATGCACATGTTTCTACTTTAGGTTTTGATAAATCTAAAGTTACTTGTTTTCGATGCAGGGAGAAGGGCCATTTCAAACGGGAGTGCAAAGGAAGAGAAGCTAGCGGAGCACAGAATCCATTCGGGAAAGATGATTACTACCGCAAAGCTATCTATCAGCAAGTTGGTCAATCCCAAGAACCTCAGACAGCTCACGGAAGAAAAATTGAAGATTCCAAAAGAGCATGTGTTGTAGATATCAGCTGGAGTGATTACATCTCATCTGAAGCCACTGCAGAACGCATTATCGATCAAGATGATGAGAAACTACCAGAAGGTTTCAGTTGGGATATGTTTGTGGATGAGAAGGGAGAGTACAAAGCTTTCATTGCCAAGATTGTCTGAGAGCCAGATTTGTTTGCTACTTGGATGAAATTGATTGGTGTGAATGTGCCAAGTGAGGATGAAAAGTCTATATCATCTGCTGAAAATTCAGAAAGTACTGATGAACTTTCAGAAAGATCTGGAGAAAATTCAGACGGTTCAGATGAGAGTTTATCAAGTTCTGATGAGAGTGTACAGAATGAAATTGTTTCAGAAAAACCAGTTGTATTTGATAAAACACCGTCTGATTCTGGTGTTTCTGATGGTGATTCTGAAAAATCTGTTCAGTTTGATCAGTCACCTGATCACAGCAGCAGTGATGATGAGGAAAAACATATAAACATTGCTAAGTTTCATCTTTCTCCTGATAGTTTTCATTTATATTTTGCAGAACGGATGGAGAAACTGAAGGAAAAACGAGCTGCTAAAGAACAACAATCTGAATCTGAAGGTGAATTTCAGAATGTTGAAAGTGTTGCTGAAAAGCTTACAGAAGCTGTGAAAGAAGAGAAGGTGATTGAAGTGGAAAAGGTGATTGAAGTAGAAAAATTGATTGAAGTTGTTAAGACAATCGAAGTGGAAAAGATTGTTGAAGTTGTGAAGCCGTGTGAGAAGTGTTTGGAAGTATGCAAAGAGTGTGCAGCAAAAGACGACATCATAGCTGAGTATGAGAAAAAGAAAGAGCAGTTATTGTTCAATCTCAACTACGTGAAGGAATCGTACGACATATTGAACAAAACAGTAACTGGTCTACAAACAACAAACACTGAGAGAGAACAGGCGCTGACAATGATGAATGCAACTTTAATGTCGAAGCAAAAAGCGATAAACTTCTACATTGAAGAGAGTGCCAAATGGAAGCAAGAGTTGGAAACGGAAAAGATAGAGAATGAGAGAATTAGAAGGTTATTGTTAAGCTATACTACTTCTGATTATCTCATTGATCGTGTTTATCCAACTGTTGCAGGTTTGGAAGTTTTTCAAGACGAGAAGCTAACGAAGAAGAAAGACTGTGGTAAGAAACCGACTGTTAGCTATAACAAGTGTCCACCTCCAATTTGGGATGGGTATTCACCTAGGAAACCAAATGAGGAACAACTTGCAAAAGCAGTCAATATACAGCTTAAAACCGACACAACTGACGTTTTACCAGAAAATATTGATGTGACGTTTATCTCGTCCGATACTGATCATGAGTCTGTTCTAATCAAAAAGGTGGTCGATCAAGTGTTGGATACTGATGAGGAGTCTGAGTCGAAATCTAAGTCTGGAGGGTCAAAGTCGTCAGTTAACAGTCAAAATTCGTCGGTCAAACGGTGTTACAGTAAAGAATTTTTGTTATCGAAAGCAAATTTGGATGATGAAACATTCGAAGTTGTTTATACTTTGAATGGTTCTGACAAATTATATTACAACAAAGAGTTTCCGATAATGAACATCAAAACGGAAGTAATTAACAAAATTTTTAAACTAGTAGAGATTAATATTCCTGAATTAAAAGTTTTGAACAATTTTGAAAAATCTAAAAAATATACTTCTAGAGTTCAACAGCGTTTAAACAAGAAAAAGAGTTACAATTCTGGTTCTGGTTTTCAAAAGAAACCTAACCAAAATCGTAGCTATAAAAAGAAAGGTTTAGGTTTTATTCCACCAGCAAATGATAAAAATATGAAAAATTCTAAAACAAAATTTGAATTTGTGTCAGGTGGAAGCTCAGACGAGGAACAACAGAAACCATTCTGGAGACAGTCCAACAAAGAGTTTCTTGCTGAGAAAAAGAAAAATGGAGATGAGATTTGTTATCAAAGAGAGACTCGTACCTGTTACAGATGCAATGAAATCGGTCACATTGCATGGAACTGTACACGGAATGCTAAAGCAAAACAGGGAGTGTCTCAGAAGTTGAAAGAGAAAGTTGTTGATGTTGAACCACCGACTGAAAAACTTAGAATGTTTGAGAATTCAAAATTCGAGGTTGGTGAATGTTCACAAAAGAACAAGTATGAGAAGAAAGGAAAAGACAACCAGGTGTGGGTTGCGAAGAAAGATGATGTGATCATTGGCGATGAATCTGGTTCCACAAAGCCAGAAGAGCCACAGGTTGAGAAAAAGATTTTAGTGAATGATGAGGAGTTTCCATCATTGAAGTTTGAGGAAGTAAAGAAGAAAGTGGGAAAAACTGAGATTTCGAATCAGTTCTACAAAGAAAAGAATGATTTTGATGTCGAAAAAACATTCAATGGGAATGTTAAAAAGATATTTGGAAAAATGTTGAGTGGAAGAGCAAAGGGGGTCAAAGATTTTTACGCTACGAAAAAGGCTACATACAACCCGACTGCTCAGGAGTTGAAATCCATCAAGTCTGAGAAGACTTGGATGGATGTTTGTTTTCCATGATAGTCTAAAGGACTACGCCGGAGATCCCAAGTTTTTATCGTGGATCATGAATCGGCATCTTTCTAGTGTTTAAAATTTTGTTTGAATGTTTGTGATTAATGTTTGAATGATTTTACAGGTGAGAGGACTATGCCGGAGCTTCCAAGATGGTTAATGTGAAGCAGGAATCGGCATTCTGGTTGAAAAATGGTGATGTAGACGTAATATTCCTACACGTGGTAGTTGTTGGGTATCTACAAGTGGTAATCTTGTTTCCACAAGTGATATTTGTGGATAAATTTTTGAGTGTTTTTTTTAGTACATTTACAAGTGGTACAGAAGGTTCTTAGAGGCAAATGGTAAATCAGGGACATTAATTTGTACTTGATTTACTATTCATGACAAAAGATAGACAAGATGATGAACCACATCCCCGTTTTTAAGTTTGATAAACCTACAAGTGGTTGTTATCAACACATATTCATTTTCCGGAAAAATCATTTTGATTAAAACAAACTTAAGTGTTTTGAAATCTAAATGAGAAAATGATTTGTGATAGGGGGAGTTCAGATTGTTTATGCCTAGTGAATGGCGATTTGATGTGATTCAGTGTCAGTTGTCAAGTTTCTGTATAGTTTGTTTTACTTTTTATGTTTCTAGTAGGTAAAAATTTAGAAGTTTTCAAATTTTCTTTAACATTTGAAAATTTGAAAAAGCCAAAAACATGATAAAATTCAAAAATGAGTTTTGTTGCGAAAAAGAGGAAATGATAGTACATCAGTGGACTATCACGGCACGCTAAAGAAATGAAAAGTTAAAAAGTGTTAAACAATCTTACTGCGGATGTGTCAGTAGATTTTCGCACATTTAGTAAATCAAAACGAGATATAAACCTAAATCAAACTTGCTTAATTCGTGGGTAACTATTCTTGGATATATGGGTAACCCCCGAAATCTTGTTTGAAAGGTCCCGTATTCTGAGATACTAGGTCTTTATACTCAGTGATATCTGGGGTATTATCCCGGGACTTCTGCTGTATGGAAGTACTGACCTAGTCCCCGGATAATACTTTCTGCTAAAGCTTTGAAACATAAGCTTCGCCTCAGCATGCTGATGAAACAATAAAATTGATAGTCGCTGCTGTTGAAATGCAAAAAGATCCTCTAAAGGGGACCCACCAAAAGTCGAGCCGTCATCTCTCTGCTGAACGGAAGTTCTGACCTGAGCTCTCACGGTTTCGCATTTAACCCCTTTACAGATATCAGCTGTGGTATACTCACCTGTAAGACTGAATATTTGGGATCTGGATACGGGAGTATATTCAAGTGGAGTGATACACAATTAAGTTTAAGTCTCTAAAACATTAATTTCGTATCTCGAATCAATTGAAATTTGTGTGAAAATTTAAGTGGACAAACATACTGACAATCTAGGTAAATTGTTTAAAACTGAGAATGTTTAAAGCTTAACGGTGTTGGTGATTTGTCTCAAAACTGATATGATCCTCTTGCACGAGCTCACAAAAAATCTTGTTTGTAAATAGTTTATTTCTGCATTTTAGTTTCTTTATTTCAAAATACAAAAAGATTTTAAGTGTGTTTTAGCATAAATTTTGAAAAAGTCAAAAAGATTTTCGACAACTGATATTGTATAGCTGATTTTCAAAATTCCGAGTGCTAAACATGATGAGAAATTCTTGAGGGGGAGTGTTTGTATGAAATTAATTGTTTTCATAATCTAACCTTTTCAAGTGGTTCATCAAAATCTGTGTTTGTTTTGAATAAGAATCGGGATTGGTGCAAGTTCATATGTTTAAAATATGTATGTGAAAGAAATTTACTCTGAGGTAGAGTTTATGCAGGAAAGCCAGACGTCGATCCTGAAGATGTTGCTGAAGATCAAAGGAATGCCAGCAAATCGAGAGGGGGAGTCTGAAGATAGAGAGAGAGAAGCCCGAAGACTGTGAGAAAGACTGAAGTCGTTGAAGACTTGACACTTAAGACTCGTCAACATCTGAGGGGGAGTCTGTTGGTGCAGTCATCTGTCGGCTTCGTCTTAGTGTCAAGTCTCGGTCACGGTGCGGATCTGATCGGGGATGACATCACGAGTGACATCACCTAGGTGACATCACTAGTGATGTCATCATTCAAATATTATAATGTTGGCCGTTTATATATTATCATTCACATTCACAAAACAAAGAAAGTCAAATACAAGAATGATTTTGATTGGACCAAATATTGGTCCAATGGGTTTTCACCATTCTATGGTCCAATTATATCAAAGCTCATGTGAAGACAAAAGTTACATTGAAGTCTAAAGGATGGATCGCTTATTCATGCATGATGTCAGATCTCTTAATAGTCAACATGTGGATTCGCTGATAAGGTCAAGAGCTTGTCGGATCGCTTTTACTGCAACTTGTGTGAATCGCGTTTATGAACATGTGTGAACCGCCTTTATGGTCTGTCATATGAGCGGTTCATAACTAGTATAAATAGTTAGTCTTGCATTTCATTTGTAACAGATTTTCAGAATTGATACCGAGGTATTGCCGGTTTTCCTTGTGAATGTAAACATTGTAAAATCAATATACAAGAGGATTAAAGTGTGAATCTAGCTGTGTACGCATCTGTTTCTTTGTTTCCGCCTCTGAAACGGAGTTGAGCTCTTCCGAACGACTCGTTTAGGTCGGAGATCGATCCTACAGTTTCTAATGTTTTGCAGGTTGAAGGACTACGCGGAGCTTCCAGGTTGGTAAGTGCGAAGCAGGAATCGGCATCCTGATTGGTAAAATGGTGATGTAGATGTAACATATCTACAAGTGGTAATCTTGATTTTACAAATGGTATTTGTGATTATATTTGGAGATGTTTATATGTGTACAAGTGGTACAGAAGGTTCTGACATGCAAATGGTAAATCAGGGACATTAAATTGTACTTGATTTACTATATATGGCAAGAGTTTAAAAAAAAATGATGAACCACATCCCCGTTTTTAAAGTGATAAGACCTACAAGTGGTTTTTATCATCACAAATTCATTTTCCGGAAAAGTCATTTTGATTAAAACAAACTTAAGTGTTTTGAAATCTAAAATGAGAAAATGGTTTGTGATAGGGGGAGTTCTGATTGTTTATGCAGAGTGAATGGCGATTTGATGTGATTCAGTGTCAGTTGTCAAGTTTCTGTACAGTTTGTTTTACTTTTCATGTTTCTAGTGGATCAAGAGTCTAGAAGTTTTCAAATTTTCTTTGAAATGTGTTTGCATTTTAGGGGGAGTAGGGAAATTTCTTTCTGAAAATTCAAAAACATTTGAAAATTTAAAAAAGTCAAAAACATGATAAAATTCAAAAATGAGTTTCGTTGTGAAAAGAGGAAATGATAGTACATCAGTAGACTGTCACAGCACGCTAAAGAAATGTAAAGATAAAATGTGATAAACAATCTCACTGAGGATGTGCCAGTAGGTTTTTACACATTTAGTAAATTGTGACGAGATATAAACTAAATTTCAAACTTGCTTGTTCTGTGGGTTAACACAAACTTGGATATATAGGTAACCCCTGAAATCTTGTTTGAAAGGTCCCATATTCTGAGATATTAGGTCTTTATACTCAGTGATATCTGCGGTATTATCCCGGGACTTCTGCTGTATGGAAGTACTGACCTAGTCCCCGGATAATGCTTTCCGCAAATGCTTGAAACACAGCATCGCCCTCAGCAAGCTGATGAAACAATAAAATTGATAGTCGCTGCTGTTGTAATCAAAAGATCCTCTAAAGGGGACACACCAAAAGTCGAGCCGTCATCTCTCTGCTGAACGGAAGTTCTGACCTGAGCTCTCACGGTTTCGCATTTAACCCCTGAACAGATATCATCTGTGGTATACTCACCTGTAAGACTGAATATTGAGATCTGGATACGGGAGTATATTCAAGTAGTGGGACACAGGGATAAGTTTAAGTTCTTAAGACATTAATATCGTATCTCGGATCAATTGAACTTTGTGTGAAAATTTCAGTGGACCGATATACTGACAATCTAGGTGAATTGTTTTGAACTAAAAATGTAATCAAGCTTAACGGTGTTAGTGACATGTCTCATAAACTGATATGATCCTCTTACACGAACTCACAAAAATATTGTCTGTAAATATTTTCTTTACAGCATTACATGATTCTTTATTTCAAAATCCACAAAGATTTTCAGTGTGTTTTAGCATAAAATTTTGAAAAAATCAAAAATATTTTCGACAACTGATGTTGGAAAACTGATTTTCAAAATTTCGAGTGCTAAACATGATGAGCAGCATTTGAGAGGGAGTGTTTGTGTAAATCTAAATGTTTTTGTTAATCTAACCTTCTTCAAGTGGTTCATCTTAGATATTTGAGAAAGAGTCTGAGTTGGTGCGATTATATGTTTGTCGTGATGCATATGAGGGGAGTCAAGTGTTAGTGCATAGTTGTTTGAAATGTTGTGTAAGAAAGTTTATTTCGGGGTTGAGATTGTGCAGGTAGCCAGATTTCGATTACTGAAGATCTCTGATGGAAGAGAGCCAAGTTTCGATCCTAGAAATCAATCCTGAAAGCATGAGTAGAGCCAGTTTCTGATCCTGAAGATTACTTCAACTGCTGATGCTGATGATCTTAAGGAATCAAGAGGTCTGATCAAGAGAATTAGATTGTTTTAAAGCCAGACAACGATCCTGAAGATGTTACTGAAGAACAAAAGAATGCCAGTAAATCGAGAGGGGGAGTCTGAAGATTGAGAGAAGAAAAGGCCCAGAGACTGATCTAGACTGAAGATGTGAAGACATAGTTTTGCAGTCAGGGTGTGTTGGCGACTCCATCAACATCTGAGGGGGAGTCTGTTAGTGCACTACATCTGTTGATTTCGTCTAGGTTGTCTAGGATCAGGTCTTACATCGTATTGTATAGCATAGGGCACGAAATACGAGAAAACAGGAGTCTGTATAGGTTTTATATGCTAGGTCCGCTCTTATGGACATTTGATTCTAGGTTCGCTCGTATGGCATGACGGTCCGCTTATATGTACCATTGTGGTCCGCTCTTATGGTCATATGACACATAAGCAGACCCAATTGTCTATATATAGGGGTTGTTCAAGCGGACCTCATAAGGTTGTTGTCGAATTCCACGCCGAGGTTCTGCCGGTGTGAAGATTGAACTGTAAAACATTTCAAATCAATAAAACAAGCAGTTAGGGAAAAGACTAATCTACTTCTACTTGCATTTCTTATTATTCCACATCTGAAACGCAAGAGACAACCTCTGAACGACTCATTTGGGTCAACACACGATCCTACAATTGTGACACCTGTGTCACCGCGACCATCAAACAAATACCAATTCGATGAAATATTGTATTTCATACTTGGGATCTTGTATAAATATGTGTATCTTTTGCACATATCAATTCTTGTTCAATTTCAAAGTCTACAACGCTTTCTAGAGAATTATACGCAAACTGGTGCGTAAACGTACTCAGTTTAATGCGACAAATACTCCGGAACATCAACATATACTTAACATACCTTAAATAACCTTTACATAACTTAGAAATAAGTTTTGAAGGCTTTGGTATGGCAAAAACAAGTTAATTCGCTTACAGGGACTAAACTTGACAAACTACGAAAGTATGCCAATTTGAACTGTAACAAACATTCCGGAACATGTCCATAAGTTAAACATACCATAAATATCCTTTACATAGCTTAGAAATAGGCTTTGAGGGGTTTGGTATGCTAAAATAAACTTTTGGGTCATTCAGGGACTAAAAGTGTCAAAAAGTGCACAAGTTTGCACTTTCGCGCATAACTTACGTTCTGAATACATCCGGACATCCAAAAATTTATGTAAGCATCCTTATATTGTGCCTTAGTATTTGGCATAAGAAAAATCCATTCGTCGCGTCATTTGGATCGTCTTTCGCGCTTATGCGCATTCCGTCGTAATTAAGCGAACATCGCGATCGTACGACCAAACGAACCGACATCCGGAATATTTTTGAGCATATTTCAAGTCCCCTACACTTTAACTTCATCTTAGCGCCTTGAAATGAGGTTAACGGGGCTTAACGTGCAAAAAATGTGCCAAATTGCATGTTTCTGAAGTGCAGGGACTAAAACTGAAAATTCTGATCTGTGACCCTCAGGCGGGGCGCGTAAGGATCGCCCAAATCCTTACGCGGGGCGCGTCAGACTCCCAGAACAGATAAGATCAGCTAGTCAGCAAATTTCAGCTGGTTTAACCATAACCACATGTTTTAAACTTGCCCTTTCAGCTCACTAAGGGGTATTTTCAGTAACCACAAGTTTACGACAAGGGTATTTTCAGTAACCATAACCACATGTTTTAAACTTGCCCTTTCAGCTCACTAGCGTGTAAGTTAAGATTTTCCTTAAGGCGGTTATGGGATTTTAAGCTCATTTGATAGGATGTGAATTTACAAGCATGTAGGAAGAAACGGGAGGTTAAACGGGTAAACGGTTCAAAAGTTACGCGCGTTTTAGCGTTTTCGGACATCGAAATGGATCTGCAGCGAAATGGCGCATGGTCATGCGCTTGGCCGCATGGTCGTGCACTTGGCCGCATGGTCGTGCGCTTGGCCGCATGGTCGTGCGATTTCGAGAAAATCATTGCACTAGCTTGTGCACTGCCAGTGCCCCCAACGTCGTAGGAACTGCATGGTCGTGCGGTTGGACGCATGGCCATGCATCAGTTGCCACTGCACGGTCGTGCGGTTGGACGCATGGCCGTGCATCAGCTGCCAGTTCAGTATAATGTGCAGAATTCGTCCAAATCAGTCCCGTAGCCCATAGGGTGTCCCAAAATGTAATCTAACTCATTGTAAAATGTTCATGAGCTGCAATAAGCGTGTGCGCAAGCATAAAATGGAGCAAGATAAGTATAAGAGGCATATGTAAGTATATAGAGGTACGTATGTGATTAGGCATCTATGAGTTGGATATATTACTAGCAGGAATGTATATTCGTATATATGTATAAAGTCGGAAGTGTACGCAATGATGTAGGTATGGGTGTATGTAAATACGCACGAAGGGACGTAGATGCATTATATAAGGGTACGAACGTATGTATGTAATTGATTATGTGTGATTATATAATTATGTACAAGTATGTAAGAAAATAGTTACGTACGTATCCAATGAAATTAGTGCTAACGATATTAATAGTATGCCTGGTGAATGAAGTGGAACGCAGGAATAGCAAGGAAATCTCACCGTGGATCATATGATCAAATGGAAAGCTGGAACGTAAAGGGTTAATGGAACAAAGAGTAAACGTGAATAAATTTGTGTGTTATGATGCGTGCTAATGTTACGACTTTATGTGGTGAGCGCAGGTAGTACGAAATACGAGGATCATCAAGGGATAGAGATCAAGGACCGAGTCACATGAAGGATTGTACGGGGTGTAAAAAATGTAATTTGTTAAATATAAGTTATGTTTTATTCTATAATTGAGTTAGTTTGATGTATTCAATGTAGAGGAGTTATTTTGAAAGTGAACTTTCAAGTAAGACATAAGGTTTATAATGAAAGAAAAAAAAATTATGGTACGTAATTCCGCTGCGTCATGTTTAAGTTCTTACAGGGAAATTTTCATTATACGAACGGGTCATGCCCGAATTTTGGTAAATAATAATACTTTTTTGGAATAAGAAAAATGGGCGTTACAAGTTGGTATCAGAGCCCTGGTTTGAGAGAATCAAGTAGAAGGAGGTAACTACTTGAACTCAAACCGGTGTGCTCTCGTGACCAAGGACCCGTACAATCCGAGACTCGATCAAAATCTAAGGGTAGGTGCCAAGGTAAGTATGTGCTTAAGTATGTATGTGAAGACAACTAACAGTATGTTATGTGTAAGGTCGGCATGATTGCTTTGAAAGGATGATTTGTAAATGCGGTCTAACGCTGGCACCAAGGTATGTAATATGACATATTGACCGAGGTACGTAGATTTAGCTTGTTGGTGCATGAAAGGGTAAAAATTAAGCAGGTAAAAGAAAATTTTAAATGAAATAAAATGACAGAGTAAGGAAGTTTTGAAAATGTTACACGTACCGAAACTTAATTCTGCGGTCATAAGGTGGCGATTACGCGAAGACACGAAACTAGTATGTGGATTGTGTACCTGGCCAGTATACAAGAAACGTATGACGTTCGTGAGACCGTGATAATTGTTACAGGTATGTCCGTTAGAATCAGGTAGTAGGTGGACGTGGGGGGTGAAAAGAAATGTAAGACTTTCAGGAATGAAAGTATGAATGATGTGTTGGAATCCGCGAGACGGAGTCAACACGTGTAAGGAATGAAAGATATGAATGGAATGTTTGAATCCGCGAGACGGATTCAAGGAATGAAAGGCTCGAAGGGATTGTATGAATCCGCAAGACGGATTCAAGGAATGAAATGCAGAAATGATATACTTGAATCTGCGATATGGATTCAAATCGTAGAATGAAGAAAATGTATGAATGGTAGGTTAGAAGGTTCGCTAGAGGGATTCAAAATATAGAAGTAGTAAAAGGGTATGGATGTTACATTTGAATCCGCAAGATGGGTTTAAAACATATAAAAATATAAAATTTACCCACATCAGAATTGTGTCAATAATTGACCGCAGTTATGTCAAACGAGTTCTATGAGTAATGCGAAGTAAATGAACAAGAAAATGACCGTAATGGACACACACAAACCTAAGTTTTAAGATGAAAGAAAGAAGTTTTACAACCCGTTATGTGTAAACGTGTTAGTAATCGATTCATAGGAGTTATAATGTAAGGCGGGCTACTACCCGGACAATGATTTAAGTATGAATGAGAAGGGTAAGCTTGGTCATGAGTACCAAAATAACGTAATGAATGATTTTGCAAGTAAGCATGAATGGAAAGAAGTACGAATGTATACCTCGATGCATATACGATAAATAAGAAATGTTAGTTGGCCTTGAAAGATCAAATTATGAAGTTTGGCGAATTAAGTAACTAGAATGAAGAAGTTTCGTGTGAGAAATGAAAAGTACTAACTGTTAAATTTCTTGATGATAATGTTAGAATCTTTGATGTGATGAAACCAACAGAATTGGTGAAAGGATGCGTTCGAATGGAGGCACATTACATGGATGAATGGAATCTAGCCTGGTATGACTAGTACTCGTGAAGAATGTGGACAGATCTGATTTACGGATCGTTGTAGTATGGAATGAAATCGAGGTAAGTTAAGTGTTTTAATTTATGACGGATAAGTAAGAATTAGTGAATCGAAATCGCCCTGCAAATTGAGTGGTGAAAGGAGTATGGTATAGTATGGAATGGTTAATTCCTTATAATTAACATAAGGAGAGAACCATGTCATTGAGAATTACGTTTTATAAATTATAAGCGAAACCTTCGGGTATGGGTTAAACTCTCGTATGAAGAACCTGTATGATGCGCTTGTGTAGGCAACTTTAGTGATGCATGAATTGAGAAGAATAGTAATGTAGGACAAATGAGGTAAGTTGAAGGTAAAGTATGAGAAATATGGACTTACTAGTAAGCAATGGTGTTGAGATTATGTCAAATTTCTAGTTTTAAATATGATTGTCAATTATAGTATTTCAAATATGTTAGTATGAGTTGAAATGGTGATACATGTGCATATATATATTTAGTGGATCATGTACTTATATATATGTATGTCTTTCACCATGATTATGATATGTAAATGGTATCATTGGTATGGCCGACAAGGTTTAGATGAGTACACGATCATATGACGAAAGTATGTAGGTAAGATGATTGACTTTCTGAAAGTCAACAATGAGTGAATAGCACGACTAGGTCTTTGGATGCACTTTCAAGAGTAGAGACGCCAAGTATCGTTAAGAAATACTAACCTCGATGCTCGGCTTGTTAGCCATGTTCATTTGAACAAGACACTAATAAGAGCTCTGGATCAGACCCTGGCCCTTGTGTGATTATGAAAGTAAATTACTAATTTAAGAAGATAAGAACAATGCGTACGATTATATTTATTCATGGTTGAGATTTTTATGCAAGGACCCCGAATGAGTTATGTTGTAGTGTGCCCATTGAATGAGTACAATAGAAAGGCAAATGTAGGAACAAGAGAGGTTTCGGGGACGAAACCTTCTTTAAGGGGGGTAGACTTGTAACACCCCAAATTTCGTATGTTATAAAATAATATTATTTTGTGATGCTAAATAACAGAAAAACGGTGACCGTAAAATGGTACCGTAAGAAAAACGATAGTAAGTTTAAAGTTGTGTGTGTAACTAAGTTAAACTAAGAAAAGAGACCAAGTTAGTATGGAAATAACAAATTTAAACATACCTTAAAAGACAAGGGGGCTAATGTGTAAATGTGTAATATATTTCAAAAAAAAAAAAAAGAAGCCAGTATGTGTTTTTGGCTCTGGATCGATCGAACAAGGCAAGGGGAAAGGTGAAACCCTAGTTTCACTAATTTCATCAAATTGGGAAGAAATCTCAGGGAAGCTTGGATGCATGAACCTGAATGTTGATCATTTAAGTGTCTCTAACACAAAGTAAGTCGAATTAAGTGTTTTGGTAATGTTTTGTTAAGTGGGTTATGTATAATCCGTGAATGTTTATTGAAATTGAGTAGGAATTCTAGACAATATGAATACATAGAGGCTATAGCATGCTTAATTTCAATTATGTTGATGTTTTCAGAAAAACCCACTTGAAGTGGTAGTAGAATGAAGTTAATGATGACTATATGTGATATGTTCTATAGAATTCGATGGGTGAAGTTAGATGTTGTGTGATGTTGTAGAATGAACCTAATTAGAATGAAAATGGTATGGTGATTTTTGAATCTATGATTTTGATATGAGATAGTAAGCTTATGCATAAGGTACTTGTACATTGAGCTTAGATAGTAGTACGCTCACAAGGTGTTTGATGAAATGCCTAGTATAGGGTAGTATGTGAAATTTACATGCTAGCTAATGGATGAATATGTGTTGAGTATGGTAAGGGTATAATTATTGGTAGTTGAGCACAAAAGACGCGTAGTAGGAGGAATACGTGAAAAGGTGTTGTTGATGGTATGATTTGGGTAGAAATATGCATTAGGAACTTGTACCCTATGCTTCAATGTTGTGATGCTCGCCATGTATTTGATGCGCTAGATTTATGGTAATTAAAAGTGAATGTGTATGAGTGTGAAATGAATAGCTTATTGGTAAACGATAATGTTGAGGTTATGTTGTGAACGTATGTAAGATAATAACTTTGATTAAGTGAATGTTGAACAATGTGGTTGTTAGTTCATGTTTATCTATGATAAAGTTCGACTATTAAGAGTCTATGTAATTAAAAGTTGGAAATGGATGTGATATGAATGAACATGTGGACTAACTATGGTATGGGTATAATGACTTGAAAGGATAGGAATCCCAAATTGACATGGACTCAAGTATGGAAAGCTAACGGGTCAAGCGGAGGTGAGGAAGCAAGCATGAACACTAACGCTTAAGGTAAGTGATTTCCGTAATCACTTCTTAGTTCAAGTAAGTAATAAAGTGTTGAAATTAATTAAACATGATGTTTGAGGTTAAATATGTAGGAAAGTCTTTCGTCGTAAATGATGGGATTAAAGTTGACCAAAATGCCCTTGATGGGTATTTTGGGCAAACGATCTTAATAAGTAGTTTAGAAGCAAGTTATTGATTAGTGTAATGTCTTGGACAAGTATGGAAGCGAAGAGTATGGTCTTGGTATGTCATAAACCATTTAACGCGCAAATACCCTTAACGGGTCAAAACTAAGTATATGAACGATAATGTGTTAAGAGGATGCAAAATGTCTAAGAACTTATTATTTTATGATAAATGTCACTGATATTATTAGGTTTATAAGAGTTTATGGTAAAACAAACAAGTTACGTTGATGAATGCATGAACGGGTCGAATTGTGGGTAAGAGGGTAATAAGCCGATAGCGTGTAAGTTAAGATTTTCCTTAAGGCGGTTATGGGATTTTAAGCTCATTTGATAGGATGTGAATTTACAAGCATGTAGGAAGAAACGGGAGGTTAAACGGGTAAACGGTTCAAAAGTTACGCGCGTTTTAGCGTTTTCGGACATCGAAATGGATCTGCAGCGAAATGGCGCATGGTCATGCGCTTGGCCGCATGGTCGTGCACTTGGCCGCATGGTCGTGCGCTTGGCCGCATGGTCGTGCGATTTCGAGAAAATCATTGCACTAGCTTGTGCACTGCCAGTGCCCCCAACGTCGTAGGAACTGCATGGTCGTGCGGTTGGACGCATGGCCATGCATCAGTTGCCACTGCACGGTCGTGCGGTTGGACGCATGGCCGTGCATCAGCTGCCAGTTCAGTATAATGTGCAGAATTCGTCCAAATCAGTCCCGTAGCCCATAGGGTGTCCCAAAATGTAATCTAACTCATTGTAAAATGTTCATGAGCTGCAATAAGCGTGTGCGCAAGCATAAAATGGAGCAAGATAAGTATAAGAGGCATATGTAAGTATATAGAGGTACGTATGTGATTAGGCATCTATGAGTTGGATATATTACTAGCAGGAATGTATATTCGTATATATGTATAAAGTCGGAAGTGTACGCAATGATGTAGGTATGGGTGTATGTAAATACGCACGAAGGGACGTAGATGCATTATATAAGGGTACGAACGTATGTATGTAATTGATTATGTGTGATTATATAATTATGTACAAGTATGTAAGAAAATAGTTACGTACGTATCCAATGAAATTAGTGCTAACGATATTAATAGTATGCCTGGTGAATGAAGTGGAACGCAGGAATAGCAAGGAAATCTCACCGTGGATCATATGATCAAATGGAAAGCTGGAACGTAAAGGGTTAATGGAACAAAGAGTAAACGTGAATAAATTTGTGTGTTATGATGCGTGCTAATGTTACGACTTTATGTGGTGAGCGCAGGTAGTACGAAATACGAGGATCATCAAGGGATAGAGATCAAGGACCGAGTCACATGAAGGATTGTACGGGGTGTATAAGAATATAATTTGTTAAATATAAGTTATGTTTTATTCTATAATTGAGTTAGTTTGATGTATTCAATGTAGAGGAGTTATTTTGAAAGTGAACTTTCAAGTAAGACATAAGGTTTATAATGAAAGAAAAAAAAATTATGGTACGTAATTCCGCTGCGTCATGTTTAAGTTCTTACAGGGAAATTTTCATTATACGAACGGGTCATGCCCGAATTTTGGTAAATAATAATACTTTTTTGGAATAAGAAAAATGGGCGTTACAAATACCCCACCCCATTCTTGCAAAAACCCACATAATCTGATCAAGAGCTCTAAGTTGGAACCTTTGTTTCATACCTGAGCCATTTTGATCTAGATTAGCATTCGGGGACCCTCCGTAAGTATTCTTTCGCTCTTTTATTCGCTTTTCGAGTCCGAAAGTCAACCTTTTGTTGACTTTCTGCATTGACCATCCTATGGTCAACCCGAAGTTCATGGAACTTCATAACGTGAGCGTGATCACGATGGTTATAGTCCATGGCGACTGTACCTACTGATTACCACGTTATCTAGGCTCAGTGACGAGTCGTAGTTTCGGCCAAAATGCGCATTCTTGCATATTTTGTAACCAAACTACTCGTGAGCATCAAAGCCGTTTTTTTTGATGCCAAACCTGTTTTCTAAACTTAGTTAAGCATGTTCTAACATGCTTAGCTCGTCACTTTTAGTTTAGTGCTTATATAGGGTCGTAAGGTAAGCGATCTAAACCATCGCTTATACTTTCGAACCCGACCCATTTGGTCGATCATTAGGATCCGACCAAACACATTAGGTGACCATAGCTATAACCTTCCGAGGTTATGCCTTGTGGTCACGATGTTAGGCGTTCCAAACGCGTTCTACGCGAACGACGCGTTAAGGTAGCATAAGCTACCTAAACGGGTCGTGATGGGTCGCAAGCACTTAGGTTAGGTTTCATTTTAGTATGTAGGCTTTGTTAAACCATATAACACGAGTTTCCATACTCGTTTGGTTTACGAACCCGCATACTATCTGATCCTTCCAATTTTGGTCCGGTATATTAATGTAGCTACCTATTAGGTGCCGTTTGATATTCCGTGATCTATAGCATTATTTGGTTATTATACAAGAACTCCGAAGCAATCTCAGGTGAGTACATTGAACCCCTCTTTTACTGTTTTCCAAACTGTTTTGGGGTGAAACACATGTGCCTACCTGTTACTTTCATGCTTTCCATGTTTTCACATCATATACCTGCTACGTTCGTTAGTACATTATAGTACATGATTTCAAAACATTTCATGCTATGTATGCCCATTGTGTGCGTACCTAGTACATTGTTTTACAATACATGCTATGTATGCCCACTGTGTGCGTACTTAGTACATTGCTTTACATTACATGCTATGTATGCCCATTGTGTGCGTACTTAGTACATTGCTTTACATTACATGCTATGTATGCCCATTGTGTGCGTACTTAGTACATTGCTTTACATTACATGCTATGAATGCCCATTGTGTGCGTACTTAGTACATTGCTTTACATTACATGCTATGTATGCCCATTGTGTGCGTACTTAGTACATTGTTTCACATTGCATTTCTGTTGCATATGCTCATCCAGCATATGAACACATTATACTACATTTTGAACCGTTGCACTCTACAGTGCATTTCATGCTATGTACGCCCATTGTGTGCATATGTAGTACATTGTTTCACATTGCATTTCTGTTGCATATGCTCATCCAGCATATGAACACATCATACTACATTTGAACCGTTTTAACCATTTGACTATGTGAACCGTCTTAACCCTTCGATTATATGAACCGTTTGTAACCATTGAACCGTGTAAACCAGTTGTATCCATTGACATGACTCATAGTTGACAATAGACATTTGACTATACATAAACCTTTCTACCGTTGTTAAACATTTCATCTTGATGGTTTGGTTTGAGTAAGTGATTTAAGTAACGAGGCGTGTGTAATATGATACAAGCATGGTGGATACGCCGCTGGTACTTCCTATATATAAGTGTTTGTATGGTATTACATATCGTAGCGTTATTTGAATCATTTCAATTTGAGACATAGAACATTTTATACAAATAACACGCTTTTTACAAGACATCGATTTACAAACAACATATCTTATACAAACTCATTTTACATGGTTATTCAGTTAACCATGCATTGTTCTCTTATTTATACATATCATCTGATCTTACCGTCTTTCAAATGATTTACAAGACAAAGCGAATTACAAGGTTCATGACTAAACATTTTCTCAAACATAAGTCATAAATTCCGTTTTCATAAAAACTATGTATCTCACAGGCATTTTTATGCTGACGTACCTATTTTCACATGTGTTTTCAGGAGATGATGCATAGGACTTATCAAGACATACTTAGGCGGACCTGTGCCTTAGTGACTTAAAACAAGACAAGAACTAGTTAAATTATGTTATGTACTCTTTGGTTCTTGTTTAAAACAATGTAAACTTTCATGTTTGATTAATAAAACGAAACTTCAATTGCCATGGATTTGAAACAATTGATTCTGTTACAACACTCCCCGACGTTTCCACCACGTTTTGTATGTTCTACGTGGTCGGGGTGTGACAGAAAAGTTGGTATCAGAGCCAATGGTTATACGGAATTAGGTTATTAGTAATGCTTTGACCTAGTCTATAACCTTCCTAGGACCCTAACGCGAGTTCACTTGCGTTTTGTCATAAAACAATACCGTCACCTATCCTTAGGCGACGACCACAACAAGAACATAAATTTCAAAACCGCTTTGAAAACCAATCATCTGTTCTAGGATGATTGATTACTAGGTTTTGAACCCTCTGTTATAAGGTTTTGAACCCCTTTGAATTTTCAAAACTCCCGTCGAAGTTTTGGGTCCTAAATAGTGTGAACACATGCGAACTGGAAGAGTGAATGCCTGTACCCTGGGTTTTCTGTCTAAGGTTAGAGTGTTCGTACAAATCCACATAATCGGACCGGTCACTCTTACCTGGGAACTCTTGGGGTGAGTGTCCACTTATAGGCGAGCATGTCTTCGCGATACACTATGAGGATCTATTTGCTTTGATTCAGCCTTGGTGTTGTTTGTTTGCTTCATGATTCAAACAAATGACCATCAACCGTGATTATGGTCAGTGATTGTAACATCCTATTCTTACCCAATACCATTTTATTTGTTTCCTTTCATGTTTTCCTCTTTTAGAATGCCTCCTCGACGCGAACACCAGATAGCAACTGCCGAGCTGGCAGAAATTATTGCGCAGCAGATGGCTGCTCAATTCCCAAATCTCTTTGCTCAATGGAACCAAGCCAACAACAACAACAACAACGGTACATGCAATTTCAAGAACTTTAACTCGGCTAAACCACTCAAGTTTAGTGGTTCTGAGGGAGCAACTGGGCTTCTCCAATGGTTCGAGAGCATCGAAAATAACTTTTGCCACGTGCAGTGTCCGGAAAATCGCAAGGTCGAGTTTTCTTCGAGTGTGTTTCAGAAGAGGGCTCTTACATGGTGGAACAGGGTAATGAGAGACCGTGGTGCAGATGTTACTCTAGGACAAACATGGGCTGAACTGAGAGCTCTTATGATGAGAGAGTTTTGTCCTCGTCATGAACAACGAGCGTTGGAGAAGGAGTTTGATGATTTGAAACAAGATAGTGGCAACACAGGGCATATACTGATAGGTTTGAGGAGTTGAGTCTACTTTGCCCGACCATGGTCGCCCCACTCGACAAGGCTATCGAAAGGTACATCGACGGCCTGCCTGACTCGGTACAAGACATTGTCACTGGTAGCAACCCTACCACACTCCGTCAGGCCATTGAGCTATCTGCAACCTTGACTGAATCGCAGATCAGAAAGCATAAACTTTTTCGAAAGGGTGACAAGAAGCCAATCGAGGAATCAAAGACCATGGATGAACAGACTGAATCCTCTAAGAAGTCAAAGAAGCGAAAGGCTTCTCAGAACTTCGCCGTGGTCGCTCACAATGGTCAAGCCGTCCCCAACCAACCAGCTCAACCCCCTGCTAGAAAACCATACAATGGAACTGCACCTTTGTGCAACCAATGTGGCCTCCATCATCACGCCAATGTACAATGCCGCAAATGCCAAACTTGTGGACTTATAGGCCACACAGCAAGAGTCTGCCCAGCTGCAGCTGCACCAAACCAAGCTGGCAACAATCCTGCTCAAGGTCGTTTTCTACCAGGCTCTTGTTTCAACTGTGGCGAGATGGGTCATTTCCGAAGAAATTGCCCAAAGCTTGCTAATGCAAATCCAGCACAGGGATGAGCACCTGACTGACTAGAAGACAACATCGTTTAGAAATAATCGCGTCTTAAGTATTATTTTCTTTTGTTGTCAAGGTCCAAGAAACCGTTGTTATCGTTGTTTATAAATAAATTTTTATTTACATTGCAATGTATTTCTGTGGTTGCATGTATAAACGACATATCCCTTACAATACCGACAATCAAGAAACCGTATTCCTTGAAGAACAAACTACCCCCAAAATTCTCCCATTCTATGATCTCTTGCGTCTTCCATGTATTTCCTAAGTACCCGTTTATTCAAAGGAAACGAAGTACAAGGCGCAAGTTACAACACATGACGAATACCCAAAGTACCACTATAAATCCTTAATAGGGTACCTAAGGATTTCCCGTAAGTCTTTAATTATTGTATACCTTAAATCGAATGTGGTGATTGCTTATAATCAAAAATCGAATTTTGGGAGATCTTTCTATCTTCTCAGATAGATTCCAGTGAACATTGAGACCCGTCGATTTGTTTCCATATCCGTATTCAATCAATAACAAGTTAATAACAAATTATAATCAAGTTAAACAATTATGTGACTTTGTGCTTATGTGTTCCCTTATGTGTTGTTGTGTGATCCAAATTATGTTATCCAAATCCTCGTAGAATCCTACATCCTTGTACAAGAGATTCATCGTAGGATACCCAAATGTATTACTTAAAATCCTTAATGGACTTCTACGTTACAGTTAAGTCCCTTGGGTTATAAAGTACTACTTCATAATTAGACCCTTGAGTGGTCTAGTTAAACAGATTCATCCAAAAAATCTGGTTAGGGATATCATGTGATGATATAGCTGAAAGGACTCCTTGGTGGCCTAACTAAGAAGATCCCCTGTCAATCTAATTAAAAGGACCCGATGGAAGTCTAGTCACCCCCATCACAAGTTTGATATCCTTCCCCAAAACATTACAAAACAAACTGTGCGGACTGTGCAAGGGATTACGTAATTATGGATGCATACATAATTATGGAATTTAGTGCACAGAAATCACAGCAAGTTCTGTCATGTGTCTAGAGTTAACTCTATTCATTTCCAACTCTGATGAAGCAACCGTTGAAAATGACTCCGTTAGTTCATTTTCGTTTCTGACGATTTATCCGTTGGGGAAATGAATATCCGTTGTGTAATCCTTCATTTCCAACTCTGATGAAGCAACCATTGAAAATGACTCCGTTAGTTCATTTTCGTTTCTGGCGATTTATCCGTTGGGGAAATGAATATCCGTTGTGTAATCCTTCATTTCCAACTCTGATGAAGCAACTGTTGAAAATGACTCCGTTAGTTCATTTTCGTTTCTGACGATTTATCTGTTGGGGAAATGAATATCCGTTGTGTAATCCTTCATTTCCAATTCTGATGAAGCAACCGTTGAAAATGACTCCGTTAGTTCATTTTCGTTTCTGACGATTTATCCGTTGGGGAAATGAATATCCGTTGAGTAATCCTTCATTTCCAACTCTGATAAAGCAACCGTTGAAAATGACTCCGTTAGTTCATTTTCGTTTATGACGATTTATCCGTTGGGGAAATGAATATCCGTTATGTAATCCTTCATTTCCAACTCTGATGAAGCAACCGTTGAAAATGACTCCGTTAGTTCATTTTCGTTTCTGACGATTTATCCGTTGGGGAAATGAATATCCGTTGTGTAATCCTTCATTTCCAACTCTGATGAAGCAACCGTTGAAAATGACTCCGTTAGTTCATTTTCGTTTCTGACGATTTATCCGTTGGGGAAATGAATATCCGTTGTGTAATCCTTCATTTCCAACTCTGATGAAGCAACCGTTGAAAATAACTCCGTTAGTTCACTTTCATTTCTGACGATTTATCCGTTGGGGAAAATGAATATCCGTTATGTAATCCTTCATTTCCATTTCTGATGAAGCAACCATTGAAAATGACTCCGTCTGTTCATTTCGTTTCTGAAGAATGACCGTTAAAGGAAATGACAGGACATTACTTTGCATATCGCTGATGGTTATTTGGCAGAATCACAAATAGACTCCTACGAATAAATTTCGGGACGAAATTTCCTAAAGTAGGGGAGACTGTGACACCTGTGTCACCGTGACCATCAAACAAATACCAATTCGATGAAATATTGTATTTCATACTTGGGATCTTGTATAAATATGTGTATCTTTTGCACATATCAATTCTTGTTCAATTTCAAACTCTACAACGCTTTCTAGAGAATTATACGCAAACTGGTACGTAAACGTACTCAGTTTAATGCTACAAATACTCCGGAACATCAACATATACTTAACATACCTTAAATAACCTTTACATAACTTAGAAATAAGTTTTGAAGGCTTTGGTATGGCAGAAACAAGTTAATTCGCTTACATGGACTAAACTTGACAAACTGCGAAAGTATGCCAATTTGAACTGTAACAAACATTCTGGAATATGTCCATAAGTTAAACATACCATAAATATCCTTTACATAGCTTAGAAATAGGCTTTGAGGGGTTTGGTATGCTAAAATAAACTTTTGGGTCATTCAGGGACTAAAAGTGTCAAAAAGTGCACAAGTTTGCACTTTCGCGCATAACTTACGTTCTGAATACATCCGGACATCCAAAAATTTATGTAAGCATCCTTATATTATGCCTTAGTATTTGGCATAAGAAAAATCCATTTGTCGCGTCATTTGGATCGTCTTTCGCGCTTATGCGCATTCCGTCGTAATTAAGCGAACATCGCGATCGTACGACCAAACGAACCGACATCCGGAATATTTTTGAGCATATTTCAAGTCCCCTACACTTTAACTTCATCTTAGAGCCTTGAAATGAGGTTAACAGGGCTTAACGTGCCAAAAATGTGCCAAATTGCATGTTTCTAAAGTGCAGGGACTAAAACTAAAAATTCTGATCTGTGACCCTCAGGCGGGGCGCGTAAGGATTGCCCAAATCCTTACGCGGGGCGCGTCAGACTCCCAGAACAGATAAGATCAGCTAGTCAGCAAATTTCAGCTGGTTTAACCACAACCACATGTTTTAAACTTGCCCTTTTAGCTCACTAAGGGATATTTTCAGTAACCACAAGTTTACGACAAGTGTACGCGCAAGATTCAATCACGTTTTTCAAGAAACGATCCTAACGGTTCGGGAAATACTATAAATACCCCACCCCATTCTTGTAAAAACCCACACAATCTGATCAAGAGCTCTAAGTTGGAACCTTTGTTTCATACCTGAGCCATTTTGATCTAGATTAGCATTCGGGGACCCTCCGTAAGTATTCTTTCGCTCTTTTATTCGCTTTTCGAGTCCGAAAGTCAACATTTTGTTGACTTTCTGCATTGACCAGCCTATGGTCAACCCGAAGTTCATGGAACTTCATAACGTGAGCGTGATCACGATGGTTATAGTCCATGGCGACTGTACCTACTGATTACCACGTTATCTAGGCTCAGTGACGAGTCGTAGTTTCGGCCAAAATGCGCATTCTTGCATATTTTGTAACCAAACTACTCGTGAGAATCAAAGCCGTTTGTTTTGATGCCAAACCTGTTTTCTAAACTTAGTTAAGCATGTTCTAACATGCTTAGCTCGTCAGTTTTAGTTTAGTGCTTATATAGGGTCGTAAGGTAAGCGATCTAAACCATCGCTTATACTTTCGAACCCAACCCATTTGGTCGATCATTAGGATCCGACCAAACACATTAGGTGACCATAGCTATAACCTTCCGAGGTTATGCCTTGTGGTCACGATGTTAGGCGTTCCAAACGCGTTCTACGCGAACGACGCGTTAAGGTAGCATAAGCTACCTAAACGGGTCGTGATGGGTTGCAAGCACTTAGGTTAGGTTTCATTTTAGTATGTAGGCTTTGTTAAACCATATTACACAAGTTTTCATACTCGTTTGGTTTACGAACCCGCATACTATCTGATCCTTCCGATTTTGGTCCGGTATATTAATGTAGCTACCTATTAGGTGCCGTTTGATATTCCGTGATCTATAGCATTATTTGGTTATTATACAAGAACTCCGAAGCAATCTTAGGTGAGTACATTGAACCCCTCTTTTACTGTTTTCCAAACTGTTTTGGGGTGAAACACATGTGCCTACCTGTTACTTTCATGCTTTCCATGTTTTCACATCATATACCTGCTACGTTCGTTAGTACATTATAGTACATGATTTCAAAACATTTCATGCTATGTATGCCCATTGTGTGCGTACCTAGTACATTATTTTACAATACATGCTATGTATGCCCATTGTGTGCGTACTTAGTACATTGCTTTACATTACATGCTATGTATGCCCATTGTGTGCGTACTTAGTACATTGCTTTACATTACATGCTATGTATGTCCATTGTGTGCGTACTTAGTACATTGCTTTACATTACATGCTATGTATGCCCATTGTGTGCGTACTTAGTACATTGCTTTACATTACATGCTATGTATGCCCATTGTGTGCGTACTTAGTACATTGTTTCACATTGCATTTCTGTTGCATATGCTCATCCAGCATATGAACACATTATACTACATTTTGAACCGTTGCACTCTACAGTGCATTTCATGCTACGTACGCCCATTATGTGCATACGTAGTACATTGTTTCACATTGCATTTCTGTTGCATATGCTCATCCAGCATATGAACACATCATACTACATTTGAACCGTTGTAACCATTTGACTATGTGAACCGTCTTAACCCTTCGATTATATGAACCGTTTGTAACCATTGAACCGTGTAAACCAGTTGTATCCATTGACATGACTTACAGTTACAATAGACATTTGACTATACATAAACCTTTCTACCGTTGTTAAACATTTCATCTTGATGGTTTGGTTTGAGTAAGTGATTTAAGTAACGAGGCGTGTGTAATATGATACAAGCATGCAGAGCCGTTCCTACGTTTTCGGAGGCCCTAAACAAACTACAAAGTGAAGGCCCAATTTCGTTATTGACTAACATTAGAGGTGCAAAAATCGGGTTTTTCTAATACCCAATTTCAGGAACCAAACCGTGTTTCGGTATGATCGGGTATTAGAAAATCGGGTTTTTAGATACCTAGACATTAATACCCTATTTTCTAATTTTTACACAATATAAGTCCATTTTATTTTTTAATTTGCTTTGTATTTGATAAAAATACTTGAAATAATTACATTATCACAACTTTATTTAATTAATATATCTCAGTCTTTCGTTTAATGTCACTAGAAAGATGCGCCAGAAGGAATATATATATATATATATATATATATATATATATATATTGCTTATGAGTCTTTCATTTAATGTCACCAGAAGGATCCGCCAAAAGGAAAAAAAAATATTTTGCTTATGAGATTCGAGCTAGGGTCTATTAACAAAGTTAATAGATCTATAGAATCAAAACAATTATATATTATATATCATTTTTATATTAAATGGAGGCCCTAAAAGTTTAGAGGCCCTAGGCCCGAGCCTAGGTTTTGATAAGCATTGGGCCGGCCCTGCAAGCATGGTGGATACGCCGCTGGTACTTCCTATATATAAGTGTTTGTATGGTATTACATATCGTAGCGTTATTTGAATCATTTCAATTTGAGACATAGAACATTTTATACAAATAACACGCTTTTTACAAGACATCGATTTACAAACAACATATCTTATACAAACTCATTTTACATGGTTATTCAGTTAACCATGCATTGTTCTCTTATTTATACATATCATCTGATCTTACCATCTTTCAAATGATTTACAAGACAAAGCGAATTACAAGGTTCATGACTAAACATTTTCTCAAACATAAGTCATGAATTCAGTTTTCACAAAAACTATGTATCTCACAGGCATTTTTATGCTGACGTACCTATTTTCACATGTGTTTTCAGGAGATGATGCATAGGACTTATCAAGACATACTTAGGCGGACATGTGCCTTAGTGACTTAAAACAAGACAAGAACTAGTTAAATTATGTTATGTACTCTTTGGTTCTTGTTTAAAACAATGTAAACTTTCATGTTTGATTAATAAAACGAAACTTCAATTGCCATGGATTTGAAACAATTGATTCTGTTACAACACTCCCCGACGTTTCCGCCACGTTTTGTATGTTCTACGTGGTCGGGGTGTGACAACAATAATCTTATAGAAGTTTTTTTTCTTAGGAATGAACCTAGCCTCTAAACACATGCATGTAACAGTTATCTTTTCTTTTTTTAAAACCTTCCAAATTCCGTTTCCCTAATTCTCCGTGACTGAATTAATTCCGCGTTTCCGTTACAAACCATGAGCCATGCGAAGGCTATAAAACCGAACCCTCCGAACACTATTTCGACACCACAGCCCTTTCTAATATCGTTGCACATCGCCGGATAACCAACCTCATCGGAGAAACTCATCGGAGAAGACGACCGGAGAGGAACTCGACGCGGCGTTTCTTTTACGTATTCGGTAACCTTCTAATCCTTTGGTTTCGTTTTGGATACTTGTTCGGCACTAACATTTTATTAGACACCTCTCGTTTTCATTCCACACTCACGTAGTTTATACGCCGGAGAAACAAGCTTCTCCGGAGCAGAGAAGCCGCAGTCGCCGGAACTTCAATCTTTGCCGGAGATTCCCGTCAGTGTTCGGTATATCCTTGATTAAATTGGTTTGTTTTTTAATTTTATTCTTTCTATACAATTAGAATAAACAAACTGATGCTAAAACTATTAACAAGATCATGGTGGGTGTTTGATACTGTTCGGCTGGGTATTGTTTAAATGAGGAAGACGAACTGTTTGGATACACAAATAATTTAAAAACTGAACAACATCAAATGTGTTAAGGGAGTCCAGCTGGTTTGTTGTTGCCCGTGACTGACCCGAAGGTCGCAGGTTCGAAAGCCGGCCCGGGTTCTTTGCTGCAATTATTATACTTTTTTTTTAGTTATAAAACTAATTCACACACCTTTCTGCATTATTGATTTAATTTTATTATTTTACTTATTCATTAATTTCATAATTCATAAATTCCCTTAAACAAACGGGTTTGAGCTCGGTAAATTATAAACATCAGTTAAAAGATTTATTTGATTGATTTTAAATTCATATTTTGTATAAAACCCTTAACAGTTAATCTAGTTTTATTTTAATAAGTTAACATACTTCTTAGACGATTTTATAAAATTAAGTATTTTCAACAGAAAATCATTTACTAAAAAGATTTAGAAATAACTTCCGTATTTTGGTAATTCTTTTATGATTTTAAATCCATATTAATTAAACCTTAATAACCTATTCTTTTCTTCTTATTCTCAAACCATAAATATGAGGGATATTATCCACCTATAAATATTAATTAGAGCGTTATTGTGTTATGCCCTATCTAGGATAAACGCTCTCGTACGTTCTCATTCTCTTGGATTTCTTAATCTTTACTCGTGCGTTAATTCAAGGAATTCTCAACGCAACCACTGTGAGTATACTTGATCCCATTTTCGTTTTAAACACTTTGGGTGCAACATGTATTCCATATTCAAATTACACAACACTTGAAACTTATTTGAAACATACTCTTTCTATTTAAGCATGAAACATGAAACTTGTGATACTTGAGACTTTTATGCTATGTGAACGTTTAATCCTCGTGTGTAGTTCCGCCTTAACAATGGTAGCGCTATAGGGGTAATGCACCTCCCCGTTAGTCTTTGGGGTATTGTTAGGATGAGACATATAACCTCCCGTTAAACTTTGGGAAAGGCACTTAACGCATTGGAAACTTGGGCTATCACTTGGACTGCGTTAGCTAGCATGGTGAAACTTGTTATATGTTTTCGTGTTGGATATGAGTCTTTAAACGTATAAACTATTATGCTATGTATTCAAACTTGTATGCTCGCCAACATTCTTTTGTTGACATTATTTTAATACATGTTGCAGGTTGATAGACGCAGTGATCAAGAAAACAAGCTAGGATGCACCTAGAAACCCATCTAGAATAAGCAGTGTCTTGAATTATTTTTGATACAATTTTGTTATGTTTGAATCTTGTATGACATGTTAGTTATTTATGAAATTTGATTTAAACTATATTGTCACAATAGTGTTATGATGCTTTTGAGCGATTTGTTCGTCTCATCCCGATGTTTCCGCCATCGGTTGGGGTGTGACAGATTGGTATGAGAGCCATAACTATAGGGAATTAGGTAGAATAGCTATATTTTTCCCTAGTATATAGTTGGAGTACTCTGATACTAGATTGGTATCAGAGCCATAACTATAGGGAATTAGGAATGTCTTGCCTAGTCTATAGTTTAAGAGCTTATTCACTATGTTTTGCTTAAAACAACTTCCTTTCTATCTTCTTTGCTTCCCTCTAATTTCTTGGACTCTTAATATACATGCCTTTCCTAAGGCTAACACAATACACACTTGGAGGCTTTGAAGACACTCTTACAACACAATCGAAATGACTCACCAAAATAGGGGTGATTCCCACATTTGGTGAAGACTTTCACTCAGCTATACTTTGATTTTTGCACGAAATCTACCCTCAAGTTAGGAGTGATGTCCAAATCTTGAAGGGAGTTTTCCATTTCATATTCTAGTGGACCCTTATCTTTGGATAAGTACCAACCACATTAGGGTTCGATGTTATCAAGTTAGAGGTGAAACTCGCATCTTGTTTAACTAGTCCCACTCTTCGATTTTCAATCTCGCCAAAGTTTCGATTTTCCCAAATCGATTAAGGACGTGTAGTAATTGGAAGGACAAATATCGTTAATCGCTTCTCGATGAGAGTATTTGTCTATTAGGCCAAAGCACGTTTCCTTAATTCGAAAAGGACTTCGATTTACTTTGGAATAGTCATATGTTACGTTCCGTGACAATCCATGTTTTACATTAAATCTATTTTATGCTATCTCAATTTTCATGTGTTTTACATTTGTACGTTATATCATTTCAATTTAATACATGCATACTAATATGTTATACTGGATTCGTGATTATTGGGTTATTCTTATGTGATGAACTTGTCCTTGAACCCACACCTTAACATGTATAGCACTATGCGTAGTGCTATAGGAGTAGCGCACCACCCGTGAACGTTAGGTCATGTTAAGTCTTTCAATTGCGGTACACGATGGGTTGACCTGTTTATTCACATGCCAGTGATACGTTAATCTTGTTAACTAAGTATGTTATGTGGATTGTTCTAAATTTTTATGCTAATACTCTTAATCCCCAAAAAAAATGGAAGCTTATCATCAAGATAGGAGTGATTTCCTTACCTTGACAATTAGCTCCGCTCTCTTTTTTAAGTTCACCAATGAGATATGGGTGATTTCCTTACCTCGGAGGTAGTTACCAACTCTTCTTTGTTCTCAATGAAACTTTATATTTGAACATTACTTTCATTTCAAGTTTGGAGACACGAATCACACTATCTTCGCAATCTAAAATAATCTCTCGTGAACAAACTGAATTTACAATGCTTTCATTATCTATGTTGCACTACGTGAAATTCATGATTATGCTATGTGAAACTAATTGAACCTTTTATAGGCTATGTGAAACTATGTGCTATGTGACTACTTCATTAAAACAATTTTTCTTAAATAAACATTATAATCAACTCTCGACTATTCTCTCTCTTGAATCCTTAGATGTCATCTTTTCACAAGTCTTCCTCTTAGATTTCGAGGACGAAATCTCCTAAAGTAGGGGAGACTGTAAAATCCGTCAAAAATGGGTTTCCAAAATCCGACCCGTTTTGAATTTTGGATCCTAAACCAACGGAAATTTTCTTCGCGAAATAAATAACCGTTGAAGGGATTTGTTCTTTAATTTAATTAATTTATTTAATTAGTTATTTACTTACAAATTAATTGATATTGTAGTTAAATATATTAATTACATATCTAACTTAGTTAGATTAAATTTAAACCTAATAAGTGCAAGGGCCTTTTTGTAAAATTTTGAAACCATAATGATAATAAACAATGTGATCCTATTCTTTAAAAAAAAAATTATCATCGGGTCATTTGTTTACAATTATTTCATTTTGAAGATATGGTACAAATTGAGGAAGTAAAATGAATTTAAATATTTCTTCTAAAGAAACAAAATCATCTTTCTCATTTTACCGTCAAAACAGAAGATGTCGACCAACTTTGCTTCACTTTTTAACTTCCCTGATTTTTTTTAATAATCTTATAGAAGTTTTTTTTCTTAGGAATGAACCTAGCCTCTAAACACATGCATGTAACAGTTATCTTTTCTTTTTTTAAAACCTTCCAAATTCCGTTTCCCTAATTCTCCGTGACTGAATTAATTCCGCGTTTCCGTTACAAACCATGAGCCATGCGAAGGCTATAAAACCGAACCCGCCGAACACTATTTCGACACCATAGCCCTTTCTAATATCGTTGCACATCGCCGGATAACCAACCTCATCGGAGAAACTCATCAGAGAAGACGACCGGAGAGGAACTCGACGCGGCGTTTCTTTTACGTATTCGGTAACCTTCTAATCCTTTGGTTTCGTTTTGGATACTTGTTCGGCACTAACATTTTATCGGACACCTCTCGTTTTCATTCCACACTCACGTAGTTTATACGCCGGAGAAACAAGCTTCTCCGGAGAAGAGAAGCCGCAGTCGCCAGAACTTCAATCTTTGCCGGAGATTCCCGTCAGTGTTCGGTATATCCTTGATTAAATTGGTTCGTTTTTTTATTTTATTCTTTCTATACAATTAGAATAAACAAACTGATGCTTAAAACTATTAACAAGATCATGGTGGGTGTTTGATACTGTTCGGCTGGGTATTGTTTAAATGAGGAAGACGAACTGTTTGGATACACAAATAATTTAAAAACTGAACAACATCAAATGTATTAAGGGAGTCCAGCTGGTTTGTTGTTGCCCGTGACTGACCCGAAGGTCGCAGGTTCGAAACCCGGCCCGGGTTCTTTGCTGCAATTATTATACTTTTTTTTAGTTATAAAACTAATTCACACACCTTTCTGCATTATTGATTTAATTTTATTATTTTACTTATTCATTAATTTCATAATTCATAAATTCCCTTAAACAAATGGGTTTGAGCTCGGTAAATTATAAACATCAGTTAAAAGATTTATTTGATTGATTTTAAATTCATATTTTGTATAAAACCCTTAACAGTTAATCTAGTTTTATTTTAATAAGTTAACATACTTCTTAGACGATTTTATAAAATCAAGTATTTTCAACAAAAATCATTTACTAAAAAGATTTAGAAATAACTTCCGTATTTTGGTAATTCTTTTATGATTTTAAATCCATATTAATTAAACCTTAATAACCTATTCTTTTCTTCTTATTCTCAAACCATAAATATGAGGGATATTATCCACCTATAAATATTAATTAGAGTGTTATTGTGTTATGCCCTATCTAGGATAAACGCTCTCGTACGTTCTCATTCTCTTGGATTTCTTAATCTTTACTCGTGCGTTAATTCAAGGAATTCTCAACGCAACCACTGTGAG
Source organism: Helianthus annuus (assembly GCF_002127325.2). NCBI lineage: Eukaryota > Viridiplantae > Streptophyta > Magnoliopsida > Asterales > Asteraceae > Helianthus > Helianthus annuus. The sequence continues at coordinate 27,353,001 of NC_035435.2, forward strand.
TATACTCGATCCCATTTTCGTTTTAAACACTTTGGGTGCAACATGTATTCCATATTCAAATTACACAACACTTGAAACTTATTTGAAACATACTCTATCCATTTAAGCATGAAACATGAAACTTGTGATACTTGAGACTTTTATGCTATGTGAACGTTTAATCCTCGTGTGTAGTTCCGCCTTAACAATGGTAGCGCTATAGGGGTAATGCACCTCCCCGTTAGTCTTTGGGGTATTGTTAGGATGAGACATATAACCTCCCGTTAAACTTTGGGAAAGGCACTTAACGCATTGGAAACTTGGGCTATCACTTGGACTGCGTTAGCTAGCATGGTGAAACTTGTTATATGTTTTCGTGTTGGATATGAGTCTTTAAACGTATAAACTATTATGCTATGTATTCAAACTTGTATGCTCGCCAACATTCTTTTGTTGACATTATTTTAATACATGTTGCAGGTTGATAGACGCAGTGATCAAGAAAACAAGCTAGGATGCACCTAGAAACCCATCTAGAATAAGCAGTGTCTTGAATTATTTTTGATACAATTTTGTTATGTTTGAATCTTGTATAACATGTTAGTTATTTATGAAATTTGATTTAAACTATATTGTCACAATAGTGTTATGATGCTTTTGAGCGATTTGTTCATCTCATCCCGATGTTTCCGCCATCGGTTGGGGTGTGACAGTTCAACACCTTCTTACCGTCACTCTTTTGGGCCGCACTCGGAAAACAAGCCCGATAACCCTCAACCTTCATTCATACCTCTCCAGCGTTCCGTTTCGCACCGTTCCTTCGGCGACCCTACTCCTGTCTTTCAGGGCCGGTTTAACCTGGCAAACATTATCCAAGAACCAGTGGGTTTTAACCCATTGGGACCGGAGGACCATTTCTCAGAAGACAATGCAATGGACATGGACGAGGACACGGATCCCGTCGAGCCTACAAGAGGTACCCCCAACCATCCCATCGAGATCTCTGATGGATCATCTTTTCACGGAACACCCTATCAGGGTCTAGACAGTTACCAAGCAAGGTTCAACTAGTATGAGTGGTACTTTACACCCTCTCACCAATTATCGCCTCATGAGCAGCAACAACAACAGCAGCAGGATCCCTCCGAGGATTCGCGTTTTGTGGCAGTCACGCCACCGCCTCCACCACCACCAGTTTATCAAGCACCTCCAGAACCACCAAGGAGTAGGAGAACAGGCGCACGGATATCCGCACGAAGAGGGGATTTTCACTTTAGCACCCCTCGACACTCCAGTGGCAGTCATTATCCGCCACTGCATGAAGACCCACAAATGGGTGGACCTTCTAGCCTAGCTACAGAGGTGAATTCTGCACCAGTTACACCACCTCCGCCACCATTTGGTTATGATAACCCGATACCTACATACGCCGGTTCCACGGCATATAACCCATTTGAGCAGCCAGCTCACACTCACTACAACTATATTGATGTCGACCCATACCTAGAAGCAGCGGCAAACTACAACGCCCTTCATCCCGAAGGACCTTATGGAACTCCTTGGGGAATGGGATACTCAACTCATGGGTATCCAGTACCTGCTAGACCTCCGGCTCAGCACCTATCGCAGCCGCCACGTTTTTCCCCACCGGAGCAGGAAGAAATCCTCCACCGTTTAAACAGGGTGGAACGTGATTTTGAAGAAGAACGTAAGAACAACCGTGGATTCCTCAAGGGCCTGGCAAACCTGTTAAATGGAAAGAAGAAGTGAGATCATTAATCTCTATATGTATTATTGTATTTCCTATTTCAATCAAGTCTCTACGTGGACATTTATATGTGTACTTAGTCCCTGCGTGGACTTGTCTTTTAGTCCCTGCGTGGACTTGTCTTTTAGTCCCTGTGTGGACATCTATCCTAGTATTGGTCCCTGCGTGGACTTATTTTCTAGTTTTACCTCTGTATGGGAAATTCGTGTATTTAGAAGTCCCGTTTAGGGCAGTGTGTAATCCTTTTAATAACTAATGGAATGTAAAGTTTATAATTTTCATCTTTGCCATTATATGCATAAATACGTTATATATGAAATAAATAATTCAAAATCATTCCTTTTAAAATAATCTGCCTACCATATATTAAATAAGAATCTCAAGGGTATAACCTAGCTTACATGTCTTTATAAGACTTGGCCAAGATGGTAAAACCTGTTTAAAAGATTCAGATCCCTGTTAACCTCTGTAAACATGTTAACACTCCTGGCAGATGTGATTTGTTAAAAATCACACACATCATTCTTATATAAGGATTCTTTAAAAGATTCCAGAACCTAACTTAATGATCTATAAATCAGGGGTTTAAATCATCAATTAAGATGATTATATGTTAGTAGTATAGTGCCTCCGGGCCATACTCAATGTCATATAAAGCAAAAGACAGTAGTAGTCTATGACTCCCTGTCAAAAAAGGTAAAGAACCATGTTCAAACCTTAATGCTTTGATTCTCTGAAATCATGGCTCATGAATTGAAATGTCCCTGTGACTAGGCCTTTTGTGCTAATAATACTATTGTTGTTTTGTAATTAGGATAAATTATAATAAAAATCCTAAATAAATGTGAGTAACAAATTAATCAGATATAGTCTATGTTTACCATGGTTAATGAATTGCCCAAAAGACAAATTCCATAATAAACTCCCAAATAAAACTTTGCCGATATCTTATGTAACAGTTCAAGATACAATGGCTGATTCGGATGAAATAAATAGTCACCCAATGGACAACCAGAATGATGCTCGGATTAATATAGCGGGTGCTGAACTGCAAGCGTTAATTGACAATGCTGTTGCAAAAGCCTTGGACAGGCAGTATAGCGAATCGAGCGGTACTAGGAGTAGGACCCTATCCGCACCGCATTCTAAGCCCAAGACTCATTCTGAGGCGCATAGCAAGCCTCCCTCCAAGAAGGAAGAACCAAAGAAAGATGATGACGATCGTCACTCTTCAAACCATCATAGTGTCCCATCTCAAGGTATCGTGCTGAATCAAGGACCCCGTGATAAGGGTTGCTCCTACAAATACTTCGTTTCATGCAAACCCTGGGATTTTACGGGGGAGAAAGGAGCAATAGATTGCATGACCTGGTTGGATGAGATGGACACAGTGGTTGATATCAGCGGGTGCGCTGAAAAGGATGTAGTAAAGTTTGTGTCTCAATCGTTCAAAGGTGAGGCCTTAGCCTGGTGGAGATCGTTGATTCAAGCTACTGGGAAGGTTCCACTGTACAGTATGTCATGGGAACAATTTGTTGCCCTCATCCGAGAGAACTACTGCCCTCAGCATGAGGTAGAGAAGATTGAGTCGGATTTTCTGTCATTAGTTATGAAGAATCTGGATTGCCAAGCTTACCTTACGAGCTTTAATACAATGTCAAGGTTGGTTCCTTATCTGGTGACCCCGGAACCCAAAAGAATAGCTCGTTTCATCGGGGGTTTAGCACCAGAGATAAAGGCAAGTGTAAAAGCCTCTCGGCCAGCTACTTTCAGGTCTGTAGCTGATATATCCTTATCCCTCACACTGGACGTGGTCAGGCAGATATCGCTGAGGAACGCGGATGCCGAGAAAAGAAAGCATGATGATGACAATTCACATCGGTCAAGCAAGAAGCACCGAGAAAACAATGACCACAAGAAGGGATTTGGTTCAAAGAAGGATGGGCATCAATCTGGAGATAAGCCCAAGTGTAAAACTTGTCAGAAATACCACTTTGGGAAGTGCAGACTTGACTCAAAATCCCAATCTCAATCGAGACCTTGTGGGATTTGCAAATCCACGGAAACCCTAGAGTGCAAGAAGCTGAAAGACGCGACATGCTACAGTTGCAATGAAAAGGGGCACATTAAGATAAATTGCCCAAAGTATGCAAAGAAAGCTGATGAAGGAAAGAAGACCAATGCTAGGGTCTTCAGGATGGATGCGAAGGAAGTTGTGCAGGACGACAATGTGATCACAGGTACCTTTCTTATAAATGATGTTTATGCGAGAGTGCTATTTGATTCAGGAGCTGATAAATCTTTCGTAGATAATAAGTTTTGTAAATTGTTGAATTTACCTGTTAAAACCTTAAGTGTGAAGTACGAGGTGGAATTAGCAGATGGCACCTTAGAAACCGCCTCAACCATATTAGGTGTTTTATATCCATTAAGGACCACTCTTTTCCTTTGTCCCTACTTCCTTTGAAGTTAGCCGGTTTCGACATAGTTTTGGGTATGGACTGGTTATCTCATAACCAGGCCCAGATTGTCTGTAATAAGAAGCAAGTGGTGATCAAGACTCCGTCTGGTGAATCACTTACTATCCAGGGAGATACCCAGTATGGATTGCCTGAGCAAGTGACTATGCTCAAGGCCTCTAGGTGTTTGAAGAAGGGTTGTGTCATCTACATGGCGCAAGTGACTATTGATGAGCCGAAACCCAAGATTGAGGATATCCCTGTCATTTCATAATACCCTGAAGTTTTTCCCGAAGAACTACCTGGGTTACCCCTAAATAGGCAAGTGGAGTTCAGGATTGATATTATTCCTGGGGCAGCACCTGTTGCAAGAGCACCCTACAGATTGGCACCGACAGAGATGAAGGAATTAAGAACACAATTGGATGAATTGCCAGCCAAAGGTTTCATTAGACCTAGTTCGTCTCCTTGGGGAGCACCAATCTTATTTGTCAAGAAGAAGGATGGATCGATGCGTCTGTGCATCGATTACCGTGAGCTTAACAATGTCACTATCAAAAATAGGTATCCATTACCCAGGATCGACGATCTGTTCGATCAACTTCAAGGAGCAAGTTACTTCTCTAAGATTAACTTAAGGTCAGGTTATAACCAACTGAAGGTTAGAGATAAAGACGTTCACAGGACTGCATTTAGGACCCGTTATGGTCACTACGAGTTCCTAGTGATGCCTTTCGGGCTCACTAATGCACCAGCGGCATTCATGGATCTCATGAACCGTGTCTGCAAGCCATACTTGGACAAATTTATTATTGTCTTCATTGACGACATTCTGATCTATTCAAAGAATTAGGCTGATCATGAGAAGCATCTTCGATGTATTCTTTCACTACTTCAACAGGAGAAGCTTTACGCCAAATTTTCGAAGTGTGAATTCTGGCTTCGAGAAGTCCAATTCCTTGGACATATGGTTAGTGAGCGTGGTATCCAAGTGGATCCCGCTAAGGTGGAAGCTGTCATGACTTGGCATGAGCCGAAGACGCCCACGGAAATTCGCAGCTTCTTAGGATTGGCAGGATATTACAGGCGTTTTATTGAAAATTTTTCAAGGATTGCAGCACCCCTAACTTCTCTGACTAGGAAGAAAATTAAGTTCGACTGGGGACCGAAGCAACAAGAAGCCTTTTTGATATCCTTAAACAGAAGCTAAGCAATGCACCGGTGTTAACATTGCCCGATGGAATAGAGGAATTTGTGGTATATTGTGATGCATCACACACCGGGATGGGTTGTGTGCTTATGCAGAAAGGCAAGGTTATTGCCTATGCTTCTCGACAATTAAAGGTGCACGAAAAGAATTACACCACCCATGACTTGGAGTTGGGTGCCGTTGTATTCGCACTGAAGCTATGGAGGCACTATTTATATGGCATCAAGTGTGTGATCTATTCTGATCATAAGAGCCTCCAGCATCTGTTCAACCAAAAGGATTTGAACATGAGGCAGCGACGATGGATGGAAACTTTGAATGATTATGATTGTGAGATAAGATACCATCCTGGCAAGGCGAATGTAGTCGCCGATGCCTTGAGTCGAAAGGAAAGGGTGAAGCCTATAAGAATCAATGCCAAGAGCATTGAGATAAAGAATAGTTTGAATGAAAAGCTGTTAGCTGCACAGAAGGAAGCTGTGTTGGAAGCTAACTATCCTAATGAAAAGCTAGGAGTAACTGAAGAACAGTTATCTTATGGCAAGGACGGAATTCTAAGGTTAAATGGACGAATATGGGTTCCAGTTTATGGAGGACTTCGGGATGTTATCCCCCAGGAAGCCCAAAGTTCCAAATACTCCGTTCATCCTGGAGCTGACAAGATGTACCAGGATTTGAAGGCAAACTTTTGGTGGATAGGCTTGAAGAAGTCTATAGCTACCTATGTAGCTAAATGTTTGACATGTGGGCAAGTCAAAGCTGAACATCAGAAGCCGTCAGGTTTGCTACAACAGCCTGAACTACCCACGTGGAAGTGGGAAATGGTGACAATGGATTTCATCACCAAGCTGCCGAAGACAAGGAAAGGAAATGATACGATATGGGTAATAGTTGATAGGTTGACTAAGTCAGCACATTTCCTACCCATTAAGGAGACCTATAGCTCCGACATGTTAGCCCAATTTTACATAGATAAGATTGTATCTCTACATGGCGTACCTGTGTCTATTATCTCTGACAGAGATACCAGGTATACATCTCATTTTTGGAAAATTTTCCAACAATCTTTGGGCACGCGCTTAAATTTCAGTACGGCTTACCATCCTCAGACGGACGGGCAGAGTGAGCGTACAATACAAACCTTAGAAGATATGCTTCGTGCATGTGTGATTGATTTAGGTGGTAGTTGGGATAACCACCTGCCGTTAATCGAATTCTCGTATAACAATAGCTACCATACCAGCATTAAGGCTGCGCCTTTTAAGGCCTTATACGGCAGGAAGTGCAGAACTCCCGTGTGTTGGGCGGAAGTTGGAGATGTCCAACTGTCAGGACCAGAAATAGTCTTTGAAACGACGGACAAAATTGTCCAGATTCGTGAATGCCTGAAAGCTGCCAGAGATAGGCAGAAAAGCTACGCGGACTTAAAGCGTAAACCTCGGAAATTTGAGGTAGGGGATAAAGTGCTGCTTAAAGTATCACCCTGGAAGGGAGTGATGCGATTTGGAAAGAAAGGTAAGTTAAGCCCAAGATACAAAGGACCATTCGAGGTCATCGAATGTGTCGGATCCGTTGCTTATAAGTTAAACTTACCTGAAGAGCTCAGTGGTATTCACAATGTATTCCACATCTGCAATCTGAAGAAGTGTTTCGCTGATGAATCACTAGTCATACCGCACACAGATGTGCACATAGAAGAGGGCTTGAAGTTTGTTGAAAAACCTGTGTCGATCGAGGATCGACAGGTTAAGAAGCTTCGAAGGAAGCATGTACCGATTGTAAAGGTTAAATGGGATGCCCGTAGAGGTCCCGAGTACACGTGGGAGGTAGAGTCCACAATGAAAGAAAAGTACCCTCATTTGTTTCAGTAAATCTCGAGGTCGAGATTTCTTTTAAGGGGGTGAGGATGTAACACCTCGAAAATTCGCGTCCAATTAAATAACGACACGTGTCAGGTACGACAAAAGTATTATAAACCCGGATTTAGTTAAAGATGTATGGCAGGATTTTTGAACATGTCGACATGTTAATTTATACCTCTGAACGACTTCATTATAAATCCCAAGACCCTAACATGAATAATAAACACCTAGTATACCTTTAAATCCAGTGATTTCTAGTAATAATGGATCCTATGAAATAATGCTCGATAAATGTCACACCCCGGCCGCGTATAACATGCAACCGCGGCGGAAACGCTGGGGAGTGTTGTGGACAGAATTAATTGTTATACAACCATGGAAATTAAAGTTACATTTATTTATTAAACAAGGGTAGTACATTGTCTTAAACAGGAAAACAAATAGTTTATAACATAGTTAACTAAGTCTATCTTCAGTTTTAATCTCTAAGGCACAGGTCCGCCCTAGTATCGTGATCAACATCCTATGGAACAGCTCCTGAAAACACATGTGAAAGTAGGTACGTCAGCATAAAAATGCCTGTGAGATACATAGGTTTTGTGAAAATGGGATTCATGACTTGAGTTTAAAGAATGTTTAATAACAGTCAGTCATGAACCTTGTAATTCGTCTTGCTTTGTAAATCATTTGAAAAACGATAACATCAATTGATACGTATAGATAAGTGCAAGGTTAAATGAGTAACCAGGTAAAATGAGTTGAATGTAATAAGTTGTTTTGTAAGACAATGCTTTATGAAAAGTATGTTATTTGTATAAAATGTTATATGTCTAAACTGAAATGATTTAGATAACGCCAAGATAAGTAATATTATGCAAACATTTATATATAGGAAGTACCAGCGGCGTATCCACCATGTTTGCATCATATTACATACTCCACGTTACTCAAACCATTTACCCAAACCAATCCACCATGTAAATTGTTCATGTATAACCCCAAATGTCAAGTGTTATTGTGTAAACCATGTCAAATGTTTATGTTCAATGTAAACCACCAAATGTGTATGTCAATATGAACGTGTTTATGTTCAATGGAAATCATGTAATGTGTATCCCAAAATGTATCATGTATGGTAAGCGAAATGTATCAACTTAAACCATATGTAAAATGCACAAAACAAGTCGTTGAAGTAAAACGTGGTTTAAATCAACGTTATGTTCTGTGGAAAAATGCATGCTCTATTGATATTAACATTTATGCGGTATTGTAAACTATGCATACATCCAAGCCTTGAGACTGCGGCGATAAACCCTTAAACAAATTAAAGGTTTATCTAAGTTATGTATATCGAATTCGGTCATTCCTTCCAGTCCTATCAAACCCAGGACTTCAGGAATGGGAGTTGTCAATTCCTATGGTACCACTACCTACTAACGAACGGCGTGATCAATGTTAATGAATGTATTGTCCCATGTTAAACAAACCAAATGTCATAACAAAATGAAGGCATGTGATGTAAACAATTATACTAAGTATGCTAAGTAAACATACGAAGCAGAAATGTTCATGTAAATCAATGTGTCCATATACTGAGTAAACATATGCAACAGAAACGTAATGTAAATCAATGTACTAAGTACGCACACAATGGGCATACATAGCATGAAATGTAATGAAATCGTGTACTATAATGTACTAACAACATAGCAGGCATATGATGTGAAAACATGGAAAGCATGAATGTAACAGATAGGCACATGTGTTTCACCCCAAAACAGTTTAGAAAACAGTAAAAGAGGGGTTCAATGTACTCACCTGAGATTGCTTTGACTTCCTTGTAATATAACCAGATAATACTAAAGATCACGGGATATCAAACGGCACCTAATAGGTAGCTATGTTAATATACCGGACCAAATCGGAAGGATCGGATAGTATGCGGGTTTGTAAACCAAACGAGTATGGGGACTCGTGTAATATGGTTTAACAAAGCCTACATACTAAAATGAAACCTAACCTAAGTGCTTGCGACCCATCACGACCCGTTTAGATAGCTTATGCTACCCTAACGCGTCGTTCGCGTAGAACGCGTATGGAACGCCTAACATCGTGACCACAAGGTATAACCTCGGAAGGTTATAGCTATGGTCACCTAATGTGTTCGGTCGGATCCTAATGATCGACCAAATAGGTTGGGTTCGAAAGTATAAGCGATGGTTTAGATCGCTTACCTTACGACCCTATATAAGCACTATACTAAAAGTGACGAGCTAAGCATGTTAGAACATGCTTAACTAAGTTTAGAAAACAGGTTTGGCATCAAAACAAACGGCTTTGATGCTCACGAGTAGTTTGGTTACAAAACACGCAAGAATGCGCATTTTGGCCGAAACTACGACTCATCACTGAGCCTAGATAACGGGGTAATCAGTAGGTATGGTCACTATGGACCATAACCATCGTGGTCACGCTCACGTTATGAAGTTCCAACGAACTTCGCATCGACCATAAGCTGGTCAACGCAGAAAGTCAACAAAACGTCGACTTTCGGACTTGAAAAGCGATAAAACAATGAAAGAATACTTACGGAGACTCCCCGAATGCTAATCGAGATCAGAGAAACTCAGGTATGAAGCAATACTTCAACTTAGAGCTTTTTAGATCTGATTCTTGTGATTTTTACACAAAAGGGGGGGGGTATTTATAGGAAAAGTGGAATCGTTAGGATCGTTTTATCGAATATCGTGCCATGATCTTGTGCGTACATGTGTTACAATGCTAGATTCACTGAATATGGCCCTTGGCCTTTCATTGGGTGAAAAGGCAGTCAGACCTTTCGCGATTTGAAGAGCCAATCAGCATTAAATGTGGGTTCTGCTGTACTGGGGACCCCTTACGGACCGTATGGGCTTTGGCTTACGGTCCGTAAGCCCCTAGTTTGGCAGATTTACCATTTTAGTCCCTACAGCACCAAAACTTGGTATTTGATGCGTTTTTGGCACGTTTAAGCCCCGTTAACTCCATTTCAAAGCTCTAAAATGATGTTAAAGTATAGGGAACTGAAAATGTGCTCAAAAATATGTCGGATGTCGGTTCGTTTGGCCGTACGGTCGCGATGTTCGGTTAATTACGACGGAATGCGCATAAGCGCGAAAGACGATCCAAATTGCGCGACGAATGGACTTTTCTCATGCCAAACACTAAGGCATAATACTAGGATGCTTACATAAATTTTTGGATGTCCGGATGTATTCAGAACGTAAGTTATGCGCGAAAGTGCAAACTTGTGCACTTTTTGACACTTTTAGCCCCTGAATGATCCAAAAGTTTGTTTTAGCATACCAAACCCCTCAAAGCCTATTTCTAAGCTATGTAAAGGATATTTATGGTATGTTTAACTTATGGACATGTTCCAGAATGTTCGTTACAGTTTAAATTGGCATACTTTCGCAGTTTGTCAAGTTTAGTCCCTGTAAGCGAATTAACTTGTTTTTGCCATACCAAAGCCTTCAAAACTTATTTCTAAATTATGTAAAGGTTATTTAAGGTATGTTGAGTATATGTTGATGTTCCGGAGTATTTGTCGCATTAAACTGAGTACGTTTACGTACTAGTTTACGTATAATTCTCCAGAAGGCGATGTAGAGTTTGAAATTGAACAAAAGTCAAAATACGAAAAATGTAAAACAAAATCAAACAATTCATTGGGATAAAATAACATTGTTTTATTGATAATTGAACTGTTCATAATGATTACAAGCACAAATGTTACAGTCTCCCCTACTTGTGGAAATTTCGTCCCGAAATTTATTTAGAGGAAACTCGTGGAAAAAGATGCGGATATTTTGCCTTCATTTGATCTTCACGTTCCCAAGTAAACTCGGGTCCACGCTTAGATTCCCAACGAACCTTGACCGAAGGAATGCGCTTGCGTTTAAGTCACTTGACTTCACGTTCCATGACTTCCACCGGTTTCTCAACAAATTTTAGTGTTTTATCAACACGAATTTCGTCAAGCGGTATGTGGAGGTTCTCATCAGCTAAACACCTCTTGAGATTGGACACGTGAAAGGTTGGATGAACATTTCCAAGTTCAGGAGGTAACTCAAGTCTGTAGGCTACCTTACCGATTCTTTCGACGATCTTGAATGGTCCAACATATCTAGGTGCAAGTTTTCCTTTCTTTCCAAATCTGATCACACCTTTCCAAGGTGAGACCTTAAGTAATACACGATCACCGACTTGAAAATCCAAGGGTTTGCGTTTTAGGTCCGCGTAACTCTTTTGACGGCTTCTAGCTATCTAAAGGTTATCACGAACTTTCTTAACCTTGTCTGTTGTCTCTAAAATGAGGGCAGGTCCAGTAAGCTGAGCCTCGCCAATCTCATTCCAGCAGACCGGTGAACGACATTTTCGACCATAGAGAGCCTCGAAAGGAGCCATGTTGATGCTGGAGTGATAACTGTTGTTGTAGGAGAATTCAATCAATGGAAGATGTGAATCCCAACTACCACCAAAATCGATCACACAAGCTCTAAGCATATCCTCCAGTGTCTGGATTGTTCTTTCAGATTGACCATCCGTTTGCGGATGATAAGCTGTGCTCAAATTGAGTTGAGACCCCATAGCAGATTGCATGGTTCTCCAAAAATGAGAAGTGAAACGAGCATCTCTGTCAGAAATGATGTTCAAAGGAACACCATGTCGTGCTACAATTTCATACACGTAGATTTGAGCAAGTTTGTCAGCCGAAAAATCCTCACGGATTGGCAAGAAATGCGCTGACTTTGTAAGACGATCAACGACTACCCAGATGGCATCGTGACCTTTCTTTGTGCGCGGGAGTTTAGTAATGAGATCCATAGTAATGTTTTCCCATTTCCAAACTGGGATCTCTGGTTGTTCCAATAACCCGGAAGGACGCTGATGTTCAGCCTTAACCTTAAGACAAGTAAGGCATTTGGATACGTATAAGGCAATGTCTTTCTTCATACCAGGCCACCAATACTGTATACGAAGATCCTTATACATCTTATCTGAGCCAGGATGAATAGAATAACGAGACTTATGGGCTTCATCCATAAGCAGGGTACGAAGATTATCTTGGCTCGGGACCCACAAACGGTCCATGAAGTAATATGATCCATTGTCCTTCAGTTCAAGAGCAGGTGTTATGTGATAAGGAAATTCCTTATCCATCAAACCTTGTGAAACACAAGCTTGTTGAGCCTGAGAAATACGAGCTTGGATATCGGTTTGAATAACAGATTGGACACGTACACAATGAAGCTTAGTACGTTCCTTGCGACTCAATGCATCGGCTACGACATTCGCCTTACCGGGATAGTAGTGAATTTCGCAGTCATAGTCGTTTAGAAGTTCAACCCAACGTCTTTGCCTCATGTTGAGTTCCTTTTGATTGAAGATATGTTGAAGACTTTTGTGGTCAGTGAAAACCACACATTTTGTACCGTATAAATAGTGTCTCCAGATCTTAAGAGCGAAGACAACTGCACCCAACTCAAGATCATGAGTGGTGTAGTTTTTCTCATGTATCTTCAACTGCCTTGATGCGTATGCTATGACTTTGTTTCTTTGCATCAGGACGCAGCCAAGACCTAATTTAGATGCATCGCAATAAACGACGAAATCATCATTGCCCTCAGGCAATGTTAGGACAGGCGCGTCGCAAAGCTTTTGTTTCAAAGTCAGAAATGCTTCCTCTTGTTTGACTCCCCAATCAAATGGCTTGTTCTTCTGAGTTAGAGCAGTTAGAGGAACTGCAATCTTTGAGAAGTTCTCAATGAAGCGGCGGTAATAACCCGCTAGACCAAGAAAAGAGCGAACCTCAGTAGGGGTAGTAGGTGTATCCCAATCCTTAATCGCACTGATCTTGGAGGGATCTACATGAATACCTTGTTCGTTGACAATGTGTCCTAAGAATTGAACTTCTTTAAGCCAGAATTCACACTTGGAGAATTTGGCGAAAAGTTGCTCTTTCTTTAGGAGTTCCAATGTAAGACGAAGATGTTGTTCATGATCAGCTCGCGTCTTAGAATATATCAAAATGTCATCGATGAAAACGATGATGAACTTATCCAAATAAGGTTTGCAGACCCTATTCATCAAGTCCATGAAAACAGCAGGAGCATTAGTCAAACCGAACGGCATGACTGTGAACTCATAATGTCCATAGCGAGTACGGAACGCCGTCTTGGGAATATCTTCTTCATGCACACGGAGTTGATGATATCCAGATCGCAGATCAATCTTTGAAAAGTAAGAAGCGCCTTGCAATTGATCAAAGAGATCATCAATGCAAGGTAGGGGATATCGATTCTTGATGGTGAGCTTGTTAAGCTCACGATAATCGATACACATCCTGAAAGATCCATCCTTCTTCTTTACAAAAAGAACGGGAGCACCCCAAGGTGAAAAGCTAAGACGGATAAAACCTTTGTCGGAGAGCTCCTGAAGCTGCTTAGACAACTCTTGCATCTCGGACGGTGCAAGACGATATGGAGCTCTGGCAACGGGATTTGCACCAGGTACGAGATCAATACGGAACTCGACTTGGCGTGCTGGAGGTAGACCAGGTAACTCTTCAGGGAAAACTTCAGAATAATCCTGAACGACAGGAATATCTGAAATAGACTTACCTTTGCCTTTATCTGCTGTAACATGTGCTAAGAAAGCCACATAGTGCTTTCGTAGATATTTCCGAGCTTTAAAACAAGACATGAGTTTGAGACCACCGGCAGGCTTCTCACCACGAACCTGTAGGATCTCGCCTGTCGACAGCGGTATACGAACAATCTTCTCAGAACAAACTATTTCCGCATGATGCTTAGATAACCAATCCATTCCCACAATAACGTCGAAGCTTCCAAGTTGCATTGGCGTGAGGTCAATAGGAAAAATATGGTCGTTAAGGCTTAACTGGCAGTTGCGTAGAACAGAATTAAGAACAATGGGTTCACCACTGGTAACCTCTACTGTCAAAGGTTTACCTAGTTTCGTTCTAGACACGCGAAGCATTGTCTCAAAAGACAATGACACAAAGCTCTTGTCGGCACCCGAATCAAAAAGAACAGATGCTGGCTGATTATTAATAAAGAACGTACTGTTCACCACTTCGTTGTCTGCTTGTGCTTCTTGTGCATTCATGTTGAAGACTCGACCTCGAGCCTGAGCCTGATTTTGGTTTGCATTCTGGTTCTGGTTGGCTAGCCTTGGACACCGATTTCTATAGTGGGTCAGATCCCCACAGTTATAACAAGCACCTGGTGGGTAGTTTGGTCGTGTAGCCTGACCCTGTTACTGAGCAACTTGTTGAGCAGGGTTCTGAACTGCGCGATTCTGAGCAAACCGACAAACATCGGCAAGATGACCCGACTTCCCACAGTTAGTACAGAAACGGCACTGATATTGCGGCTGATGGTGACTGTTGCATTGATTGCACAAAGGTGCACTTCCTGAATAGGGCTTCTTTGCTGGAGGCTGGTTGGGAGCTGCCTGGTTAGCTTGGGCAGTGACAGCATAGTTTTGGGAAGCCTTACGCTTCCTTGACCCCCTTGAGGAACCAGAATCCTTTCCCTTCTTGTTTTGACCTTTCTTGCTATCCTCCTTGTCAGTCGACTGTTTCTTGCCCTTGTCACCCTTCCTGTGTAGCTTATTCTTTCGAATCTGCGACTCAGTCAGTGTCGCTGATAACTCGATTGCCTGACGGAGTGTGGTAGGGTTGCTACCAGTAAGGATGTCTTGTACTGAGTCAGGTAGGCCGTCGATGTACCTTTCGATGGCCTTATCGAGTGGGGTAACCATAGTCGGGCAAAGCAGACTCAAATCTTCAAACCTATCAGTATAAGCCCTGTGCTCGCCACTATCTTGCTTCAAAACATCAAATTCTTTCTCCAACGCCCGTTGTTCATGACGAGGACAAAACTCCCTCATCATAAGAGCTCTCAGTTCAGCCCATGTCTGAGCTAGAGCAACTTCTGCACCTTGATCTCTCATAACCCCATTCCACCATGTAAGAGCCCTCTTCTGAAACACGCTTGAAGAAAACTCGACCTTGCGATTATCCGGACACTGCACGTGGCGAAAAGTGTTCTCGATGCTCTCGAACCACTGAAGAAGCCCAGTTGCTCCCTCAGAACCACTAAACTTGAGTGGCTTAGCCGAGTTAAAATCCTTGTATTTGCATGTACCATTGTTGTTGTTGTTGGCCTGGTTCCATTGAGCAAAGAGATTTGGGAATTGAGCAGCCATCTGCTGCGCAATAATCTCCGCCAGCTCGGCAGTAGCTATCTGGTTGTCGCGTCGAGGAGGCATTCTAGAAGAGAAAAACATGAAATGAAACGAGTGAGATGATTGGATGAAGAGAATGAGATGAAGCAAAATCAACAAAAGCAAAGATGGTGGTTATGCATCGAAAAGCAAACAAGCGACATGAAATGTCTAGTCAAAGTAAATGGGTCAGAATTAGTGTATCGTGAAGACATGCTCGCCTATAAGTGAACACTCACCCCAAGAGTTCCCAGGTAAGAGTGACTGGTCCGATTATGTAGATTTGTATGAACACTCTAGCCTTAGACAGAAAACCCAGGGTACAGGCATTCACTCTTCCAGTTCGCACGTGTTCACACTATTAACCCAAAACTTTGACGAGATTTTTGAGAATCCAAAGGGTTCAAAACCATATAACAGAGGGTTCAAAACCTTATAACAGAGGGTTCAAAACCTTATAACAGAGGGTTCAAAACCTTATAACAGAGGGTTCAAAACCTTATAACAGAGGGTTCAAAACCTTATAACAGAGGGTTCAAAACCTAGTAATCAATCATCCTAGAACAGATGATTAATTTTCAAAGCGGATTCGGAACCGAAGTTCCCGTTGTGGTTATCACCTAAGGATAGGTGATGTGCATGTTTTAAACTCTAAACACAAGATAACTTGTGTTAGGGTCCTAGAAAGTTATAGTCTAGGTCAAAGCATTACTAATAACCTAATTCCCTATAACCATTGGCTCTGATACCAACTCTTCTGTCACACCCCGGCCGCGTATAACATGCAACCGCGGCGGAAACGCCGGGGAGTGTTGTGGACAGAATTAATTGTTATACAACCATGGAAATTAAAGTTACATTTTATTTATTAAACAAGGGTAGTACATTGTCTTAAACAGGAAAACAAATAGTTTATAACATAGTTAACTAAGTCTATCTTCAGTTTTAATCTCTAAGGCACAGGTCCGCCCTAGTATCGTGATCAACATCCTATGGAACAGCTCCTGAAAACACATGTGAAAGTAGGTACGTCAGCATAAAAATGCCTGTGAGATACATAGGTTTTGTGAAAATGGGATTCATGACTTGAGTTTAAAGAATGTTTAATAACAGTCAGTCATGAACCTTGTAATTCGTCTTGCTTTGTAAATCATTTGAAAAACGATAACATCAATTGATACGTATAGATAAGTGCAAGGTTAAATGAGTAACCAGGTAAAATGAGTTGAATGTAATAAGTTGTTTTGTAAGACAATGCTTTATGAAAAGTATGTTATTTGTATAAAATGTTATATGTCTAAACTGAAATGATTTAGATAACGCCAAGATAAGTAATATTGTGCAAACATTTATATATAGGAAGTACCAGCGGCGTATCCACCATGTTTGCATCATATTACATACTCCACGTTACTCAAACCATTTACCCAAACCAATCCACCATGTAAATTGTTCATGTATAACCCCAAATGTCAAGTGTTATTGTGTAAACCATGTCAAATGTTTATGTTCAATGTAAACCACCAAATGTGTATGTCAATATGAACGTGTTTATGTTCAATGGAAATCATGTAATGTGTATCCCAAAATGTATCATGTATGGTAAGCGAAATGTATCAACTTAAACCATATGTAAAATGCACAAAACAAGTCGTTGAAGTAAAACGTGGTTTAAATCAACGTTATGTTCTGTGGAAAAATGCATGCTCTATTGATATTAACATTTATGCGGTATTGTAAACTATGCATACATCCAAGCCTTGAGACTGCGGCGATAAACCCTTAAACAAATTAAAGGTTTATCTAAGTTATGTATATCGAATTCGGTCATTCCTTCCAGTCCTATCAAACCCAGGACTTCAGGAATGGGAGTTGTCAATTCCTATGGTACCACTACCTACTAACGAACGGCGTGATCAATGTTAATGAATGTATTGTCCCATGTTAAACAAACCAAATGTCATAACAAAATGAAGGCATGTGATGTAAACAATTGTACTAAGTATGCTAAGTAAACATACGAAGCAGAAATGTTCATGTAAACCAATGTGTCCATATGCTGAGTAAACATATGCAACAGAAACGTAATGTAAATCAATGTACTAAGTACGCACACAATGGGCATACATAGCATGAAATGTAATGAAATCGTGTACTATAATGTACTAACAACATAGCAGGCATATGATGTGAAAACATGGAAAGCATGAATGTAACAGATAGGCACATGTGTTTCACCCCAAAACAGTTTAGAAAACAGTAAAAGAGGGGTTCAATGTACTCACCTGAGATTGCTTTGACTTCCTTGTAATATAACCAGATTATGCTAAAGATCACGGGATATCAAACGGCACCTAATAGGTAGCTATGTTAATATACCGGACCAAATCGGAAGGATCGGATAGTGTGCGGGTTTGTAAACCAAACGAGTATGGGGACTCGTGTAATATGGTTTAACAAAGCCTACATACTAAAATGAAACCTAACCTAAGTGCTTGCGACCCATCACGACCCGTTTAGATAGCTTATGCTACCCTAACGCGTCGTTCGCGTAGAACGCGTATGGAACGCCTAACATCGTGACCACAAGGTATAACCTCGGAAGGTTATAGCTATGGTCACCTAATGTGTTTGGTCGGATCCTAATGATCGACCAAATAGGTCGGGTTCGAAAGTATAAGCGATGGTTTAGATCGCTTACCTTACGACCCTATATAAGCACTATACTAAAAGGGACGAGCTAAGCATGTTAGAACATGCTTAACTAAGTTTAGAAAACAGGTTTGGCATCAAAACAAACAGCTTTGATGCTCACGAGTAGTTTGGTTACAAAACACGCAAGAATGCGCATTTTGGCCGAAACTACGACTCGTCACTGAGCCTAGATAACGGGGTAATCAGTAGGTATGGTCACTATGGACCATAACCATCGTGGTCACGCTCACGTTATGAAGTTCCAACGAACTTCGCATCGACCATAAGCTGGTCAACGCAGAAAGTCAACAAAACGTCGACTTTCGGACTTGAAAAGCGATAAAACAATGAAAGAATACTTACGGAGAGTCCCCGAATGCTAATCGAGATCAGAGAAACTCAGGTATGAAGCAATACTTCAACTTAGAGCTTTTTAGATCTGATTCTTGTGATTTTTACACAAAAGGGGGGGGGGGTATTTATAGGAAAAGTGGAACCGTTAGGATCGTTTTATCGAATATCGTGCCATGATCTTGTGCGTACATGTGTTACAATGCTAGATTCACTGAATATGGCCCTTGGCCTTTCATTGGGTGAAAAGGCAATCGGACCTTTCGTGATTTGAAGAGCCAATCAGCATTAAATGTGGGTTCTGCTGTACTGGGGACCCCTTACGGACCGTATGGGCTTTGGCTTACGGTCCGTAAGCCCCTAGTTTGGCAGATTTACCATTTTAGTCCCTGCAGCACCAAAACTTGGTATTTGATGCGTTTTTGGCACGTTTAAGCCCCGTTAACTCCATTTCAAAGCTCTCAAATGATGTTAAAGTATAGGGAACTGAAAATGTGCTCAAAAATATGTCGGATGTCGGTTCGTTTGGCCGTACGGTCGCGATGTTCGGTTAATTACGACGGAATGCGCATAAGCGCGAAAGACGATCCAAATTGCGCGACGAATGGACTTTTCTCATGCCAAACACTAAGGCATAATACTAGGATGCTTACATAAATTTTTGGATGTCCGGATGTATTCAGAACGTAAGTTATGCGCGAAAGTGCAAACTTGTGCACTTTTTGACACTTTTAGCCCCTGAATGATCCAAAAGTTTGTTTTAGCATACCAAACCCCTCAAAGCCTATTTCTAAGCTATGTAAAGGATATTTATGGTATGTTTAACTTATGGACATGTTCCGGAATGTTCGTTACAGTTTAAATTGGCATACTTTCGCAGTTTGTCAAGTTTAGTCCCTGTAAGCGAATTAACTTGTTTTTGCCATACCAACGCCTTCAAAACTTATTTCTAAGTTATGTACAGGTTATTTAAGGTATGTTGAGTATATGTTGATGTTCCGGAGTATTTGTAGCATTAAACTGAGTACGTTTACGTACTAGTTTGCGTATAATTCTCCAGAAGGCGATATAGAGTTTGAAATTGAACAAAAGTCAAAATACGAAAAATGTAAAACAAAATCAAACAATTCATTGGGATAAAATTAACATTGTTTTATTGATAATTGAACTGTTCATAATGATTACAAGCACAAATGTTACAATAAAACTTTCGTGTATAATTTCCATCATTGTGCGAACCAATAATATTGCAAGATGGGGTAACACAACTGATCAAGCATGGGTTAAAGGCCTCATATTGACAAATTCTGGCTCAAAATCATACTATGCAAGTTGACTGTTCGAAGCTTGGAAGGTTAAATTTTTTTGCCTTCTGGTAAAGGCTTACGGACCGTAAAGGTCCTGCCTTACGATCCGTAAGGAATGCCCAGCGACAGCAAGTTGGCTGTTGGCAGTTATAAAAGTTTAACCGACTTAGTAAGATATTTTCAGCAGCATGGGCGACCCCTAACAGTTTCTAGGCACTAGGAAACACTTGTAATGATCTGGGATCCATGCTAGACTTGTTTGTCATGATCTTGATGGATTGAAAACACTATATAAAGCCTTCATGTTGCAACATTGTGTTCATTCATTCCTTCTGCATTTCTGGAGCTTCTTGGAGCTTAAGAGCAGATCCTAAGCCTTCCTAATCATGCATAGGACTTCAGTAAGTATTCTTAACCTTTCTTAGTCGAGTTTTTACTTAGTTTTAGCTTAAAAGTCAAACCGTCGTAATTAATAGTTGACCTAGCGATTAATCATTAATGGTCTAGTGATTAGTCGAATCAAAGGTAGTTATAAGTTGGTAATTATGTGAGCATTAAACCCTCAAAAGGGCACCCTCTGATTCCCACTCTAACTAGATTAAATGTCGGGTCAAAGTTGTTTAGAAAAAGTCAACAGAATACTAATTTTCGAATTAACGCATAATTAACAATGTAGAAGGAATGTAACCTATTTTATCACTCATATAACTTGGTAATAAGTATAACAACTGGTCAAAGCTTTTTTGATCCGACAATTTTCTGTTTTGACCCGGTTCGGAACCGTAAGTCGCAAAACTTTGACTTTTGCTTTGACTTCAGTTCTGACCCGTTTTAGTAGAGTCTAGAAATGCCTTAGGACTTCCTTAGGACCAGGTTACATGATAGTATAACCCTCTATGACTGGTTCGTTGATTGTCCGAGTCGTTTGCACATTTCCGTTAAATGCTTAAAAGTTGACCATAATGCCCTTTTGATCATAAAACGAGAATTTTGGGAATGTGAGAGAGCAAAAATCTTTGTTACTGATTTATAAACATGTCCCTAAAGTTTCATAACGGTTCGAGGTCCAAAATAGGAGTTTTGCTAAATAGCGCAATTAAGAAACTTTTGTTAATTAAACGGCGCATTAGCATAAAGCCTATCTAAAACCCAATTTCGACACCAAACCCTTTACACACTGATATAATATAATATTTTGAGATTTTTAATTATTTTTAACCTGCTCATAACCTAAGGTTATGGCATTGATTCGGTAAATACCGATTATACCCTTTTCGGGCATAAAAGGAGTTCTACATAATATTTTGACACAAATCCAATTGCTAATGATTTTATATAATAAATAAAGTATTTTGAACTATATAACCTGATCAGAAAACTCAGATTTCCTGTATAACCCGGAAATCGCTTTAAATGGCCTTTTAAGTGTAATTAAACGCATAGTTTGAGTTTAAAACCATTTTGTCATGTAAGGCTTATTACCTACTGATATTGTCACACCCTGGCTTTGCGGAAGCGTGGTTAATTTTGGTGTGACTTCTTAATACCATAGCTTAATCATAACAAAGCTATATGAAATAAAAACCATGCAAGATCATCCATTAAATTAAGTTTTAAAAACCAAATACAACAACATTGTCTTAGGACGTTGACTCACGCAACAGAAACTACAACCTGATAACATATATCATTGTTCAGAAAACACAAACATCGACATGAAACAAACACAGTTTAAGGACTGTGACTCGTCCAGGAAAAAGTCACATCCCCTAAACCCGGATGACCTCGTAACTCCTATGCAGCGGGAAAACATAACATACCGCGCCAGATCTTTAATTTCCTAAAATACATGTAAGTTGGAAAAATCAACAATAATGTTGAGCGAGTTCATGTGTAAGTGAGTAATAAAACCTTTGTATGTATAAAATCCGGGTATGTAGCAAATAAGGAAAAAGAGATCACCAATTGTTTGCAAGGCCATTGGTATGTGTGAAATGCAAGTAGGAAGACTCAAACCTAGCGGATTTATGCGTTGGGCACAAAGTCACCCCGAGGTCCATACTGTTGGGCCTGGGGCTGGGCTCGCTACACCCAGATAGATCTACCGCTCCTGTCCCTCGGTCCTACCCTGAGGATTGATGGCCTCAAGTTTCCACCTACCCACTCACATGATCTAAGTAGTAAACCTCCTTACGCTAACCATACCATGTATAAAGTACTCATAGATATAGTAACATGTATTTCACCTCTGCAGTTTAGAAAACTGAAAACAGTTAAGAGAATAGGGGGACATGAACTCACAGTGGTGCGTCTCTAATAAGAAGATCTCCTGATCAAACCGCTGAGCGACGACCTACACGTACTAACTCTATAAGACGGACGCTTTAAGGTTTAAGTTTTTGGGAAATAGTTAGACAACTATTTCGTAATTACACTTTGTAATTATTTGGTAGATATTTTCCTTCCCAAGGATGGGGGATTTAATACATGTGCGTTCGTAAAATTTGAAATATTTATTAAGTCTCACTTAAAATATATTTTATTTCTAACTCCAAAATATAAATATTTTTCCCAAAAATATTATATTTTAATACATATGATTTTCCCAAAATAATACCTTGACAAAATACGCGTTCATAAATATTTCTTAAAATGCGTAAGTTACGTTTTAAAGGTCGGGTGGTATTAACTATACCGTTTTAACTTTAATAATTATTGTGAAGGCGTTTGTATTATTTTGGAGTCGTTAACATTTGGTAATATTATTTTTATCCTAAAAATAATATTTGTATAGTTCACAAAATAATCATAAACATTTATACAAGTGACGCTATGTAAAATATATATATCTATCACATATATATTTACCCCGTTTTATATTTTGTAAATAAAGTCGTGGCGAAGTTTACACTTTGAAAACAAGTCAAAAATACATTTATAACACTTGTGATGAAAATATTTCTAAGTGTTAGGTTTTTGGAAAAATTTCGCCAGAGTTTCCCCTGTAACTGGAGGTGGCCACGCTTTCAAGCGTATCATTTTCTTTTATAATTCAAATCAACAATTTTCTCTTTCACAATAACAATTCCCAAACCATCAAACTAGTCAATATATATGTAAATCGCAAAAATTTCATGAACTTGTGGTTTGTCCAAAATATGTAGGAATTTCCATTACCTTCAGTGGATCTTTGTATAGATCAATTCGGTTTCTTGTGAATCTCGTTTTTAAAGAAAATATATTTTCACATCTTCTTGTAAAATTTGACAAAAATAGTTCTTTGTTGAAACTTAGTGTTACACAAGTGTTTACACACTTGTGTGCTTACAAAAATCACTTTTGTTTAGTAAAGATCCGGTTTAGAAAATATGATTTCACTCGACACTTGGTTCTTTGAAAATACCACTTGTAGATCCGTAGATCTACGAGTTTTGAACACTATTTCACAAGTAAAATCGTTTTTACACAAGTTCATGATTCGTAAGTGGTAGTGTTCATCATTTAACCCCTTTTTACACTTGAACATACTCTATGTCATGATCCATGAACATGACCATCCGGGTTAGATGATGATCCGAGCTACCACAACATAGATCGGCACTAAATAATCACCACAAGACAAGTCTTACATGATTTACACAACATCATAGCTTTTAACCAACATCTTTAACTTTTTAGTAGACTTTTACATATCATCTTGTAAGTTCATAAGTTTTAACCGTCACATTTCATTTTAACCACTTTAAAATAGATCGAGAGGGCGTTTGTAGCAACTTACTACTAGCTCGAGGCTAGGGAAGAAACTAGTCGAAGATTGGGTGGATAAAAGCAATGGGGTGAGGTCCTTCACGTTCCGAATGCACCAAGCTTCCTCGTATGTGATCCTTGACACTTGAATGCACTTGAAATGAGAAGATGGAAATCGAAAGATGGATGGATGGTGGAGGGGGTGTTCGGCCAAGAGCTTAGGGAGAGGGAGAGAGAGTTGTGAGGTTGAGTTTTGTGATGAAAGTTATGTTGGGTCATGGCTACTACTTATAGACAAACATCATGATCATTAACCATAGGATTTAGTGTCTTCTAGATATTAGGCATAGATGATTATTTTAATCAACAAGTACAAATGGGGAGGGTCACAATGTGACCGAATTCGGTTGGGGGGGGGGGTAATCCGGTTAGTTTCCAACCATTAGTTAAGTTATAGTTAAGTTAAGTTAGAGGTTAACCCGGTTACTAGCGTGTTATGCATTATAGCGGGTGTTAGGGTATTCAGGGACCCTAACTGGTTCAGAAAAATAAAAACAATGTAAATGGCAATATTTTTATGTTCCGGGTAAAGTCCGGTTGTCTGGTTGGATAGTGATCCGTTAAAGTGCTTAACAAAGCTTTAAAGTGTCGTTAATATTATTTTTAGTGACACAACTTTATTCCCGACACTTTGGAAAGTGTCTAGTAATATTTTTCTCAAGTTCTGGCACTTTATTAGTTAGCCAAATGCTGAATTCTTAATTAAAGTGCTGAATTTTGTCCTTAGAGTACGTTTTAGGCGCATCCGGTCACTGTAACTTATTCCTAGTGACACAGTTCTACAACCCTCATATCCCCACACTCTCTACTAGTGTAGCAACTATCTCTGGCTCATACAGGCCTTAGAGGCAGTACCTGCCTGGTGCTGGCTATAACAGCACGTTCAATAGGTTATCCGTTCATTGTGCTACTGTGCTTTTGGTGCATCAAGGTTATCACTAAGGTGCTGTAAGCAAAACATGGAGTGACAGCAAGTAAGAGTATGATGCAAGTAAGTGTACGTATCAGAATTCAAGTAGCAGTTTATCCACAATTTCAAGCAAGCACAGTAGTTAAGCAGTAATTAATTATTAATTAAGTCATGCGGATACCTGGTTTAGTGAGGGTTGTCACATTCTCCCCCCGTTAGAAAAATTCCGTCCCGAAATTTTAAGTTCTGCTTCTAGTTGCAGGGTTCTTGGGAAATAAGTGGGGGTATTTCTCTTTCATCTGGTCCTCACGTTCCCAGGTGTATTCAGGACCATGTCTGGCATTCCAACGAACCTTGACTAGCTTGACACTGCTCCGGCGGGTTTTGTTCACTTTCCAATCCGTAACCTCAACCGGTTCTTCCACAAAATGGAGCGTGTCGTCAACATGAATCTCGTCGGTGGGAATGACAACGGTATCTTGAGTTGGACTTTTCTTCAAGTTTGATACATGAAATGTATCGTGAACACCATTCAGTTCAGCAGGTAAATCTAACTTGTACGCTACTAACCCGATTCTTTCCAAGATTCTGAATGGACCAATATACCGCGGATTCAACTTTCCACGCTTTCTAAAGCGTGCCACACCCTTCCAGGGTGATACCTTCAACAAAACCATATCACCTACCTCAAATTCTAGAGGTTTCCTCCTTCGGTCCGCGTAACATTTCTGAGGATCACGAGCCGCCTTGATGCTATCTCGGATCTGTGCGATCTTGTCTGTGGTTTCCTGGACCATATCAGGACCAACCAATTGCCTATCACCTGCATCAGACCAACAAAGCGGTGATCTGCACTTGCGGCCATATAGAGCTTCAAATGGCGCGGCACCAATACTGGTGTGGTAGCTGTTATTGTATGAAAATTCGACCAATGGCAAATGCTTATCCTAGCTACCTCCCAAATCCATAACACATGCTCTCAGCATATCTTCCAAAGTCTGAATAGTCTGTTCGCTTTGACCGTCGGTCTGTGGGTGAAAAGCAGTGCTCAAATTCAATTGTGAGCCAAAAGCTTCTTGGAAGGATTGCCATATCCTTGACACAAACCTTCCGTCTCTATCAGAGATGATCGAGAGAGGTACTCCATGGCGCGTAACGATTTCTTTCATGTAAATTTCAGCCAACTTGCTCGTATTATCCTTCTCTATGATAGGTAAGAAGTGTGCTGACTTCGTTAATCAGTCCACTATTACCCAAATAGTGTCATGACCTCTTGGCGTTCTTGGCAACTTTGTAATAAAATCCATGGAGATTTGTTCCCATTTCCACTTGGGAATTTCTGGTTGTTGCAGAAGTCCTGAAGGCTTCTGGTATTCCGCTTTCACTTTAGCGCACGTTAAACACTTGCTTACATAAACAACAACATCGCCTTTCATCCTAGGCCACCAATAATAATCCTTAAGATCTTGGTACATCTTATCCGCTCCTGGGTGGATAGAGTACCGTGACTTGTGTGCCTCATCAAAAATAACTTTCCTCAAACCACCAAACAGAGGAACCCAAATCCTTTTCTCAAAACATAACGTTCCTTCCTCGTTTGGCACTAATATCTTCTCCATCCCACGGAGATATTCCTCTTCAAGGTTTCTTTCCTTGAAAGCTTCTTTCTGCGCGGCACGAATGCGCAAGGAAAGATCGGTCTGAATAATCATCTCCAAAGCCCTAACCCTTATGGGCTTGATCCTTTCTTTTCGACTTAGGGCATCGGCGACCACATTCGCCTTCCCTGGGTGGTACTTTATCTCGCAGTCGTAATCATTCAACAACTCAACCCATCGTCTCTGTCTCATATTCAGCTCCTTCTGGTTGAATATGTGTTGTAGGCTCTTGTGATCTGTGAAGATCGTACACTTCGTACCATATAGGTAGTGTCTCCAGATCTTTAAAGCAAATATCACTGTGCCGAGTTCCAAATCATGTGTGGTATAATTCTTTTCGTGCACTTTCAGTTGGCGCGATGCGTAAGCTATAACCTTCGGGCGTTGCATCAACACGCAACCCAATCCTTGACGCGAGGCATCACAATATACCACAAAATCATTTGTACCTTCCGGTAGTGCTAAGATTGGCGCATTACAAAGCTTATCCTTCAACAGCTGAAACGCTTCTTCCTGTTTGATTCCCCAATCAAACTTCTTATCTTTCTGCGTGAGGAGCGTCAATGGTTGAGCGATTTTCGAAAAATCCTCAATGAACCTTCGATAGTAGCCCGCCAAACCCAAGAATTGCCGAATCTCAGTTGGCGTCTTTGGCGTCTCCCAATTCTTGATTGCTTCGATCTTGGTGGGATCCACGTGAATTCCATCTCCATTTACCACATGTCCAAGAAATTGGACTTCACGTAGCCAAAACTCGCACTTAGAGAATTTGGCGTACAGCTGCTCCTTTTTCAGCAACTCCAAAATAACTCTTAGATGCTGTTCGTGCTCAGCCTTTGTCTTTGAATAAATCAAAATGTCGTCGATGAACACAATCACGAACTTATCCAAGTACGGCTTGCAAACTCTATTCATCAAATCCATAAAGACTGCAGGTGCGTTTGTCAAACCAAACGGCATAACTAGGAACTCGTAGTGTCCATAGCGAGTTCTGAAGGCTGACTTTGGGATACTTTCCTCCTGTATCCTTAGCTGATGGTACCCAGATCGAAGATCGATCTTTGAGTAAAAGCTTGAACCTTGCAGTTGGTCAAATAGATCATCGATCCTTGGCAGAGGGTATCTATTCTTGATCGTCAGCTTGTTCAACTCCCGGTAGTCAATACACAAACGAAAACTACCGTCCTTCTTCTTGACAAACAGGACCGGAGCTCCCCAAGGCGAGAAGCTTGGTCGGATAAATCCCTTGTCTAACAACTCCTGAAGTTGTGTTGACAGTTCCTGCATCTCAGACGGGGCAAGTCTATAGGGTGCCTTAGCCACAGGTGCGGCGCCTGGGGCTAAATCGATGTGAAACTCCACTTGCCTCTAAGGTGGTAATCCAGGCAAGTCCTCTGGGAAGACTTCTGGATATTCCCTCACGACAGGGATGTCTTCGATCTTTGGCTCAGCAGCTTTCTTGTTTACAATGTGTGCCAGAAAGGCAGCACATCCCTTTTCCAAACACTTTCGCGCTTTCAGACAGCTGATAATTCTCAAAGGCGTATCACGCTTCTCTCCATGAACAACAATTGTCTCACCATCTTCGGTTGGGATACGAACGACCTTTTCGTGACAAACTATCTCAGCCTTGTTGCCTGATAACCAATCCATTCCTACCACCACGTCGAAGCTTCCCAACTGGACTGGTAGTAGATCCAGAGCAAACTCACGCTCTCCCAATTCGATTACACAACCTTTGACAACTTCATTGGCTTCTACCAACTTTCCATTTGCCAATTCGATTGAGTAGGGAATATCTAACTTACTAGCGGCTAACCCAAGCATATTCTTAAACTCTAACGATACGAAGCTATAATCGGCACCAGTATCAAATAAAACGGATGCATAGCGTTGGTTTATAGGGAACGTACCAGTAACGACATTGGGAACCTGGCGCGCTTCCCTCGCTTCAATATTGAAAACTCTTCCATGGGCTTGGTTCAATTCTGGGCAGTTCCTCTTATAGTGCCCAACATCACCACAGTTAAAGCATCCAGGTCTTTGCCCGTTTCCACCTCCATTTCCAGCTTGATTATTCCTTGGGTTACGATTCACAGCGCCCGCTTGATTCACATTGTTGCCTCGATTCCCATTACCTCCATTGTTTCCTTGTGGGCGATTTCTGTTTCCACCGCGGTTATTGTTTCTGTTTCCAAATCCTCCTTGGCCTCCCTGGCCAACAGTGGCCCAACAAGAATCCTTCAAGTGGCCAGGTTTCCCACACGCTTCACACACTTTCAAACCACACCGGCCAGAATGGTGACGCTGGCAGGTGTTGCACTTGGGTTGGGTGCCCATATATCCTTTTCCTTTCTTTCCACTACCAGCTGTAACCTGAGCTGGCGCGCTTGACTCTCCTTTCTTAACAACCCCACTAGTGCCTTGTTTGAAGTTCGAGAACTTCCGTTTGTTACCTCCGGATGACTCGACATGAGTCTCCTTCTTCTTAGTCTCGACATCATCGAACTTGTTGAGACGGATAGCCTCCTCAGTGAGAGCCACGCTCAGATCAATTGCCTCAGTGATTGTCGCACGCTTGGATGAGGTCACCATACTTATGATTTGACGAGCTAATCCCCAAATGAAGCGCTCAATCCGCTTGAATTCTGGAGTGACCATATAAGGTACCACATGCGATAAGTCATGAAACCTCTGAACATACTCTGCGATCTTTGGACCTTCCATCTTTAAATGCCAGAATTCAGTTTCCAACCTTTGGATTTCAGCGCGAGAGCAATACTTTTTACGCATAAGCTCTTTCAGTTCGGTCCATGTCATTGAGTAGGCTGCGGCTTCTCCAAGAGTCTGCACTTGCAAATTCCACCAGGACAGGGCTCCATCCAAGAATAGCCTAGAAATGTAGGTGACTTGCTGGTCTGGAGCACACTTGCTCATGCGGAGAACAGATTCCGTCTTCTCGGCCCAACGAACAAAAGCGACAGCACCTCCAGTGCCATCAAAGTTGACAGGCTTGCAGTCTAGAAACTGCTTGTAGGTGCACCCTGCAAATACGTTACAACATATGAATGGCATTAGCAACCTTGTTAGAGATATCCAATTAGGTCATGGTATGTCTTAATGACTTAGTATTACCATGAGGTGGATTGTTGTTGCCAGTATTGCCAGAATTACTTCCACTAGTCCCTCCTTAAGAGGCGGCGTACTGTGCGATGGCAGCAGCGATGACTTGCTGAAGCTCTGCCTCATTGGTAGGCATCGGCGTTTGACGTCTCGGTGGCATCTTCTAAAAGATGTGTTCACGTGGGTCAGGCCATAGTAAAGCGTACGTATATAACGATAGTAATAGTACATAACATCTCATGTTATAAACACACCAATCACATAACATCCCATGTTACAATCATATTAATCACACAACATCCCATGTTATAAATATATCAATCACACAACATCCCATGTTATAAAACATAAATAATCAATCAAAACAATCTCACATGATGAGAATACTGCGATTGCATTGCTATAAATCGAGACCACATGGTAAAGTGTACAAGTACATAATAGTGTCATACATCATCATCGACTAAGGGCTACATCACCCCAGTCCAAAAGAATATCAAATCAGTGTCAATACATCCCATATACATGATCAACGAAAGTCAGAATCAGAACGCAGTCTCCAAAAGTAGATGTGTAGTCAGAGCAATCGCCGTCTTCTCACCAATGTCCACCCATGATGTACTAAAGATGCCCTATACTGATGGCGGTGGAGGAGGGGGAAATGGGAATAGAACAATCATCTCAAATGGAGCCAGTCCTCCTCCATGGCTCTCTGGGAACGCAACCAGGACGCCATCTGATGCTCCAGTGCCAAAAGGCGTGCAGCTGAGTCCTGTGGTAAAGGTCGAGAGGGCTGCGAAGAAGTAGGATGGGTCTGACCCTGACACTGGCACGGCGGTGTCTGAGCTCTCTCGAGCTCCTGAATGCGCCGTGTGAGTGCCTCCTGCTGGACAACAAACGACATCAAAACGTCCTCAATAGAATACCCCATTTGGAAAGGATGGTAGGGGTTGGTCGGTGGCATAACAGGTGATGACGTCCAGAGAAATGGCTCACTGGCTGGATCGAAAGGTGGCGCAGAGAATGGAGGAACAGGGGGAATAGCAGTAGAAAACTGTGGTACCACTGGGATAGATACCGGCACATGTCCAAAGGGATGAGCCGAAGAACCCTCTCCAGGCCGAGCTGGAGGTGTGAACTGAGGGAACGAAAAAGAGGAATCAATGTGACGTGCATCGGTGGTATGTGGGGGAATAGGTGGGAGCTCATCATCAGCGTCAATCCACCCATTCTGGGTGTGCGCATACCTGGGATCAATGTGGGTCGCGAATAGTGCATGCTCGGGCTCCAGGGGAACAAGATCAGGTAGAGGAGCAACAACAGGGTCAACGGGTGCATCAGCGATGAAAGGGGCATCAACAGGGTCAGCAGCAACAACATGGTCACCCTCCAATAGTGGAGCATCAACCGGGTGATCATCAATGGGTAGGTCAGCAATCACAGGATCAACAACGGGCATACCAGCATGAATAGGGTCATGCTCAAACACAGGGTCAAGAGCGGCTACCGGCTCGGGGGCCATGGCAGCCTAGGGGTCATCGAACGCCATCTCAAAATCAAACGCAGGGTCAATGGGATCAACTGGGTCAACTGGGTCAACCGGGTCCTCCATAGGCTGATCCAGTGGTATAAACTCTATGTCTTGATCTGGGTCGAACCCAGGGGGAAAGACAGGATCGGAATCCTCCTCAATATCGTGATCGAAAGCAAAGCTCGGGCCAGGGGCAACAGAGGATGCCCTATCAGGATCTGAACCGTGAGAAAAGTGTTGCGCATCCTGAGTGTGCGATGGTGCGGAGGCCACAGACTCGAAAGAGTCTGGGACCGGTGAGTGAGCAGGTGACTCCTCAGCGGGAGCATCTATGAGCAACAAAAGATCACCAGCAGCTAGAAGGGCCTCGCCCTGAACATCATCCTCTAGGGCTCATCATCAAATAGATCGACGTCGTCGTCAGCGTCGGCGTCGAGGAGCATATCGTAAGCAGGATAAACGGCCAAAGGTATGGGAGCAGGGATCTCTACGAGCGGTAGGTCCCCAGCAAAAGGGCCATCAGCGGGCTCGTCGACAGCGTCAGGTAACGCAAAGGGCTGGAAGTCATCCTCATCTGTGCTGGTAACGTCTGATGTGTGGACCTCGTGCTCCGAAGACTCTAGGTCGTCTGATACAATGGGTCTAGGGCCTGTGGTGTCCGAATCACCAGTGCCTGACGAGTCCATGGTGTCTGTAACACAAACACAGATATGCACATATAATCAATCATACAATCAGATAAACACATTAGTCACAATCAAATAATCAAATAGTTCTCCTAGTCCCACTAGCCTCCCAGCCTCCCAGACTGATCTTCCTAGTCCCACTAGCCTCCCAGCCTCCCAGACTGCTCTTCCTAGTCCCACTAGCCAATTCTCTCAGCCTCTCAGACTGACTCCCTAGTCCCAATAGACAACTACCTCGGCCTCTCAGACCGAGCCTCGGCCTCCCAGTCCGAGCCTCAGCCTCCCAGACTGAGCCTATAAACAATAAATAAAATGTGCTCAACATTTGTTGTAAAAACGTTTTGGATCTGGACTTAAGTGGTATGCAGTGTAAAAATGTTTTCGTGAGAGCCCTAGTGATCATAGTCTAGACTCGAGAAGGAATCCTAGTTTGCTATGATCAGAGCTCTGATACCAAGCTGTCACACCCTGGCTTTGCGGGAGCGTGGTTAATTTTGGTGTGACTTCTTAATACCATAGCTTAATCATAACAAAGCTATATGAAATAAAAACCATGCAAGATCATCCATTAAATTAAGTTTTAAAAACCAAATACAACAACATTGTCTTAGGACGTTGACTCACGCAACAGAAACTACAACCTGATAACATATATCATTGTTCAGAAAACACAAACACCGACATGAAACAAACACAGTTTAAGGACTGTGACTCGTCCAGGAAAAAGTCACATCCCCTAAACCCGGATGACCTCGTAACTCCTATGCAGTGGGAAAACATAACATACCGCGCCAGATCTTTAATTTCCTGAAATACATGTAAGTTGGAAAAATCAACAATAATGTTGAGCGAGTTCATGTGTAAGTGAGTAATAAAACCTTTGTATGTATAAAATCCGGGTATGTAGCAAATAAGGAAAAAGAGATCACCAATGGTTTGCAAGGCCATTGATATGTGTGAAGTGCAAGTAGGAAGACTCAAACCTAGCGGATTTATGCGTTGGGCACAAAGTCACCCCGAGGTCCGTACTGTTGGGCCTGGGGCTGGGCTCGCTACACCCAGATATATCTACCGCTCCTGTCCCTCGGTCCTACCCTGAGGATTAATGGCCTCAAGTTTCCGCCTACCCACTCACATGATCCAAGTAGTAAACCTCCTTACGCTAACCATACCATGTATAAAGTACTCATAGATATAGTAACATGTATTTCACCCCCGCAGTTTAGAAAACTGAAAACAGTTAAGAGAATAGGGGGACATGAACTCACAGTGGTGCGTCTCTAATAAGAAGATCTCCTGATCAAACCGCTGAGCGACGACCTACACGTACTAACTCTATTAGACGGACGGCCGTGCTTTAAGGTTTAAGTTTTTAGGAAATAGTTAGACAACTATTTCGTAATTACACTTTGTAATTATTTGGTAGATATTTTCCTTCCCAAGGATGGGGGATTTAATACATGTGCGTTCGTAAAATTTGAAATATATTATTAAGTCTCACTTAAAATATATTTTATTTCTAACTCCAAAATATAAATATTTTTCCCAAAAATATTATATTTTAATACATATGATTTTCCCAAAATAATACCTTGACAAAATACGCGTTCATAAATATTTCTTAAAATGCGTAAGTTACGTTTTAAAGGTCGGGTGGTATTAACTATACCGTTGTAACTTAAATAATTATTGTGAAGGCGTTCGTATTATTTTGGAGTCGTTAACATTTGGTAATATTATTTTTACCCTAAAAATAATATTTGCATAGTTCACAAAATAATCATAAACATTTATACAAGTGACGCTATGAAAAATATATATATATCTATCACATATATATTTACCCCGTTTTATTTTGTGAAAATCCCACCTCCGATATTTTGTAAATAAAGTCGTGGCGAAGTTTACACTTTGAAAACAAGTCAAAAATACATTTATAACACTTGTGATGAAAATATTTCTAAGTGTTAGGTTTTTGGAAAAATTTCGCCAGAGTTTTCCCCTGTAACTGGAGGTGGCCACGCTTTCAAGCGTATCATTTTCTTTTATAATTCAAATCAACAATTTTCTCTTTCACCATAACAATTCCCAAACCATCAAACTAGTCAATATATATGTAAATCGCAAAAACTTCATGAACTTGTGGTTTGTCCAAAATATGTAGGAATTTTCATTACCTTCAGTGGATCTTTGTATAGATCAATTCGGTTTCTTGTGAATCTCATTTTTAAAGAAAATATATTTTCACATCTTCTTGTAAAATTTGACAAAAATAGTTCTTTGTCGAAACTTAGTGTTACACAAGTGTTTACACACTTGTGTGCTTACAAAAATCACTTTTGTTTAGTAAAGATCCGGTTTAGAAAATATGATTTCACTCGACACTTGGTTCTTTGAAAATACCACTTGTAGATCCGTAGATCTACTAGTTTTGAACACTATTTCATAAGTAAAATCGTTTTTACACAAGTTCATGATTCGTAAGTGGTAGTGTTCATCATTTAACCCCTTTTTACACTTGAACATACTCTATGTCATGATCCATGAAGATTACCATCCGGGTTAGATGATGATCCGAGCTACCACAACATAGATCGGCACTAAATAATCACCACAAGACAAGTCTTACATGATTTACACAACATCATAGCTTTTAACCAACATCTTTAACTTTTTAGTAGACTTTTACATATCATCTTGTAAGTTCATGAGTTTTAACCGTCACATTTCATTTTAACCACTTTAAAATAGATCGAGAGGGCGTTTGTAGCAACTTACTACTAGCTCGAGGCTAGGGAAGAAACTAGTCGAAGATTGGGTGGATAAAAGCAATGGGGTGAGGTCCTTCACGTTCCGAATACACCAAGCTTCCTCGTATGTGATCCTTGACACTTGAATGCACTTGAAATGAGAAGATGGAAATCGAAAGATGGATGGATGGTGGAGGGGGTGTTCGGCCGAGAGCTTAGGGAGAGGGAGAGAGAGTTGTGAGGTTGAGTTTTGTGATGAAAGTTATGTTGGGTCATGGCTACTACTTATAGACAAACTTCATGATCATTAACCATAGG
This sequence comes from Helianthus annuus, assembly GCF_002127325.2. Taxonomy (NCBI): domain Eukaryota; kingdom Viridiplantae; phylum Streptophyta; class Magnoliopsida; order Asterales; family Asteraceae; genus Helianthus; species Helianthus annuus. Next base: position 27,387,706 of record NC_035435.2, read on the forward strand.
ATTTAGTGTCTTCTAGATATTAGGCATAGATGATTATTTTAATCAACAAGTACAAATGGGGAGGGTCACAATGTGACCGAATTCGGTTGGGGGGGGGGGGTTAATCCGGTTAGTTTCCAACCATTAGTTAAGTTATAGTTAAATTAAGTTAGAGGTTAACCCGGTTACTAGCGTGTTATGCATTATAGCGAGTGTTAGGGTATTCATGGACCCTAACTGGTTCAGAAAAATAAAAACAATGTAAATGGCAATATTTTTATGTTCCGGGTAAAGTCCGGTTGTCCGGTTGGATAGTGATCCGTTAAAGTGCTTAACAAAGCTATAAAGTGTCGTTAATACTATTTTTAGTGACACAACTTTATTCCCGACACTTTGGAAAGTGTCTAGTAATATTTTTCTCAAGTTCTGGCACTTTATTAGTTAGCCAAATGCTGAATTTTTAATTAAAGTGCTCAATTTTGTCCTTAGAGTACGTTTTAGGCACATCCGGTCACTGTAACTTATTCCTAGTGACACAGTTCTACAACCCTCATATCCCCACACTCTCTACTAGTGTAGCAACTATCTCTGGCTCATACAGGCCTTAGAGGCAGTACCTGCCTGGTGCTGGCTATAACAGCACGTTCAATAGGTTATCCGTTCATTGTGCTACTGTGCTTTTGGTGCATCAAGGTTGTCACTAAGGTGCTGTAAGCAAAACATGGAGTGACAGCAAGTAAGAGTATGATGCAAGTAAGTGTACGTATCAGAATTCAAGTAGCAGTTTATCCACAATTTCAAGCAAGCACAGTAATTAAGCACTAATTAATTATTAATTAAGTCATATGGATACCTGGTTTAGTGAGGGTTGTCACAGATATAACTTGTTAAAGTAAGTGGTTTTACTGATTGCTTCAGACCCTAACATCAGAATTATAAATGATCTCTTTTATAATCTTTAAAATGACCAAAATACCCCTTCGGGGCTTATATTGGGATTAAACTCGTTTTGGGCATAATGGAAGGTATCCTACTGATATCACAACATATTTAGGGCATATTAACTTAGGAAACCTGTAAATGACTCCCATGGTTACCCGTTACGCTTTCTGCGCGCTCGGTTGGGTTTATGTAACTAGTTTACATAAATTAGCCGAAACGGGTCAAACCTTATCGTTCTTATCTCAAAATCCAGAAGGTGTTTAGTTCACCCATATTATACAAGTCTTTAAACTTGTCGGGACTAAAACACATTCTATTCCGGTCTTCGCCTAATCGTGCGTTCGAACCGTATCTTTCGTTAAAACTAACCGGTCTAAGCTTAGGCTTAATTAAAGACCCGTTAGGATTCTAATAGGTTATTATAAACCTTCGTTCCAGAATATGAGACCCGGTAAAAGCTGCACGCACTTTCTATTTGTGATTGATACTTGCAAAGGTAAATACTTTTAACTTAATTTCCCTTATACGGGCTTGGGGTACGGTATATAAAATACCGTTTGGTCCAGCGTTGAATCTTTGATCGAATAGAGATTAAATCATTGATATGCTTTGTTTTGAAATGTTTTGTTTGCTTAATGCCTTTGGGGGGTTAATGACCATGTCCCAGATATCCTTGGCATCATCTTACGAGATGGCCACGACCTGAGCACGGGGTGTAGGCGTACACCCGTCAGCGCATAAATGAATAAATAATGTGGTGTATCTATTGATCTTTAACCCGAACTACGGATTGGGCTACTGAACGCATAAGAAACATGTAATTCGTTTACAAGTATTATATTCAAATAATTATCCCAAGTTATAAAAGTTTGTGCCGCGTGCATTCAAGTCAATTTTATTAAACTTTTCAAAATGAGTCGGTTGAATGTATTTACCAGTGTAAACTGACGTATTTTCCCAAAAAGGTTAAGTGCAGGTACTACGCGAACTAGGCTGGCTTTCTCCTAGCGTCCTCAATAAGTCTTGCAAGCTTGGATGTCAAACTGTTGAACATGTTTCCTATTTATTTTGGATCCCCTGTGGATTATTTTCAACGGTTTGTGATACTTGATATTACAATTATATTCGGTTGGAATATATCTATCTTTTGCTTCCGCTGTGCATTTAAATATTGTGTTGTTTGACTGTAATGTTACCAACTACGTCACGATAATCCCCCACCGGGCCCACCGGTGAAACGTGTAAATATCGGGGTGTGACACAGCCTTAACTCTCGCATAAGTCAGGCAACTTCCAACATAGAGGGAGATATCCCGTTTCATACCCGGCCACCAGTACTTGTAACGAAGATCCTGGTACATTTTATCGGCACCGGGATGAATAGAGTATCGGGATTTGTGGGCTTCGTTCATTATAATCTTTCGCAACTCGGTCCGCTTAGGGATCCAAATTCGGTCCAGATAATAGAAAATCCCATCTGCTTTGCTTACAAGCTGAGCTCCATCGTGGTAGATTCTCTCCTTCTTCAAAGTACGTTCGTTGAAACAAGCATGCTGGGCTTCGCGGATGAGAGCTTCGAGATTGCGCTGGGCTTGGGTATTGCGAATACTGAGCAAATAACTCCGCCTGCTGAGTGCGTCGGCTACAACATTTGCCTTGCCCGGGTGATAACGAGTCTCACAGTCGTAATTGTTAAGAAGTTCTACCCATCGGCGTTGACGCATGTTGAGTTCCTTCTGATTAAAGATGTGTTGTAAACTCCTGTGATCGGTGAAGATCATACACTTGGTACCATACAGGTAGTGTCGCCAAATCTTCAATGCAAAAACAATTGCGCCTAGCTCGAGATCATGGGTTGTATAGTTCTTCTCGTGGATTTTGAGCTGACGAGATGCGTAAGCTATAACCTTGTCTCGTTGCATGAGAACACAGCCGAGACCAAGGTTGGAAGCATCACAGTAGACAATGAAATCGTTGTTTCCGTCTAGCAACGTGAGAACAGGAGCATTGCAGAGCTTGCGCTTAAGGGTTTGAAAAGCAGACTCTTGTTCAGTTCCCCAAACAAAAGACCTGTCTTTATGGGTAAGAGCGGTAAGCGGCACAGCGATCTTAGAGAATCCTTCGATAAATCGTCGATAATAACCCGCTAGTCCAAGAAATGATCGGACTTCAGACGGGTTCTTAAGCGTAATCCAGCTTTTAACTGCTTCAATCTTTGCGGGATCGACATGAATACCCTGACTATTCATGATGTGACCCAGAAACTGAACCTCCTCCAACCAGAATTCGCACTTGGAGAACTTGGCGTAGAGTTGGTTCCCCTAGAGTAAACGTAGATGTTGCGCGTGTTCGGCTTTCGACTTGGAATAAATCAAGACATCGTCGATGAACACGATGACGAAACGGTCAAGGTAAGGCTTACACACGCGATTCATCAGATCCATAAAGACCGCGGGTGCGTTGGTTAGACCAAAAGGCATAACAACGAACTCATAGTGGCCGTATCGAGTGCGAAAGGCTGTTTTGGGTATATCTTCCTCTTGTATGCACAACTGATGATAGCCTAAACGTAGATCGATCTTCGAGAAACACTTGGCACCTTGCAGCTGATCAAATAAGTCATCGATTCGAGGCAAAGGGTAACGGTTCTTGATAGTCAGCTTATTCAATTCCCGATAGTCGATGCACATCCTGAACGACCCGTCCTTCTTTTTGATGAAAAGGACTGGTGCGCCCCAAGGAGAGGTGCTCGGGCGAATAAAGCCTTTTTCGAGTAACTCCTGGAGTTGGTTTGAGAGTTCCCTCATTTCGGATGGCGCGAGTCGATAAGGGGCCTTGGCAACAGGGATAGCTCCAGGAATAAGGTCAATACGAAAGTCGATATCACGACTTGGCAGTAGTCCAGGAAGATCATTAGGGAATACCTGGGGAAATTCACGGACCACTGGGACGTCTTTGACTTCAACCTTCTTTTTCTTTTCCTTCTCCGCTGCTACAATGTTGGCCAAGAAAGCGCTGTATTCCTTACGGAGATACTTGCTAGCTTGGACGCATGACATGAGTTTGAGACCTTTCGAAGCTGATTCACCGTACACACATAGTAGATCACCATTCGCGAGCGAGAATCGAATCATCTTTTCGAAACACACAACTTCAGCATGGTTTCCGCGAAGAAAGTCCATGCCTACTATGACGTCAAAACTTCCGAGATGCATCGGAATAAGGTCGATTGGGAAGATGTGATTGTTGAGCTCGAGGGTACAATCACGAAGAACAGAGTTAACAGCGACGGTTCTTCCAGTAGCAACTTCGACTTCGAATGACGAGGGGAGATAAGAACGCTTACGACTAAGGAGCTTCTCGAATTCAAACGACACAAAGCAGTTATCGGCTCCAGTATCAAACAAACATGATGCATAAATACCATTCACAAGGAACGTACCATTAACCACGTTGTTGTCAGCCTGGGCTTGACGGGCATTGATGTTAAAAGTTCTGGCACGGGCTGCTTGTTGTTGCTGCTGGGGCTGCTGCTGTTGCTGTTGGGGTTCTTGTTTCACAACCCTGTTCGGGCACATGTTTGCAAAGTGGTTAGGATCACCACATACAAAGCAGACTCGAGCATTGACCGCGGGTGCTTGAGCTGCAGGTTGGCCTTGAGGGGCTGGAAGTAGAGCTTGATGAGCGGCGGCTTGAACTGGGGCTTGACGGGGACCATAGCGGTAATTCGCAGTGAAATGCCCGTAGAGGTTGTAGTGGGCGCAGAAACGACAGGCGATTCCCACCGGATGATGATATGAGCATGTCGGGCAGAGCGGGTGGGGACCTGTGTAGGCGCGCTTAGCTGGCGGCGCATTGATCACTGGAGCTTGTCGATGGTGCGACTGCTGCTAAGCCTGTACGGCTTACAGAGGAGCAGCAGTCGTTGCCACAGCACAGTTCTTGTTGCTGGAGCTGTTATTGTTGTGCTTCTTCTTTCTTCTTGATGACTTGGAGGGTTGAGCAGTGGTGGTGTCGACGGTTGATGTGGCGATAGCTTGGTGCAGAGACTTGGTATGCTTATCCCAAAAACCTGACTTTACCCGCTTGTCATTGATCTCAGCGGCAAGCAGGTAGGTTTCTTCAATGGATGATGGCTTGGCAGCATGAACGAAATCGGCAACACGATCGGGTAGAGCTCGAATATACTTCTTGATGGCCATGTCTGACGTCTTGACTTGATCGGGACAAATGATGCTAAGCTGCTTGAAGCGTGCAGTCAAGGCAGCGTTATCTCCATCCTTCTGCTTAATGTTCCAAAACTCGTCCTCCAGCTTTTGGCGTTCATGGGGAGGGCAGAATTCGTCCATCATGATGGCTTTCAGCTCCTTCCATGTCAGCTCATAAGCTGCATCATTCACGCGCTTGTTTCGTTCGGCCGTCCACCAGTTTAGAGCTCGGGACTGGAAGACGCCTGTAGCATTGAGGTGCGGAGATTTTCTGGACAGCCGCTTTGGCGTAGAGTGACTTCGATAGAATCGAACCATTGAAACATAGTTATTGGGCCATCTTCTCCGGTGAATTCCTTTGGTCCGCATGCCTTGAACTGTTTAAAGCTGAAACCAGTCTTGGTGGTATCTTTAGGAGCATCGATTCGCGATTCCACAGACGATTTGCTGGCGTTTTCAAAGACATCGCTCACAGCTTTTGCCACACTCTTGGCAATGATAGTGGCGAGATGCCTGTCTCTCTTCTCTTGGCGAGTAAGTGGGGTTCGGTGTCCAGATGACGACATGGTCTGCAACAGACATCGCCGTATGTCTCAGACACAACAAATCAAATCTCACCTCACACGTCTACTATTTACTAAAGCTTAGAAACACGTCGAAACATGCATCACATAAACACGTAGGCACATAACCACAGATTCACGTAATCACAGAAGCACATAGGCACGTAGAGCACAGAGACACATAAACACAGAAGCACATAAGCACATAGGCATTTAATCACAGATGTAGTTAATATCACATAATCCTCCTACCCGCACACAGTAGCACATACTGCATCCTGACTGCATCTAAGTTTTACGAGTTATTCAAATATATCGGTCGTGTATAGTATGTCGAATAGTATAGTATGATCGTACAGCGTGTCTAGTTGTATAGCATAATCGTATAACACGTCGAGTATAGTATAGTATATCATAGTATTGTCTAGAATTTTAGCGACTTGTTAGCATTTTGAGATAGGATAGCAATGCGAGTCGTGTGTGTCGATCGAAATGAGAGCAAAAATCGAGCGAACATCAAAATTAAGCACATAAACAGGTAAGTACACTTACAACACTTAGAATCGACGAATGATCAGAGTAGGCAGTTGCGGGCTCAGAATCGAAACACACAAAATCGAGGAAATGGATTATCTGCGGCTACTAGACATTGACTACCCAAAGCGATTCGACTATTCACAATAGACTTGTCGTCACTTTTCGACTTTTGGGATCGCGTTTCTGCCTCAATTCTTGGGCATTCAACACGTATTCCCTAGGTCATACTCGTGAGTTCAGGTCGTTGGAGTCCGTCGAGGCTTTGGTGAGATGAGTAAAAGTTGGAATAAGTTGCCAAGGTTTGGGTTTCACCCCTAGCTTAGCAATTTCTTCCTTGTTTTAGTATAATTTGAGGAGATTATTCATCAAAATATGGATTTCACTCCTGATTTGGTATAATTCTCCTCGTTCGTTATCGAAAATAATGAGGAAATTATTGATAAATTGATAAAATCAGCATTGATCAAACAATTTAGTCGAGAGTTTGCGACTTTCACACCTAATCTCGACTAAATCGCTTGAATTTACTTGAAAATTCGAGTGCAGTGATAGCAAAGAATATCAGAATCTAGCACATAAGCTTGGTCTGTTGGTTCCTAACTATAGTCTAGGTCTCTAAGACAGCGACCCGGACTAGGTCGTGTCTAGCCTAATTCCCTATAGTTATGGCTCTGATACCAATCTGTCACACCCCAACCGATGGCGGAATCATCAGGGCATGGCACTGAGCGAAACAGATTGTCCAGAAGTTTCCATAACAATTATCATCACTATTCAGATTAAATAACACGTCCCATACCGTGTCCCAAATAACAAACAAATTATTACAGATAACCATTAGTCAAATATTCTGTTCCGACAACTCAGATTTAAGTAAGACAATTAAATATTGTTCAAATGCTCCTAAAGACCCAGCCTGATAAGATCTACAGACAACTATGCACTAGTTGCTTTTTCCTTACCGACAACTATTTGTTGGGGGCCTCTAGAGCTTTATTCTAGCCTCGCTTTCCTAGCAAGCAAACATCTTAAACACCTGTCACATATGTTAAAATAAAGTCAATACATATAATGTAAAGGTGAGCACACAAGTTTGATAATAGCATATAGAGTTCGAATAGTTTACGCATAACCAGCACGTACACAGAGGAAAACGAAGCATGTTAATTATCGACATGGACCTATCGATACCAATGACTGCGGGTTGACTGTCCGAGACAGTTCGCAATACATGATTACCACCGTAATCCATGCTAGTAATTGTCCTTAACAACCCCCGTGTGAACGGGTGCTGAGTCCAAACTATAGTACTACGTCGTTAAGGCAGGTAGACAGCATTCCACGTGTAAACACAATCAACAAGAATTCATTTAGTCACGTAATACATGCATATTGGTTAGCGTTCAAATAGTTTGAGTAGTGTGATCGATTGTGTCTTGATATAAGTAACGTATGTAACACCCAAAAGTGCTCAAAGCAAAAAGGGTTCGAGTATACTCACAGCAATTGATTGATGGATTGAAGGGAGCGCTTTGAGAGTAGGGTTAGCCTGAACAGTTCGATAGCATAACGGTGAATACACGTAAAAAGGGAACAAGTGCAAGTGGGTCGAACAGCCTGGTCGATCGAACAGCAGGTTCGATCGGACGGGTTGTTCATTTGGTTAGACAATCCGTTCGGACAGTCTGTTCGATCGGCCGGTAGGCTCGATCGGCTGGACTGTTCGAGTGGATTGTTTCTTCCTTTGAGTAGGATGTGTTTGTGTATGATGGTTTGAACTTTTGAAGTTTTCGTTATAGTATTTGAGAACACTGAAGTGTTCTTACCTTTCAGGTCGATCGATCGAACGGTCTGTTCGATCGGCCGGCTTAACCGATCGGTTAGGAACTTCAGTAGTAGTCCTCAGCAGGATGTCACTCGATCGAACAGCATACTCGATCGAACAGCATGCTTGATCGGGTGGTATTCCAATACGTCGAACGAATTGAAAATCGATTAAGTGTTGAAGCATAGTATCTCATGATCCGAGGAGTAATGTTGACAAACGGCTGTTCGATCCAACAGTACCTCGTTCAATACCATACTTCATGAGATTGTTAAGTGTGGGGCCATATGCTAGCCGATCGGCTGGCATGTCCGATCGGTTGGGCTGTTCATTCGAAAAGCCTAACCGTTCGGCCAGCATCCTGACCTAGTCGGCCTGTTCGTCTAACACTTGGTTGTTCTGATTATTTGACGTTATATTAAGGTAGTTTGACAACAAGCTGAACTATGGAACCCTCGTTCTTACTTGTTTCTCCTGCTCAGACAGGAATCACCCAAGTCCGGCCGGTGAATGGTTCGGAGCTGTGGTTTAATGTTTAACTCGAAGTCGGTGAACCTCGTAGATAGAACCCGGGTCTTGAATCACACAACCTTTGGAATGATTAGTGAGTTGGCTCAAGCTCCGTTTCTACCGGTTTGAAGGCATTGAGTGTAAAAGAGTTGAAAGAAAGTTGGAATTCCTTCTTTCAATCCTTCACATCATGTAAATGTTTAGATCTTTGATAGATCTTAGCTTGTTTATGTGGAAATCGGTTAGATTCGAGCTATTCATGGTGGATTGAAGCCAAAACATGATGTTCTTGAAGAACACCATGATGACATCATCCAAGAATGCTTAGATCTTGGTGATTTCACGGTTAGAAATCAAGATTTGAAAGATAGAAAGGTGTAGGAGCATGTTTTGATCAAGAACGTACAAGATTTAGGATGAAAACTTACCAAAATCGGAAGAAATCTAAGAAAAGGTGAGGAGCACGAGCTGATCGGTCAGAGAGTTTCCAAAAGTGGAAAGAATGACAATGACAGCCCTATTTATAGGCTCCAAAAGAGGAAAGGGCTGGCCGATCAGCCAGGCATCCTGATCGGACAGCCTGCTCGATCGAACAGTCTGTCCGATCGGCAGGGCTGTTCGATCGGCTGGCAGCCTGATCGATCAACAGCCTGGTTCGAGTGTTCGGCGCGACGATTTTCGATATTTCGATTTTGATTGAAGATGATACGAATACGATAGAGTTTCCTATTCAAATTACTTTCCGTCCCAACTACTATATCTAACATACAATCATCTATATTTCACCCTATCCTTACGTTACCATTCGTCGTAATTCGATTTCGATTGCATTTGATCTAAGTTTCGATTCGAGTCTCGATTGATTCGATTGAATACCACACAAAACATATAGTACGCACGCACAGGTAACACATAAGGCACACACACAAGTAATATAACACCAAATTCACATAGTTCGAGATTCGAGTTCGATTGATGATTTGATTAGCTTGATTACTGATTGATTAACTTTATCGCATTGTTACTTCCTACTATTCACAGTCGTAAGTCGGTTCGCGTCGATCAAACATTCGATTACTTTCTTGATTACAACACTTACTCCACATAATACAATAAAACATAAAATAGACTAATTATAGTCAAAGAAAGTCAAAGTTGACTTGGACTTTGACTTTGACTTTGACATTCGAAAACACGGGGTGTTACATTTTCAATTCCTGACACTAAGGGAAATATTCTGGATAATAAAACGTAAATTCTGCATGATATTCATGTGTTAAAAGCTGATTTATTACTGATTTGTGTAAAATTCTGCACCTAAAGTGCGTTTCGGGTGCTTTTTAGTGCGTATTTTAGTCTCCGGACAGTCTATATGTTAACCCTTGTGTGTACTCTTGGGTTTTAATGTATTCTTGTCATTGGACCTACATCTAGGCTCCAATTCTATTGTCTAACTGCTTTCTGCAGAATTGTTGACACAATGTGTCTTACCGGTGAGTTTACTAGTATTTCTGACACAACGCTTGTTTATGGATGCTTAAAGTAATTCTTGTAGTATTAAAACGTGCATGAATTCACAAGTATAGTATGTAATGTGACAATGTTGACATTTAAGCACATAATTGCAGTCATCAAGTAATAATTAAAGTGTACAGAAATTACCGGTTTGGTGCCAGTTGTCACAGTCTCCCCCAGTTAATAGAATTTCGTCCCGAAATTCAGGCCGAACTAATTCTGGCAGGAGTCTTCTTGAACAGGTGGGGATACTTTTCTTTGAACTGGTCTTCACGTTCCAACGTGTACTCGGGTCCGTGTTTAGAGTTCCAACATACTTTGACAAGTTTGACACTGCTCCTTCTGGTCTTGTTGACTTTCCAGTCGGTAACCTCAACGGGTTGTTCTGTAAATCGGAGGGTGTCGTCAATATGCACTTCGTCCGCAGGGATGATCACGTTTTCTTGTGTTGGACTCTTCTTGAGGTTGGATACATGGAACGTATCATGTACTCCATTAAATTCTTACGGTAATTCCAACTTATACGCCACGGTACCAATTCTTTCTAAGATCTTGAATGGTCCGATGTATCGGGGATTCAGCTTCCCACGTTTTCCGAATCGCACTACGCCCTTCCAGGGTGAGACTTTTAGCAAAACTTTGTCTCCCACCTCGAATTCTAATGGTTTTCGTCTTCGATCAGCGTAGCTCTTTTGTCAATCTCGAGCCGCCTTAATGCGTTCTCTGATCTGCGTAATCTTGTCGGTTGTCTCTTGTAACAATTCAGGACCAACCATGCGTTTGTCTCCGGCGTCTGCCCAGCATAAAGGCGAGCGGCACTTACGGCCATACAGAGCTTCGAATGGTGCGGCTTTTATGCTTGTATGATAACTGTTATTGTAGGAAAACTCAACCAAAGGTAGGTGAGTATCCCAGCTGCCGCCTAGGTCCATAACGCATGCGCGAAGCATATCTTCTAATGTTTGTATAGTCCGTTCGCTCTGGCCGTCTGTTTGTGGATGGAATGTCGTGCTCAGATCTAACTGAGATCCAAAAGCTTCCTGAAATGATTACCAGATTCTTGAGACAAAGCGTCCATCTCTGTCTGAAATGATTGAGATAGGCACTCCATGGCGTGCCACAATTTCTTTTAAGTATATCTCAGGAAGCTTTCTAGTGCTATCCTTCTCTCGGATTGGTAGGAAATGCGCAGACTTCGTTAGCCGATCGACTATCACCCATATCATACCGTGCCCTCTAGGGGTCCTGGGTAATTTCGTTATGAAGTCCATCGAGATTTGCTCCCACTTCCACATGGGAATCTCTGGTTGTTGTAGTAGGCCAGACGGTTTCTGATATTCAGCCTTAACCTTAGCACAGGTTAGGCACTTTCCAACGTAGACAACAACATCGCTTTTAAGTCTCGGCCACCAATAGTATTCTTTTAAGTCTTGATACATCTTGTCCGATCCTGGATGCATCGAGTATCTCGATTTATGCGCTTCATCAAGGGTGATTTCTCGTAGGCCACCATAGAGCGGAACCCATATACGTTTCTTAAAGTATAAGGCTCCCTCTTCATTTGGCATCATATATTTCAATGCACCCCGGAAGTATTCAGCTTTACGGTTTTCCATTTTAAGGGCTTCTTGTTGGGCGTCACGAATACGTGCTGTAAGGTTCGTTCGAATCGTCATTTCCAATGCTCGAACACTTAGGGTCTTAACCCTTTCTTTTCGAATTAATGCGTCCGCTACAACGTTTGCCTTTCCAGGATGGTACTTAATCTCACAGTCGTAATCGTTTAGCAACTCGACCCATCGCCGCTGGCGCATGTTCAATTCCTTTTGATCAAGTATGTGTTGCAGGCTTTTGTGATCTGTGAAGATTGTACATCGAGTACCATATAAATAATGTCGCCAGATCTTCAAGGCGAATACCACCGCGCCGAGTTCCAAGTCGTGCGTGGTATAGTTTCTTTCATGTACCTTCAGTTGTCTTGAAGCGTAAGCGATGACTTTCTTGCGTTGCCTGAGCACGCAACCCAAACCTTGTCGTGAAGCGTCGCAGTATACCACGAAATCTTCTGTGCCTTCGGGTAATGATAGTATTGGTGCATTGCATAGCTTGTTTTTTAGTAGTTGGAAGGCTTCTTCTTGTTTAACACCCCAGTCATACTTCTTGTCTTTCTATGTAAGGGTAGTCAGCGGTTGAGCTATCTTTGAGAAATTCTCAATAAACCGTCGATAATAGCCCGCTAAGCCCAAAAATTGACGAACTTCAGTTGGGGTTTTGGGGGCTTCCCAATTCTTTATTGCTTCAATCTTGGATGGGTCTATGTGAATGCCCTTCTCATTCACAACGTGACCAAGAAATTGAACTTCGTGAATCTAGAATTCACACTTTGAATTTTGCATAGAGTTTCTCTTTCTTCAGTAGTTCCAGTATGGTTCTGAGGTATTGCTCGTGCTCTTCTTTCGTCCGTGAGTAGATCAGGATATCATCAATAAATACAATCACGAATTTATCGAGATATGGTTTGCATACGCGGTTCATCAGATCCATAAATACCGCTGGCGCGTTCGTCAGTCCGAATGGCATCACAAGAAACTCGTAATGCCATAGCATGTTCTGAATGCAGTCTTTGGTATGCTTTCCTCTTGTATCCTTAACTGATGGTATCCAGATCGAAGGTCGATCTTGGAATACTAGTTTGATCCTTGCAACTGATCAAATAAGTCATCAATCGTCGGTAGTGGGTACCGATTCTTGATAGTGAGCTTGTTCAGTTCCCTGTAATCGATACACATCCGCAGTGTTCCATCCTTCTTCTTTACGAACAATACTGGAGATCCCCATGGCGAGAAGCTTGGCCTTATGAATCCTTTATCCAACAACTCCTGGAGTTGTTGAGATAATTCTTGCATTTCGGATGGTGCAAGGCGATAGGGCGCCTTGGATACAGGAGCGGCTCCTGGAACCAAGTCTATACGGAATTCGACTTGTCGTTGCGGAGGTAGTCCTGGCAGATCTTCGGGAAAAACATCGGGGAATTCCTTCACTACAGGAATGTCTTCGAGTTTTGGCTCCTCAGCCTTCTTATCTATAACGTGAGCTAGGAAAGCAATACATCCTTTCCTTAAGCACTTCTGTGCCTTCATGCAACTGATGATTCGCAGGGGCGCGTCCCGCTTTTCTCCATGTACGATGAGAGCTTCATCATTCGCTAAAGGGATGCGAATGATTTTCTCATGACAAATAACTTCTGCTTTATTCTTGGACAACCAGTCCATTCCGACTACTACATCGAAGCTACCCAATTGAATAGGTAAGAGGTCGATGCTAAATCTTCGTTCACCAAGTTCTAGTGTGCAGCCTCTAACAACTTCGCCCGATTCAACAAGTTTTCCATTGGCTAGTTCTATGGAGTAAGGAATATCCAATCTACTAGACTCTATCCCAAGCATACGTTTAAATTCCACCGACATGAAACTATAATCAGCACCAGTGTCAAATAATATGGATGCAAAGTGATTGTTAAGGAGAAACGTACCGGTGACCACGTTAGGGTCCTCGCGTGCGTCCCTTGCTCCAATCACAAATGCTCGAGCCTGAGCATTGTTTCTCTTTGGGCAGTCTTTCATGAAATGTTCATTGCTTCCACAACTGAAGCATCCTTGGTTTTGCCCAGCTTCATTCCCAATCCGGTTACCATTGCCATTTCCGTTTCTGATGTGCGTAAAGTGCAACATATAAATTACATCAAATGAGGCATAAAACTAACCCTTTTTTAGTACTAATGTTGGAAAAAGAGTGTTTTTGTCTTCCTTTTGTATTTTCAGGATTAAATGAGCTCAAATTCACAAAAGAAGCAAAAAGACAGCTAAATCTAACATAGATACAAGAAAAGGAACATAAGTGGATTGCCCGACCCCTCAACAGCATCCTCCCAAGCAAAACCATTAATTTCTGTGAATTGATTTCTATACAAAGAAATTGTAACCTTTTGTTTGTGTGACCCATCATGCGACTCGGCCCATTTAATGTGTAATGGATACTGGGAATTTATTGTTTGCTTAATTGGCCTTTTAGCTTATACATACATAAATCAAGATTTGCAACAAACATCTCAACTACCTGACATAACTCGATCACTAATTTGCAATACACACACAATTTTCCAATGACCAATCGGTTTCAACATTGGGGTTCACGAGCCTAATCATTATCTACAACAAATCAGATAACATGATCATGCAACACAAATTTGTAAACTTATCCTTGTTATCAGTTATCATCTAGTCATATATAATCAATAAAAGCTATGGACCTTCACATGCATATGTCAGACATGCTATGAATTCAATTTCCAAATGAATCTAAATCAATTAATAGGCTAAAGTGATTGGACCAAATATTTGCAACAACTCCTTTAATTGGACCACTTCTGATTTTTCACATGCATATCATTGCAAAATTGCACTCATATAAACAATCATATGCCTCCCTGACAATTCACATGCAAACTTCAAACATAATGGCAGACAACATGAAGTGATTATAATTAATTTGGCTGCCCTTTCAATGCATATCACATGTGCTAAGGTTACAAGATATTGGGTTCACAAAACAAAGCAAATAATGATCTAATATTACTAACCGAATCATGACAGAACATTTAGTATGATATTAGCATGCAGTAATCTTGTGTAAACCATATGATATCTAACATGTATCGATCACACATTCACAAATCTAGCATAAAAACATCACTATGTCTAACATGGTATCATGAGGAAACATACCGATCAAGAGTTATTGATGAAGAACAGATTGCGAGCGAAGGGGGGGGGTTACGTCCACTGTCGTCGAACAATCAAGAAGGAGGGAGCAATGCCTTAGGGTTTTGTTTTGAGTTATTCGTTAAGCAAGGATCTAATTACGTATAATAAATAGTGAAGGTCTAGGGCGGTCACAATAGGCTAGCCGAAGAGGGCTTAAGCCCATATACTTGGGCTGACAATATGCGGTTGATATATATGATAATCTAAATCGTAATTTATGATGGTATATCATTGGGTAATTATGATGCTGAAAGTTGGGTAACCATGGTGGGCCGACCACCTGTCACTCGGATTTAAGTAAATGAATTGAATTGTTAAGATATAATGACGGGTTCAAGAAGTGGTTTATTAATTTGAGCCACGAACACACACCCTCACGCATATTAAATTAAAATATAGATATAGGCCCACTTAATCCCGTTTGGGTTTCGCTAAGCCCATGCATGATCCACTTAGACTTATTTATGTGTTTAGAGATAAGCGGGCCAAAACATAAGTGTAAGCTAAAAACATAACTATTACACGTTACGATTAAGTTTAACATAATTGTAACGGCACAAATTAATGTTACTGACCTCGAAAGTTCGGGTTGCCACATTATCCCCAACTTAAAAGAAATTTCGTCCCGAAATTTAGCACGTAGTCACTGAGGAAGCTAGTTAGTTTGTGTGGTTTCCTGGGGTGTCACATCATCCCCCTGTTGGTTTGGAATTTCGTCCCGAAATTCCGAAGTAGCTTCAGTACTGGACTCACCTTTCTTGAACAACTGGGGGTACTTGCGTTTCATTATATCAGTTTCCAATCAAGAAACAGTGAATTAGTGAGGTTCATATGGAGAATCGAGCGAAAACAGGGGTCCAACAATAATCGAAAAAATTCAACCAAGTAATCTGTTGTCTAGAAGCAATTCTAGTAGTGATGTATGACGGAACGACACAAAAAAGGGAAGTTTGTTGCAACACGGTCGCGGAAGTACGTCACTTGTCCAAAACAAAATTTGGTTGGTAGGGTCTCGAGTTGCCAAACGACGAATGCGTGTGATTGTGACTGCTTCGTTTCTGGTGACGACGACCGGTGGAGATGGTAAGGTTCGTCAACAGGGATGCGTGGGCATAGTTCTCATAAACCCGAGTTCGTTTGGGCCGGTTCTGGCCTACGTGCATGTCGATGTGCAAACCGAATACAGGGAGGGTCAGATCTGAATTCTAGTTGTAACGGCGACGTCATGTCGAGACAATCGTAAGGATAAATATAACGAATAAAACAGTTGTCGTGGTGGGGTGAGGAGAAAACAGGAAAGAATTTGATCATCACACGTCAAGTTTCAAGTAAACAGTTGGGTGTCATAAAGAGCACATTCGGGCTAGCAGATAACATGCTACTACTCTAACTGGGCATACCATGTGCAACACACAATGTAAACGTAAACTAGCAAGTAGGTAATACATACATAAATCATACCACCTAGAGTGTTGAGTCTTGCACGTGGAGCGAAGCGTCGTTGTGGATCGTTAAGCACTGTACTGGTTATAGTCTGGTTTTAATAAAAACGTTTTTCCCTTATTAAAACCAAGTTCTCTATAACCAATGGCTCTGATACCAATCTGTCACACCCCCAAAATCCACACGCGGAGTATCACCGCTTGGAGGCGTGACATGACCAGGATCCAGCCACCAATCATATTGAACAATATAAATTAAGTAAATAAAAGTCCAATCCAATCAATACAATTGGTGTCAAAACAATTCAACCAAGTTAAAGTTATCAGCGGAAGCATAAAGTTTAAAATTCAAAACATAAGTTAAAGGTTCATAAGTTTAACATGGAACTCAACAGTCCATGTCCCACAACGTCCACGCCTCCTCGTGCAAGCTCCATATGTACCTAAGGTCCTGCAAGGCATGCAGCAGAGAGTCAACAACTAGTTGAGCGAGTTCACAGTGTACAGTTCAGTAATTGTAACAGTATGAGTAGCATTATGTTCGTTCGTTAAATCATGTCTCGTATTAGTTTCCATCGCGGCCCTCTCGGCATGTATGCGAAGATTCGGGGAAATACTCCCAAATATCCTAGACTATGTATATTTGTATCGCGGCCACCCTGGCATGTGTGCGAAGTTTTAGTATGTATAGTTCGCGGCCTTCCTAGGCATGTGTGCGAAGATTAGTCATAATATCGCGGCCAACCCCTGGCGTGTATGCGAAGATCAGTTCAATTGGTATACTAGTCTAGCCGTATCTTATCATTTACCATCCTCACCCTGAGGACTATATCATTAGGTTCCATTAACTAAGTTTGCACGAATAAATCATCCAATCCCATGCCCACCCTGGGAATCCCATGCCTTGGTAAAGAGTGTGAACTCACCTTTGGTTTGCTCAGTAAGATTAATTTCTTGTTTTACAGTCGGTCACCCAGATCCTATTAGGGTTATCAGTGATAGTCAGTTTCATACACTACAACCCCTAGGTACACATCGCACAAGTAGCAATAAATATAGCACGTATTGTCACACAAGTCGTAGTAAGCACTTGGCCTTACGCATACTCACATTGCAAGTTAATACCATACATGCTTGTTTTATATTATCACTTCGTAACTAATTCTACACCCACATGAACATATAATCCAAGAAATTAACACATAACCCAAACGTTTACCTCCTCATCCTACCCGACTCAAAACATCAAGCCCAACCCAACCGCGATCCAATCTCGCTCGCGGGCCAATAAACAGCATGCGGCCCAACTCGACCCGCGGCCCAATCCATACCAATCCAGAACCCGTGCGGCTGGTGATGAACCCATGGCCCAACTGCACCCCAGGCCCACCCGGGTGTGCGGCCTGGCTTAACATTGTAACCTAGTACGCATGAAGGCCCAAATCATGTACAAAACCATTAATTTCTGTGAATTGATTTCTATACAAAGAAATTGTAACCTTTTGTTTGTGTGACCCATCATGCGACTCGGCCCATTTAATGTGTAATGGATACTGGGAATTTATTGTTTGCTTAATTGGCCTTTTAGCTTATACATACATAAATCAAGATTTGCAACATACATCTCAACTACCTGACATAACTCGATCACTAATTTGCAATACACACACAATTTTCCAATGACCAATCGGTTTCAACATTGGGGTTCACGAGCCTAATCATTATCTACAACAAATCGGATAACATGATCATGCAACACAAATTTGTAAACTTATCCTTGTTATCAGTTATCATCTAGTCATATATAATCAATAAAAGCTATGGACTTTCACATGCATATGTCAGACATGTTATGAATTCAATTTCCAAATGAATCTAAATCAATTAATAGGCTAAAGTGATTGGACCAAATATTTGCAACAACTCCTTTAATTGGACCACTTCTGATCTTTCACATGCATATCATTGCAAAATTGCACTCATATAAACAATCATATGCCTCCCTGACAATTCACATGCAAACTTCAAACATAATGGCAGACAACATGAAGTGATTATAATTAATTTGGCTGCCCTTTCAATGCATATCACATGTGCTAAGGTTACAAGATATTGGGTTCACAAAAACAAAGCAAATAATGATCTAATATTACTAACCGAATCAAGACAGAACATTTAGTATGATATTAGCATGCAGTAATCTTGTGTAAACCATATGATATCTAACATGTATCGATCACACATTCACAAATCTAGCATAAAAACATCACTATGTCTAACATGGTATCATGAGGAAACATACGGATCAAGAGTTATTGATGAAGAACAGATTGCGAGCGAAGGGGGGGTTACGTCCACTGTCGTCAAACAATCAAGAAGGAGGGAGCAATGCCTTAGGGTTTTGTTTTGAGTTATTCGTTAAGCAAGGATCTAATTACGTATAATAAATAGTGAAGGTCTAGGGCAGTCACAATAGGCTAGCCGAAGAGGGCTTAAGCCCATATACTTGGGCTGACAATATGCGGTTGATATATATGATAATCTAAATCGTAATTTATGATGGTATATCATTGGGTAATTATGATGCTGAAAGTTGGGTAACCATGGTGGGCCGACCACCTGTCACTTGGATTTAAGTAAATGAATTGAATTGTTAAGATATGATGACGGGTTCAAGAAGTGGTTTATTAATTTGAGCCACGAACACACACCCTCACGCATATTAAATTAAAATATAGATATAGGCCCATTTAATCCCGTTTGGGTTTCGCTAAGCCCATGCATGATCCACTTGGACTTATTTATGTGTTTAGAGATAAGCGGGCCAAAACATAAGTGTAAGCTAATAACAAAACTATTACACGTTACGATTAAGTTTAACATAATTGTAACGGCACAAATTAATGTTACTGACCTCGAAAGTTCGGGTTGCCACATTATCCCCAACTTAAAAGAAATTTCGTCCCGAAATTTAGCACGTAGTCACTGAGGAAGCTAGTTAGTTTGTGTGGTTTCCTGGGGTGTCACATTCTATTGCCCACCACGGGGCCGTGTCCAGTGAACACGGGGGCGTGGCGAAAGTACAGCAGGTGCATTAATTGTAATTGCGAATTACAATTAATGAAGAGAGAGAGAGTGTTAGACAGGCACGGGGCTGTGCCCAGCGGACACGGGGCCATGCCCAGCCTTCTGTTCAACCTATAAATAGGAGTGCTTGGTTTCATTGCAACTCATCCCTTGGCACACCACCTCTCTCACACTTCATCCACCACCCACCACCACCATAACACCATCATCTCCATTGTCCATCATAGAGTGTGTGAGTCGTCTCAGGATCCAAGATTGATCGTAAGAGTTCTTGACAATCAAGGCCATGTTTGCCTAAGTCTCTTACATCACTTGGTGAAGACAAGTGTTTAGTATAATACTTTTTATTTTCAATCTTTTGCACTTTTTATTTGGTTTTGTATTAATGACTTTAATAACTAGTTGCTTATGTTGAAGGTGATCTTTCCTTATCGTTTGTCCGTGGTGTCTTGGCATTATTTTACTGTCTGTATAAAATAAAATATTTTCACCATTCATATCTCCACGGTCTATATGGAGGTATGTTGGCTACCTGGTCGGGGGTTAAGGGAACGGTTTGGTAAGGGTCTTGCCCTTGTTCAGCGTTTAGAGGTCCTGCAAGGGACCTGGGTCAATTTTAGTAGGATCTCCTTCAATTCCCATAGGTATTGGATGGCGGGGATCCAAACTCTTTGACCCCCTCATAAGTTAACTACTATTAATACTATAACCCGGCTATTTAGGACTGTATCCCTGCTGACTCAGACTACTTAGTCGAGGGTAACGTCACCGCCAAAAGCGGGGCCTACCATAATTTGCATTAATAACTTAATTCATTATCTTCCAATAATCCAACCCTTTAGGATTGTATCCTTGCTGACTCAAACTACTGGGTTGAGGGTAACGTCGCCTTCAAAAGAGGGGCCTACTACAATAACTAAGATAATCTCTTAAACAAGTGCAAAAGTGCGAAAATAATCAAAGGTTATACTAATACACGAGTCGGATCCAAGTGATTCATCTTGTCTATCTGTTTTTATTTTTATTTTATTTTTCAGCACTTAGTTAGTTTTTATTTCTCTTAATTTAAAAATCTTTTCTAACATTTTGATTTGATTAGACGTTGAGGATAAACCGGTACTAAAAGCTCTTGTGTCCTTGGACGACCTCGGTATCTTACCAACACTATACTACGTTGTAACACCTCGAATTTTTGTGTCCAATAATTTGTTAACACGTGTCATTTGTTTACACGTGGCATTGATAATAAATAAAGGACTAATTTTGACAAACCTTGAAAGTATATAAATTCGAGGGTTATAAATGTCAACAAGGGTAAATATACTGTATAGTAACCCTAAATAATGCTTGAACCTTCAAACGAATAAATCATAGATCGTACAGAAGCGAAACGCGAAAGAAAGTGAGAGATTACAAGCTACAGGGGTTAACTGTGTCAACATGTTTAATTATACCTCTGAGTGACCCTTTAACGTTCCCAAGGCTTTGTAACGGTATTGTACACTCACTAAAATATAATATATATATATAAATTTCGCGAAGTTTCGTTATGAAACGAGAAAGTTACGATCGAATGCGTAGGAGAAGGGTTAAAAGCGTCAATAATGAAAGTTAAGGCTTTCTGAATAATTAATAAACTAATCAGGGACTTAACAACGCGGGTAAATAACACGAGGTCCTTAGTTGTAATTAACCGAGGGCCAAACCGCAAAGTTACCCCTTCAAACCCGAAAGGTCAGGTAAATCATTACGAAAGATTTCGTTATTAATTACCAAGATTTCGTAATCATTTCAAAAGATTTTAAAAATCCGAAAAACAGGCCCCTCACGACCCGCATTACATTTGTGGTTAAGTTGAGGCGGGCCGCGAGCCTCCTCTTTTACTCGCCTGATATTTAAATCCCAGGCGACCCGCATTAGAAACGCATGGAACTCCCATGCGGGCCGCATTAGACACCCAGATGCAGAATACTTGTAACTACATGCCTTTTGGAGCCTTTGAACGACCAACAACCAATTAATGGAGCATGGGCGCCCCCTACTCGACCCATAACACTTAGGGACACATGCCCATCATCCATGATCAGTTGTAGCATGAGTTGTGATGATCTAGAGACCTTTTGAACATTATAAATAGCCACATTGTGAGCATATGTTCACCACACCTCAAAAAACTCACCTCTGATCATTCTAAGGCTCCCAAGCATCCATCTCTGCTCTATAAGCAAGAAATAACTTCTGTAAGTCGTTCACAATCAATATGGTCTTGCATTTTCATAGTTATAGCTTATAAACACAACCGTCGTAACTAACGGTTGTCATTACAATAACTTGCAAATGGTTCAGTCTTATGAAGGATCAAAAGTAGTTATGAGCTGGTATTTATGTGGGTAATAAACCCCTAAAAGGGTTCCCTCTGACCACCACTCTAACTATGTCAAATATCGAGTCAAACGCGCACTTAAAAAGTCAACAGAAAGTCATTTTGCCGTTTTCTACATAATCTGTAATGTATACGTTATGAAACTTGTTTTGATGTTCATAAAACATGATATTAAGCATATAAACTTGTTTGCGCTCGTTTGAATCGACCATTTGCTATATTGACCCGGTTCGGAGCCGAATGTCGCAAAAATTTGACTTTTGCTTTGACTTCAGTTCTGACCCGTTTTAGTGAAGTATAGATATACCTTAGGACTCTCTTAGGACCAGGTCACATGTTGGTATAAACCTCTGTGATCGGTTCATGAGATATCCGAGTCTTTTACGTGTTTCCGTTAATCGCCTAAAGGTTGACCGTAACGCCATTTTGAAAATAAAACGAGTATTTCGGACACGTGAACGGACCAGAACCTTGCTTATTAAATTATAAGCATGTCCTTAAAGTTTCACGTCAATCCAAGGTCTAGAATGAGAGTTATGCTAAATAGCGCAATTAAAGTAAACTTTTGTAATAAACGGCGCGATTAGCATAACGCCTATCTAAACCAAGATTTCGTCACCAAAACTTTTACCCACTGTATTAAAATAATATTTTGGGAATTTTAAAGATTTTTAATAATTTTTACCTCGCTCATAACCTGCGGTTATGGCTACGGTTCGGTAAATACCGAATATGCCCTTTTCGGCCAAAACTTGAGTTCTACAAGGTCTTTTGACCCGATTCCAGTTGCTACCGATTTTAAATAATAAATAAAAGTATTTTAGACTTTATAAACTATTCGGGAAACTCAGATTTCCTGTAGAACTCGAAAAGCCCTTTTAAAGTCTTTAAAATGACCGAAAAGTCCCTACGGGGCGTAATATTAACTTAAACTCGTTACGGGCATCACGGAAGGTATCCTACTGATACCACAACCTCTTTAAGGCGTATTAACTTAGGAAATAAGCGTAGGACTCTCATGGTTAACCGTTTCGCCTATTGCGCGCACGGTTCGGCTTATGAAACTAGTTTTCATAAATTAGCCGATACGGGTCAAATAATATTATTTGAACCCCAAATTCCAGAGTGTGAACCATAAACCTATTTAAAACAAGTCTCTGAACTTGTTGGGTCAGAATCACACTCCATTCTCGGTTTTCGCCTTTCACGCGATTAAACCATATCTATATATATCGGAACCAACCGGTCTAGGCTACGGCTAATATAAGGACCCGTTAGGATTCTAAGAGGTTAATTAAAACCTTCGTTCCAGATTAGGAGCCCCGGTAAAAGCTATCGGCGATTTAATCGAACTAAGGATATATACTTGCAAAGGTAAATACTTTAACTTATTTCCCCTATATGGGCTTGGGTTACGGTATGTTAATACCGCTTGATTGAGCATTATATTTTTCCATCGCTTAGGTGGTTAATTAAATAATATGATCGGCTCATTTAAACAGTTTTGTTTCTTAAAAGCCTTTGGGGGGTTTAATGACCGTTGTCCCGGATATCCTTGGCATCATTTTACGAAATGGCCACGACCATCGACATCCCGGTGTAGGCGTACACCCGGTATATATTGTCGACATTAAATTAAAAGACGTAGCCGTTGGTTTTTATACTATGGTTTTACGCAATGTGGTGTGTCTATAAATCTTTAACCCGGCACGACCCGGGCTACTGAACGCATAAAAGAACATGTAAAACGTTACAAGATTTTAATAATTTTCCCAAGTTATAAAAGAGTTTGTGCCTTGTGCATTCAAATCAATTTTAATAAACATTTTCAAATGTGTCAGTTGAATGTATTTACCAGTGTAAACTGACGTATTTTCCCCAAAAAGATTAAGTGCAGGTACTATACGAAATGGGCTGGTATAGGCGTCCTAAGCATCGTACATAGTCTCGCAAACTCGATGCTGCATCTGAATGAACAATATTTATTATTTTGATCCGCTGTGGATATATTCGACTTCTGTAATACATTTGATATTACAACCAGAGGTTGAAGTATATATTTATCTTTAAGCTTCCGCTGTGCATTTATATAATTGTGTGGTTTGACTATATTGTTGCCAACATCGTCACGGTAATCCCCTACCGGGCCCACTGGTGAGACACGTGGAAATCGGGGTGTGACAGGTTGGTATCAGAGCCAACATTGAGTGAATTAAACACTATCCAAATGTGTTTAATCTCAATGACACAATTGCACATACTTGAGTCTAGACAAGAACTTAGGACAAATTCGAATTGTTATTCCAATTTTGTCTTTTCCGTTTATTATTGGTATTTAAAGTTTTATAAAGCAGGAAAATGCCACCTGTTATATTCCGAGGAAGAGGAAGGGGAAGAAGAGGCAGAGGAGATGTCGTGACACATCACGACAACGAAGCTGGACCATCAGGTACAAGACATCCTTCGATGACGAGGAGCGAAGAACCACAACGACGAAGAGATCTTTACTAACCCGCGAGGCATTCCACCTCGCACAGCTCGACGCCATCATACCGGCACTCCTTTGGGCCAAACTCAGAAAATGATCCCAACAACCCACAACCTTCCTTCATACCTCTACAACGTTCGGTATCACACCGAAATTACGACGACCCTACTCCATACTACATAGGTCAGTTTAATCCGGCTGACTACATACAGGAACCTTCAGGCTTTGTTCCATTAGGGCCGCAAGATCATTTGCTGATCCAACTGAACCTGCTCGTGGTACGCCCACGCATCCGATAGAAGTCTCCGATGGGTCATCCTTCCATGGCACACCCTATCAGGGACCAGACAGTTTCCAAGCGTTGTTCGACCGACATGAGTGGTACTACACGCCACCTCAACAGACATCACAACAACCGCGACATCCACAAGATCCCTCTGAGGATTCACGCTTTGAGGCAGTTACGCCACCACCTCCGCCACCGGCGCAACCAGTAATGCCTGATCCGCCAAGGCGTATGAGGACAAATGCTCGTATGTCCACACGAGGAGGAGGGGGTATCCACTTCAGCACCCCTCGACACTCTAGTAGTAGCCACTATCCGCCACTACAAGAAGAAGGACCTTCAAGTCCTATACAGGAGGCGAACTCCGCACCAGCTGCAGCAAATTCGCCACCATTTGGGTATGACCAACCCATACCTGCTTACACGGGTCCAACGGCTTACAACCCGTTTGAACCGTCACAAGCACAATACAACTATAATTATGAGCGCGACCCATATGTGGTGTCGGCTAGATATAATGCGCGCTACCCCGACGGAGCTCATGGGAACATGGGACCACCGGACTACTCAGCTCATGGGTATCCAATCCCTCCCAGACCTCCGGTTCCGCAACAAGCGCCACAACCACGATTCTCTCCTCCTGAACAAGAAGAGATACTCCATCGACTAGATCGTGTGGAGAGAGAGTTCGAGGAAGAGAAGAAAAGCCACCGAGGATTTCTCAAAGGCTTGGCGAACCTACTAAAGGGCAAAAAGAAGAAACGTGACCACTAGCCCTTAATAGTTGTACTAATGTAATTTCTATTTTGAAATAAGTCCCTGCGTGGACACTTATCGTATTTCAGTCCCTACGTGGACTTATCTGTTAGTCCTTGCATGGACACCTATCTTGTATTAGTCCCTGCGTGGACTTGTCACTTATTTTAAACCTCTATGGAGGTATGTACTATTTGAAAGACCCGTTTAGGGCAATATGTAATTGTATTTGAGATTTTGGAATGTATGTTATGAGTTTTGTTTTAATATGTAAGAAATAAATCAAAACCATTCCTTTTTAAATTGATCTGCCTAGATAAAGAATCTTACGAGTGAAGCCTAGCCTGGTGTCTTTTAAGATCCGGTCAAGATGGTAGGACTTAATTAAAAGATTCAGATTCCCTGTTAACCGCTGCAAGCACGTTGACATTCATGGCAGATGTGATTCGTTAAAATCACGCACATCATTCTTATACAGTAATCCTTTAAGGATTTCAAAACCCAACTAAATGATTTATAAATCGTGGGTTAATCACCAATGAAGGTGATCAATTATATTAAAACATCCATTAGTGATGTGGTGCCTACGGGCCAATCTTATTAAAACATCCATTAGTGATGTAGTGCCTACGGGCCAATCTTATTAAAACATCCATTAGTGATGTAGTGCCTACGGGCCAATCTTATTAAAACATCCATTAGTGATGTAGTGCCTACGGGCCAATCTTATTAAAACATCCATTAGTGATGTAGTGCCTACGGGCCACTCTTATTAAAACATCCATTAGTGATGTAGTGCCTACGGGCCAACCATATTGAAACATCCATTAGAGGTGTAGTACCTATGGGCCATAATAATTGTCTTATAAAGACAAAGGCAGTGGTAGTCTATGACTCTCTGCCAGAAAGAGATAAAAGAACTACGGTTCAAATCTCTATGCCTTTGATTCTCTGAAATCTCGGCTGATATTATAAAACATCCTCGTGATTAGGCTTTATGCCGCCAATACTATTTATATAGCTGAAATAGGATATATTCAAATCCTAATAATTAATGAGTAATAAGTTAACCAAATATGGTCTCTGTTACCATGGTTGACAATTTATCATAAAAGGCAATTATATAATAATCTCCTGAATAAAATTTTGTTATCTTCTGTAGCAGATTCAAGTTACAATGGCGGATCCCAATGGAGAGAACAGCCATACAAATGAAGATGACTACGACAACGCGCCAGTGCATCTGACAGGCGCACAGCTAAAGGCTCTGATTGACAATGCTGTTCAGGCAGCTCTTGATCGTCAATATACTGAGTCCCAAGGCAGAACTGTATCAAAACCACCCTCTAAACCCAAGACACACTCCAAACCACCCTCTCAACCCAAGAAAGATGACGACAAACACTCGTCCACTGAGAACAGCGTTCATCGCGATAGAGAATATACTGATGCATCAAATGCTAAGGGTTGCACCTACAAATACTTTGTATCTTGTAAGCCCCGGGAGTTTACAGGGGAGAAAGGTGCTGTGGATTGTATCACTTGGCTAGATGAGATGGACACTATTGTGGAATCAGCGGGTGTGCAGAGAGGGATGTGGTGAAGTATGTGTCCCAGTCATTTAAGGGCGAGGCCCTGGCGTGGTGGAGAGCGTTGGTGCAGGCATCAGGTAAGTCTGCTTTGTACAAGATGACATGGGAGGAATTTATTGCTCTCATTAAGGAAAACTACTGCCCTCAGCATGAGGTTGAGAAGATCGAGGCTGACTTTGTGTCACTGGTGATGACGAACCTGGACTGCCAGGCATATTTGACGAGCTTCAATACGATGTCTCGCCTGGTCCCATACCTTGTGACACCAGAACCTCGAAGAATTGCCCATTTCATTGGGGGCTTGGAACCTGCGATAAAGGCGAGTGTAAAGGCCTCTCGGCCGACGACCTTCAGGTCAGTTACTGACCTCTCCTTGTCTCTCACCTTAGACGCTGTCCGTCTGAGGACACTAAGGAACAAGGAGGCTGAGAAGAGAAAACGTGAGGATGATACCTCACGAAGATCTGGAAAGAAGCACCGTGGAAACGGTGACGGCAAGAAAGGGGCTGAGACAAAGAAAGATGGGCAAGCTGGTGAAAGGCTCAACTGCAAAATCTGCAAGAAACCCCACTCTGGGAAATGCAGATTTGCATCGAACACACAGTCGCAATCAAAGACTCCTTCCTGTGGACTATGCAAGTCCAAGGATCATAAGACTGTGGAGTGCAAAAAGATCAAGGATGCAACCTGCTATGGTTGTAACGAAAAGGGGCACATCAAGAGTAACTGCCCTAAGTATGCCAAGAAGGCAGAAAAGACCAAGAAGTCAAATGCGAGAGTTTTTCGCATGGATGCAAAGGAAGCGGTCCAGAACGACAACGTGCTTACAGGTACTTTTCTCGTAAATAATATATTTGCAAGAGTACTATTCGATTCTGGCGCTGATAAATCCTTTGTAGATCAGAAATTTTGCCAACTACTAAATATGCCTATCAAAACCCTTGATGTGAAATACGAAGTAGAGTTAGCAGACGGCACGATAGAAACCGTCTCTACTATTCTAGAAGGATGTGAAATGTCCATTAGGAACCATTCTTTTCCTTTATCTCTACTTCCCTTCAAACTAGCGGGTTTCGACATTGTGCTAGGCATGGACTGGTTATCCCATAATCAGGCCCAAATCATTTGCGGCAAAAGGCATATAGTTTTAAAGACTCCGAGTAGTGAATCTCTTACCATTCGAGGAGATACGCAGTACGGGTTACCCGAGGACGTATCTATGCTCAAAGCTTCAAGGTGTTTGAACAGAGGCTGCGTAATTTACATGGCTCAGGTGATAATAGAAGAACCTAAGCCGAAGATCGAGGATCTTCCTGTCATTTCTGAATACCCCGAAGTTTTTCCTGAGGAACTACCTGGTTTGCCACCAGATAGACAAGTGGAGTTCAGAATAGACATCATTCCTGGAGCGGCTCCGATAGCAAGAGCGCCTTACAGGCTAGCTCCAACGGAAATGAAAGAACTGAGGACCCAGTTGGATGAACTGCTGGCGAAAGGTTTTATCAGACCTAGTTCATCTCCCTGGGGAGCACCAGTCCTATTTGTAAAGAAGAAGGACGGATCGATGCGGTTGTGCATCGATTATCGAGAGCTAAACAAAGTTACCATAAAGAACAGATATCCTTTGCCAAGGATCGATGATCTGTTCGACCAGCTGCAAGGAGCAAGCTATTTCTCGAAGATCGACTTGAGGTCGGGCTATCATCAGCTAAGGGTCAGAGATGAGGATGTACATAAGACAGCATTTCGGACTCGCTATGGTCATTACGAGTTCCTAGTGATGCCTTTTGGGCTCAAGAATGCACCGGCTGCGTTCATGGATCTCATGAATCGCGTCTGCAAGCCGTATTTGGACAAATTTGTCATAGTCTTCATCGCCGATATCCTTATATATTCCAAGAACCAAGCTGACCACGAGAAGCACCTCCGTTGCATTCTCGAATTACTACAGCGTGAGAAACTCTACGCCAAATTCTCAAAATGTGAATTCTGGCTACGGGAGGTTCAGTTTTTAGGTCACATTGTGAGTGAGCGTGGTATCCAAGTGGATCCCGCTAAGGTAGAGGCAGTCATGAACTGGCAAGAGCCAAAGACGCCTACCGAAATTCGTAGTTTCCTGGGATTAGCAGGATACTACCGGAGGTTTATTGAAAATTTTTCAAGGATTGTTGCGCCTTTGACTTCCCTAACCAAGAAGAAAGAAAAGTTTATTTGGGGCCCAAAGCAGCAAGAGTCCTTCGAAATACTGAAGCAAAAGCTAAGCAACGCACCTGTGTTGACCTTACCTGAGGGTACAGAAGAATTCGTAGTTTACTGCGATGCATCACACACAGGCATGGGGTGTGTGCTTATGCAGAAGGGCAAGGTTATTGCCTACGCTTCACGACAATTAAAGGTGCACGAAAAGAATTACACCACCCATGATTTGGAGTTGGGTGCCGTTGTATTTGCACTAAAATTGTGGAGGCATTACCTTTATGGTATTAAATTTGTGATTTATTCTGATCACAAAAGCCTCCAGCACCTGTTCAACCAGAAGGAATTGAACATGAGGCAGCGCCGTTGGATGGAAACCTTGAATGACTATGATTGCGAGATCAGGTACCATCCCGGCAAAGCGAATGTAGTCGCTGATGCCTTGAGCAGGAAAGAAAGGGTAAAACCTATTCGAATCAATGCCAAGAGCATTGAGGTCAAGAACAATTTAATTGAAAGGATTTTAGCTGCACAATAAGAGGCTGTGTTGGAAGCTAATTATCCTAATGAAAGGTTAGGAGTAACTGAGGAGCAGTTGACTCTTAGCAAGGATGGAATCCTTAGATTAAACGGACGAATATGGGTTCCAATTTATGGGGGACTACGAGATGTTATCCTCCAGGAAGCCCATAGTTCCAAATACTCAGTCCATCCTGGTGCAGACAAAATGTACCAAGATTTAAAGGCAAACTATTGGTGGATAGGCTTGAAAAAGTCTGTGGCCGCCCACGTAGCAAAGTGCTTGACTTTTGCTCAAGTCAAAGTCGAGCACCAAAAGCCGTCTGGCTTGCTACAACAGCCTGAGCTTCCCGAGTGGAAGTGGGAATGCGTAACTATGGACTTCATAACCAAGTTACCCAAAACCAGGAAAGGAAACGATACAATATGGGTCATAGTCGATAGGCTGACTAAATCAGCTCACTTTCTACCCATCAAGGAGACGTATAGCTCCGATATGTTAGCCCAACTTTATGTTGATAAGATTGTAGCCTTACACGGCATACCTGTGACTATTATCTCGGACAGGGATACCAGGTACACGTCTCATTTCTGGAAGAGTTTCCAGCAATCTTTGGGCACGCGTTTAAACTTTAGTACGGCTTACCATCCACAGACGGACGGTCAAAGTGAGCGTACTATCCAAACGCTAGAAGACATGCTTCGTGCATGTGCAATCGATTTAGGTGGTAACTGGGATAAGAATCTACCCCTGATCGAATTCTCCTACAATAATAGCTACCACACCAGCATAAAGGCTGCGCCTTTCGAGGCATTATACGGTAGGAAATGTAGATCGCCTGTTTGTTGAGCGGAAGTAGGAGAGGTCCAATTATCAGGACCAGAGATTGTTTTCCAGACAACGGACAAGATTGTCCAGATCCGGGAACGTCTCAAGGCTGCTCGCGATAGGCAGAAAAGCTACGCTGATCCAAAACGTAAGGATCTTCACTTCGAAGTAGGTGAAAAAGTGTTGCTTAAGGTATCACCCTGGAAGGGGGTGATGCGTTTCGGCAAGAAAGGCAAACTGAGTCCGAGATACATAGGACCTTTTGAGGTCATTGAACGGGTCGGGTCAGTCGCCTATAAGTTGAACTTGCCTGAAGAGCTCAATGGAATTCACAATGTGTTCCACATCTGCAATCTCAAAAAGTTCTTCGCCGATGAATCATTGGTGATTCCACACACAGATGTGCATATAGATGAGAGCTTAAAATTTATAGAAAAACCTTTGTCGATTAAAGATCGACAGGTGAAGAAGCTTCGAAGAAAGCACGTACCGATTGTAAAGGTAAAATGGGATGCTCGTAGAGGTCCCGAATATACGTGGGAAGTCGAAGACACAATGAAAGAAAAGTACCCCTATTTATTTGAGTAAATCTCGGGTCGAGATTTATTTTAAGGGGGTGAGGATGTAACACCTCGAATTTTTGTGTCCAATAATGTGTTAACACGTGTCATTTGTTTACACGTGGCATTGATATTAAATAAAGGACTAATTTTGACAAACCTTGAAAGTATATAAATTCGAGGGTTATAAATGTCAACAAGGGTAAATATACTGTATAGTAACCCTAAATAATGCTTGAACCTTCAAACGAATAAATCATAGATCGTACAGAAGCGAAACGCGAAAGAAAGTGAGAGATTACAAGCTACAGGGGTTAACTGTGTCAACATGTTTAATTATACCTCTGAGTGACCCTTTAACGTTCCCAAGGCTTTGTAACAGTATTGTACACTCACTAAAATATAATATATATAAATTTCGTGAAGTTTCGTTATGAAACGAGAAAGTTACGATCGAATGCGTAGGAGAAGGGTTAAAAGCGTCAATAATGAAAGTTAAGGCTTTCTGAATAATTAATAAACTAATCAGGGACTTAACAACGCGGGTAAATAACACGAGGTCCTTAGTTGTAATTAACCGAGGGCCAAACCGCAAAGTTACCCCTTCAAACCCGAAAGGTCAGGTAAATCATTACGAAAGATTTCGTTATTAATTACCAAGATTTCGTAATCATTTCAAAAGATTTTAAAAATCCGAAAAACAGGCCCCTCGCGACCCGCATTACATTTGTGGTTAAGTTGAGGCGGGCCGCGAGCCTCCTCTTTTACTCGCCTGATATTTAAATCCCAGGCGACCCGCATTAGAAACGCATGGAACTCCCATGCGGGCCGCATTAGACACCCAGATGCAGAATACTTGTAACTACATGCCTTTTGGAGCCTTTGAACGACCAACAACCAATTAATGGAGCATGGGCGCCCCCTACTCGACCCATAACACTTAGGGACACCTGCCCATCATCCATGATCAGTTGTAGCATGAGTTGTGATGATCTAGAGACCTTTTGAACATTATAAATAGCCACATTGTGAGCATATGTTCACCACACCTGAAACAACTCACCTCTGATCATTCTAAGGTTGGTATAAACCTCTGTGATCGGTTCATGAGATATCCGAGTCTTTTACGTGTTTCCGTTAATCGCCTAAAGGTTGACCGTAACGCCATTTTGAAAATAAAACGAGTATTTCGGACACGTGAACGGACCAGAACCTTGCTTATTAAATTATAAGCATGTCCTTAAAGTTTCACGTCAATCCAAGGTCTAGAATGAGAGTTATGCTAAATAGCGCAATTAAAGTAAACTTTTGTAATAAACGGCGCGATTAGCATAACGCCTATCTAAACCAAGATTTCGTCACCAAAACTTTTACCCACTGTATTAAAATAATATTTTGGGAATTTTAAAGATTTTTAATAATTTTTACCTCGCTCATAACCTGCGGTTATGGCTACGGTTCGGTAAATACCGAATATGCCCTTTTCGGCCAAAACTTGAGTTCTACAAGGTCTTTTGACCCGATTCCAGTTGCTACCGATTTTAAATAATAAATAAAAGTATTTTAGACTTTATAAACTATTCGGGAAACTCAGATTTCCTGTAGAACTCGAAAAGCCCTTTTAAAGTCTTTAAAATGACCGAAAAGTCCCTACGGGGCGTAATATTAACTTAAACTCGTTACGGGCATCACGGAAGGTATCCTACTGATACCACAACCTCTTTAAGGCGTATTAACTTAGGAAATAAGCGTAGGACTCTCATGGTTAACCGTTTCGCCTATTGCGCGCACGGTTCGGCTTATGAAACTAGTTTTCATAAATTAGCCGATACGGGTCAAATAATATTATTTGAACCCCAAATTCCAGAGTGTGAACCATAAACCTATTTAAAACAAGTCTCTGAACTTGTTGGGTCAGAATCACACTCCATTCTCGGTTTTCGCCTTTCACGCGATTAAACCATATCTATATATATCGGAACCAACCGGTCTAGGCTACGGCTAATATAAGGACCCGTTAGGATTCTAAGAGGTTAATTAAAACCTTCGTTCCAGATTAGGAGCCCCGGTAAAAGCTATCGGCGATTTAATCGAACTAAGGATATATACTTGCAAAGGTAAATACTTTAACTTATTTCCCCTATATGGGCTTGGGTTACGGTATGTTAATACCGCTTGATTGAGCATTATATTTTTCCATCGCTTAGGTGGTTAATTAAATAATATGATCGGCTCATTTAAACAGTTTTGTTTCTTAAAAGCCTTTGGGGGGTTTAATGACCGTTGTCCCGGATATCCTTGGCATCATTTTACGAAATGGCCACGACCATCGACATCCCGGTGTAGGCGTACACCCGGTATATATTGTCGACATTAAATTAAAAGACGTAGCCGTTGGTTTTTATACTATGGTTTTACGCAATGTGGTGTGTCTATAAATCTTTAACCCGGCACGACCCGGGCTACTGAACGCATAAAAGAACATGTAAAACGTTACAAGATTTTAATAATTTTCCCAAGTTATAAAAGAGTTTGTGCCTTGTGCATTCAAATCAATTTTAATAAACATTTTCAAATGTGTCAGTTGAATGTATTTACCAGTGTAAACTGACGTATTTTCCCCAAAAAGATTAAGTGCAGGTACTATACGAAATGGGCTGGTATAGGCGTCCTAAGCATCGTACATAGTCTCGCAAACTCGATGCTGCATCTGAATGAACAATATTTATTATTTTGATCCGCTGTGGATATATTCGACTTCTGTAATACATTTGATATTACAACCAGAGGTTGAAGTATATATTTATCTTTAAGCTTCCGCTGTGCATTTATATAATTGTGTGGGTTGACTATATTGTTGCCAACATCGTCACGGTAATCCCCTACCGGGCCCACTGGTGAGACACGTGGAAATCGGGGTGTGACATACGTCCACGATGGGTGCACTTGCCCATATGTGTGTTTAGTGTTAGTAAATATCGTGTTTTATAAATTTAAAACTTGGCTAAAAGTGTAAAAAGGGCTCAAAATATACATCAAAAATATATTACACTACACACGCATCAAGTTTTTGGCGCCGTTGCCGGGGACACAACGATTTTAAGAAAGTTAGGAATCAATGGCCTAATCATCTTTTTATTTTTTTCTTTTTAATTTTTAGGATTTTCTTAGTTTTTCAGCCTCTGCAGAGCTCAGCACGGGCCGTGCCCGCTGAACACGCCCCCGTGCTCAATCATTGGAACTGGCAATCCTGTTTTAAGTCAGACAGTAAGCTGAACATGGGGCCGTGCTCACTCAACACGCCTCCGTGCCCAAGATTCACTTACTGAAAACAGAACCGTTAGATCCCGGCGGTTGGTAATTTCTGACACAAACATGAGTGATAATAATTCTTTTTACTTTCGGCACTCTTATGGTACGTGGTGTCAATTATGTGGAGGCGAACATAAACAATTAGAATGTTACTTTCTAAATTATAGGCCCCACTACATAGACCCACCTATTCCTTATAACCTTAAGAGGGGCAAAAGTAAAAATAATCACTATCTCTCCCTCGAATGCGCCCAGCCATATATTCTAGGAGAAATGCTCCTTGACGAGTTATTTCAACTAGAAGAGCTAATTCTAAATTGGTCAAAAGAGCTTAGGAAGGATTTTATTGATCCACCCCAAGACGATGATCATGAAGAAATGTTGGGATCGCATTCTGACAACCTCGTTGCTCCCAAAAATACCTTCATACCTAGCGATGACTTGGACGATAGTCGTCCCTATGCCGATTGTGCCGTGAAGGACTCTCCATCGACTTCGTTCGGTGCATACATAGACCTGAGCGATTCGGCATACACCTTCTTTAACGAGAGCCCGGGAAAGGGTTGGACTTGTCCACCTAGAATGAAAATAGGAATTACCCTCACCGACAACCTCTTGCGTTCTCGCCTTAGTCTAGGACAATTAAGGTATCTTAGGCACTTTGGGGTTGTTCCAACCAGTAAGGAACCACCCGATAGCAATGAGATCCTTAGAAGAAACAAAACTCCATAAGACAGCTTCCAGACACGGGGCCGTGTCCAGGTCAACACGACCCCGTTCTCATCTAAAAGATTCTCTGCTGATTTTGTCAGAATACGGACAAAATGTGTCAGGATTTCCTCTGCACACGGGGCCGTGTCCAGCGAACACGGGGCTGTGTCCAGTGCGCTGTCGTTTTCTTTAAATGCAGCCTGATCCCTGCTCATTTTTTACCACTTCAAAAGACAGAGATTCCTGGGATCTTCACTCATACCATCCTAGGTAAGTGCTAAAAGAAGGTTCCTGTTGGTCCCTGGTTGATCGGGATCTTCCTGTTAATGAATGTCACACTATGATTGCTGTGCGGAATCCAGCAAATCATATACAGATACAGAAAGACATATGATTTCCATGTTCAATAGTCTGCAATTCAATTGAAATATATGACAAGATACAAGTTCCAGTTGATCACAGACTTCAGCTCTCTAGGTTACAGACAGATTCAAAAGTCCTAAATGAGCTGACAGAACTTCTATTTATAGGCAAGTCAGAATAAGCTAAGTGCTGTCCGATCGGTTAGGCTAACCGATCGGTTGGGCCACCCGATCGAACAGCTGTTCGATCGGTTAGGCTGTTCGATCGGCTAGGCCAGCCGATCGGCTTACAAAGCAGCACTTTTACAAAACAAACCCTGTATTCTGACGCCTTATACATTAAACTATACAACTTTAACAAAATAAAGACTTTAAGCTGACGGAAGCTACAGACGTTTATGTACTAACAGACTCCCCCTCGGATGAAGCTGTAGTCCCTTCCAGCAAAGTCTTGATTACCTCCTGTTGCGTCTTCTATCTCGTGCCTTTTGTTTTCTCTTCTCTTCTCGTTCAGCTAACATTTGTCTTCTCTTATGTCTTCCCTCTGTTATCCACCAATTTCTGTACACTGGATCTCCATCTCTTTTTCTGTCCCACTTAGGGATCTTGTTCTCTTCAGACTCTATGGGTGTCTGATCAGTAGGAGGTACAAATCCAAGATTTCGTCTTCCTCTTTCAACAGCTTTTCTCTGAATTTCCTTGGATCTTAAACTTCTCTTGTACACCTTTAGAAACTCATCAACCTCTAGTTCTCTCCATGAGGTTTTCCAGTTCTTACCAGAGTTGATTTCTTTAGCAAAACAGACATCAACTACACTCTGGTACTGCTGAGCAATGGCTTTGTCTTTCTTGTCATAGATTATCTTGTTGACAAACAAGCAATCTATGTCTTTCTTTGAGCAATTTACCAGCCACATCGGGTCTAGAATACAAATTTTCCTAGCTTCACCAGTGTCTTTATCGTACAAAGAGATCACAGCTTCAGCAGTAGAAGGATTATAGAGCCATGCTTGAAATAAATCATAGAAATCCTGCTCAATAGCCCTTAAAGGCATGCTCTTCAAACACTTTGGCGGTTTGACATCAAGAGTAACGTCCTTCTCACCTTTAGCTTTATACTTCACAATTCTTTTAGGAAACTGTGGTTTCCAATCTGGATAATTGATCGTTGCTTGATACTTGATGTAATTCCACAGCTTCTGGTCTCTCTGTTTTACTTCAGGACCGTAGTAGAGTTGTTTAATATTCTTTGTAACCACCAATTCATCTACGTCCCACCAAGGTAAGGTAGCAAGATCAGAAATGCACCTGAAATATTGAACACCTTGCTCTCTTCGAATTGCATAAACATTCAAGTCTTCCAGATACCCCCAAGAAAGAATATCACCCCAAGATAAGTCTTTATCATGAGTAAAATACTGTAGGGCTCTAAGAGGCTTTCTTTCCTTTGGCATTGATCTGAACCATTTCTTTCTCTCTTCAGCAGAAATTTCTCTTGGAACTGGTTCAGGCATATCAGCAGATGCAACTCTTTCTTCAATTTTTCTTTTCAATAATTCTGCATTCATGTCTTCAAATAACTCTGTGAATGTAGGAAATGCCATGTCTTCACCTTCATAGTGAAAATCTATTCTTTCTTCTTCCGAATCTGAATCAGTCTCTATGGTCACATTATCATAAAATTCTGCTTCAAGTGGAAATTGTGGTTCAAAGTTTTTAATCGGAGACTCTGGGATTTCATCTTCGATATCAAATTTAAACTTCCCATCTTCTAACCCCAACTCCTCAAGCATTTCAGCTCTTGTTCTGATAATATCTACTTCTCCTTGATGATATTCAGAAAGAGAAATAAAAGTAGATGTGAGTTGATGTACCTGATCACCGGATTGGTTTCCAGAAGATGACCCTTCACACTCTGCATCATCATTCTGTTCATTCACTTCATCATTCATGAGTTCATTTACTTTATCTTGAACAGATGGATCATTGATTAGCAAACCCGATGTGCCTTGATCATCATCATCATCATTAGGCTTATCATCATCATCGGATTTATCGTCTGCTTTATCATCTTTATCATCATCTTCATCTTCTTCCTCCCAAAAATCACTATCAGATTCTTCTTCCACTTCTCCTCTAGCTATCTTCCCTTGATCCTTTAATTCAAAAAATCTTAACAGCTTGGCAGATTCTTCTTCACTATAGGGCACTCTATAGGCTTTTCCAACTAATACAAACTTGTCGGTAGAGTACTCCAGTAGTAATACTTCTTTAGCCTTTTTCTTTCTTTGTATGATTTGAATGTCTCTCAAAACATTCTCCGGAATAATAGGCTCTACAGATTCACCAACCATAATAAACTCTGGTTCATGAACTGCTTCATTTTCTGCTTCCACCATTTCTTCATCATTTACTGTAACATCTTGAGTATCCACCATTTCAATTTCTGGTTGAGAAGATGATCCACCTACCTCAAGTTGATTTTGTGAAGAACCAACAACTTCAACTTCTTCTGCTATGCCTTTATTTTTCAGGTTAGCTTCTTCAGCAAGCTGTCTTTCTCTTTCTTTCCTTCTTTCATTTGCCTTGATAATGTCAACTTGATCAAAAGCCTCGTGGATGTTCACCTTCAGATGTGCTTCAATCACAGCCGTAAGCATTTCTAGTTGCTTATCTTTCATCACCTTATCTGCTCTCATAGCTTCCATCTCTAGTTTCATTGCCTTCATTTCATTTGTCGAAGCTTCATTCATCTCATTTAAGAGTTGATTCAAAGTCTGATTGATATTCTGCAAGTCTTTGACTTTGGCGTTCAATGCAGCAATTTCATCAGTAAGTACGCTAATAAGTTCTGCATTATCTTTTATATCTTCCTTCATTTCATTCAAATTCTCATCTTTTGTAAGCACTGCATCCATTACGTCTTCGTGCCGTTTCTCCAACTCATCAATCATTTCCTTCAACTTTATTTGTACAGCTTCGTTTTCTTCCTTTTCCTTTTCCAAGGCTTTAACTTTTTCTTCCAATTCTTTCATCTTTTTATCATGAAATAGGTCTCCTTCACTTTCTGGCATATCTTTAAAGAAATCTCCAGTAGCACCACCAAGGCTATCAAAATCTAAGTTGAAATAATCTGTCTTTCGTTGTGATGATTCTGGAATATCATGACGATCAGATGTTTGTTTAGCAGATTTGACTCCGGTAATCTCCACATAATCATCATAAGAAGTTTGTGTTTCTATTGGAATTTCTGTTAAAGGAACTTCTTTTGGTATCTCAACTACAGGACTAGTTTCAGCAGTGTCCTGTTTCTTCTTTCCTTCCTTCTCTTTTTGTGATTTAGCATTCTGTTTCTTTGCTCTAACCACTCTTGGAATATCACCGGTGCGAGTAGCTTTTCTTTTCTTTCTGTTTTTCTGGGAATCCTCAGGATTGTACGGTGAATCTTCATCTTCAGAATTCTTTCTTTTCTTTAAAGGTCTTTTCTTCAGTTGTACCTTTCCTTTTCCCACTGTCTCTTTGACCAGTTCAGATTCAGATAAAGTTTCTTCTGAATCTTCATTACTGGAGTTCTTTTGAGCTTCCTCTTCTTGACCAACTTTCTTTTGAGCTTGTGCTTGTTCAGCCTCTTCATGCTTTTTAAAATAGCTTTCCAAAGTCTCTTTTAAACCAACACCTTTATCAACCACCTCCCTCGGTTCTATGACAGGTTCATCAATTAGCTTTCTTTGAGGTTCTTCAGAAGACCCTGCAAAAACAATTATTTAAAGCAAAATTAGTAACAATTTTCATAACATAATCTAAGAATCATATAGCTCCCCCTGTCACTGTACCCTTTGCTGTTTCTTTAATTACAACCACAGGGGTCGACTTTGGTGTTCTCTTTCTCTTTCCATCTTTGATACACCACCATCTGGTTTTCTTTTCAATCATTTCACTCATCTTATTGTCTTCATTGTCTGAATCACTATTATCATGTCTCCATTTATCATTTTCAGGAGCTACGTATGATTCATCCTTTAATGCACAGATCAACTCTTTTGTTTTAGCATCCTTCTCCTTTGTGATTCTCAGAATAGCAGTCTTATTCACTTCAGCCATTGCCATAATATCATCATTATTCTTTGGCAAATCCTTAACTTTGTCATCCAAGATCATCATAATGAATCTTGGGTACATAATGTATTTGTCTTTCCCGGCTAAGCAATTTTCTTTTAAAAATTCAAAAATCACTTGTGAAATATTGTATTTCCTGT
Organism: Helianthus annuus; assembly: GCF_002127325.2. Lineage (NCBI taxonomy): Eukaryota > Viridiplantae > Streptophyta > Magnoliopsida > Asterales > Asteraceae > Helianthus > Helianthus annuus. The sequence goes on from NC_035435.2 coordinate 27,427,387, forward strand.
TCAGCACAATACTAACAACAATGTTCATTATGTAGTCAGACACCTCATCATAGGCTCCCTTTCTGTGAGATAGGGAATGCACTAAGCAATGCATTAAGTATCTGTATTGTTTCGAGAAACTCCTTTTGAACATTTTTCCGTTGATGTGTGAAGAAAATCCCAATCTACACCATAGCCCTTTAGCAAGACGTTCTGACATGATCGTTGGATCATTGTCAGAATCTTGTAAATCAAGGACCCTTCTTATGTCCTCTACTCCAAACACTACTTCAACATCAATATCCTTGTTGTTTTCATCTTTCTTCTTGACTACTGCATGAATTTTATTATCCTTTTCTTCAAACCTTGCAGTGTCCCAGAATCTTCTAACATGAGATTCATAAACTATTGTTGTATCAGACAATGCCTTAGCAATTCTGCTTTTTCTTAAGCACTCAGCCATTTTTTCTGCTTCTGTTCCTTTTGTAGAGACCTCATCAATTGCACTTGGAACATTGTGTCCTTTGTTAGTGTCTTTTCCTCGTCCCTGTGAAAAATTTAAACATTAGATATAGAGACTTGAAACACTTGAAACATTTAGAGTGATAGAACAGTGAATCGAATGGCTTGTTCGATCGAATAGTATTTGCTGTTCGATCGAATAGGAATGATGTGTTGAAAGAACCTTTGCTGTTCGATCGATTGGTCTGATCGATCGAGTGGTCTACTCGATCGGCTAGCAAAATACTGTTCGATTGATTAGCAAAAGACTATGCAAGATATCTAAGGTCATCAAACAATGCAACTTGAACGACTAGAACAATGCTATTCGATTGATTAGCAAGTTGCTATTCGATCGACTAACAAATCTCTGTTCGATCGGTTAGCAATGAGATATGCAAACGGTTAGCAAAATGCTGTTCGATCGACTAGCAGAATGCTGTTCGATCGGCTAGCATTTGCTGTTCGATCGGCTAGACTAACCGATCGGCTAGCAAATGTATGAGATAATGCAATGCTGTTCGATCGACTAGCAGAATGTTGTTCGATCGGCTAGCATTTGCTGTTCGATCGGCTAGACTAACCGATCGGCTAGCAAATGACTAAACAAAAACAACATACATCAGATTCACTCTAACACTTTAAACAATGACAAAATATATCATGGCACACATTTCAAAGCAGAAAAACAAAAGATTTAAACATTATTCATAAATGAAAACATGATGTTGTTCGTTCGGCTGGTCTAGCCGATCGGCTAGCAACATCTTCATCATGAAGAACATTCAAATAATCATGAAGAACAAACTAACAGATATCTCAAAATTGAACACAGATTATTATTCTTCCTGATATCGACATCAAAACTCTGTTTTCATTTTTTCTAAAAACAACCTAAAACCTGTTCAAATCTTCATCTAAAGTTCCGACTGACGTCACTTTCATTCTTAGATCTATCAAGCTTAATAAAGATTTTGCAAAAATTAAACCGGTAAACTTGTAGATCATGTAATTCCGATCAAAACCCTATTCTCAGAATCATCTAACTCTTTCTTAATATTTCCTAATCTTGATTTTTCAATGAAGAACATCAAACAGTTAAGAACATGAATGAAATCACTGATTCAAAGATTTAATGACATACCTTTACCATTTGTGATGATGAGTGAGCCAACAACACAAATTTGAAATGAAAAAGGAATCAAGAATCTTCAAGAACAATGAATCGAGTAGCAGATAGCAGTCTGTTCGATCGGAAATGAAAAAGTTTTCTAGAAGCCTTGACTGCCTATTTATAGGTATGACCTGATCGATTGGCCTAACCGATCGGCTAGCCTAGTCGATCGGCTAGCTGTTCGATTCAAAGATCATGACCTCTTTACTCGAATAACTTTTGACCCTTTTTCTGATTTTGAACCTTTTCATATTTTATCAGTGAATGAGAAATCCATTTAAGCATCTAGGTCCAAGTTAATGACCCTAGAAACTTAATTCGTCTACCAAGTTCAACTTAATGACCTTGGTTGACCTGAAGCAAAACACACTGATTGTTTTTCAAAGATTTTTCTTGAAAATTTACAAGTTACAAATTAATGAACTTGTATTTTGATATTTCAAAACTCTCTGTTTTTGATTAGCTCCCAACTTGCCTTTCCAGTACAGGATCAACTTTCTGCATTTGTATCAGACTGTGAATCTGATGATACGCTTTCTACCTTGGTTTGTCAAAAATAAAGTAGAAATGTAAAATATATTTTTGTATTTTCAATGCATGAAATAGATCAAAAGAAGACTGAAAAATTAATAGGAATGAAAGTAAATCTTATTTACAAACCTCTTTTTGACGAGCGTGTTAGGGAATCATATTAGTTTATCAGAACAGTTATCAGTACCGTTAAGCTTCATTTCATATTCAGACTTAAACATTTTACTTAGATAGATTTTAAATTTTTCAACACAATTTTCAAAGTATTCAGGATATGACTTAGATGTTTTAAGAACTTAGCAAAATCATGTGTCCCACCTCTTGAATATACTCTCGTATCCAGTATTCCAAAATTCCAATCTACAGATGAATATACTAAGATGATGTCTGTACATAATTTAGGGAATGCGAGAACTGAGGGATCCCAGGTCAGAACTTCCGTTCAGCAGAGAGATATCAGTTTCGACTTAGCAGTATGTCCCCTTTAAAGGATCTTTTCAGCTACAACAGATGATTATCAATTTTATTGTCTAATCACTGAGGGCTAGAATGCTATGTTTCAAGCATTTACAGCAAAGCATTATCCAGGGACTAGGTCAGAACTACCGTTCAGCAGAAGTCCCGAAATAATACCCCAGACATCATTTTAGTAGAAACTCCTAGTATTCTAGAATATGAAATCTTTCAAACGAGATTTCAGGGGTTACCTATATATCCAAGTAGTGTTCCCCACAAATCTTGCAAGTTTATATATTTATGTTTATATCCCGAATAAATCTACTAAATGTGTTTAAAATTTATCCTCATATCATCAGTGCTCTGTTTAAATCTTTATACTTTTCAAATCTTTAGCATACGATAACTGTCACACTAATGTACTATCATTTTCCCTTTATACACTAACTCTTTTTTTTATTTTCTATTGTTTTTGATATTTTGAAAATTTTATCATGTTTTTGGCTTTTTGAATTTTTACTGTTTTTGTCTTTTCTAAAAAGATATATTTACAATATTTACAAATATTTCTATCTCCCCCTAAAGACCAAAACATGTAAAAAGACGACAAACCATTGCAGATTGTTTATCATCATCATCCACAGTGGTTTCTGCATCAACGCTAACAATTCCATCAACCACTGAAAAGAGCATCATACCATTTAGTTTTAAAAGATATTTAAAACGATTTCTGTCAAAAGCTTTGGTATGCAGATCAGCTTTTTGCTCATCAGTGTGGATTTTCTCAATTCGTATCAACTTTTTCTCGAAGCAGTCGCGAATAAAGTGATGACGAATTTCTATATGTTTTGTTTTAGCGTGATGTACCGGATTTTTAGTTATGTTAATTGCAGCCTCGTTATCAACAAAAATAGGAGTGTTAAGAAACTGCAAACCGTAATCGCGCATTTGTTGCTGTATCCACAGGATTTGAGAACAGCAGCTGCTTGCAGATACGTATTCTGCTTCACATGTGGATAGCGCAACAGATGTTTGTTTCTTGCACTGCCAGGTGACCAAGCGGGGTCCAAAGAACTGGCATCCTGCAGTTGTTGATTTCGCATTTTGTTTGCAGCATCCGAAATCCGAGTCGGAATACCCCTCGAGTGTGAAATCGCCTTTTCTAGGATACCATAAACCCAATGATGGAGTTCCTTTCAGGTAACGTAGTATCCTTTTCACAATGATTAAGTGCGATGCTCTGGGGTTAGATTGAAATCTTGCTGCGAGGCATGTTGGGTACATAATGTCGGGCCGAGAAGCAGTTAGATACATCAAGGAACCAATCATGGATCGATATAGTCGTTCGTCTGCCCTGTCTCCGGTGAGATCTGGGTGAATCCCATGATTTGTTGCTAGTGGGGTTGCAGCAGATGAAGAGTCTGACATTCCGAATTTCTCTAGAATATCATGGACGTACTTTGTCTGGTGTATGAAAATTCCTTCAGGAAGCTGATCAACTTGTAATCCTAAAAAGAATTTCATTTCCCCCATTGACGACATTTCGAATTTCTGCTTCATCACTTGCTCAAAATCTTTGCACAAGTTTTCGTTGGTTGACCCGAAAATTATGTCATCCACATAAATCTGAACTATCAGCAAGTGACCATCAACAATCTTTGTGAAAAGAGTAGCATCAATTGTTCCCCGGATGAAGTTATTGGCTAGCAAGTGCTGAGACAAAGTCTCATACCAGGCTCTCGGGGCCTGGTGCAAGCCATATAAAGCTTTATCCAAAAGATACACTTTGTTTGAGTGATGTGGATCGACAAACCCCGGTGGCTGTCCCACATATACTTCCTCTTTCACTTTGCCATATAGAAAGGCCGACTTTACATCAAGCTGATACACTTTGAAATTCTTCCATGATGCAAATGCTAGAAAGATCCTGATGGCTTCAAGTCTTGCTACAGGAGCGTATACCTCTGTAAAATCAATTCCCTCCTGTTGACTGAAACCTTGAACGACGAGCCGAGCTTTGTTTCTGACTACTACTCCTCTGTCGTCCCTCTTACACTTAAACACCCATTTGGTATTTATTTTCCGATGACCTTCAGGTAGATCTACCAGCTTCCAAACTTTCAACTTTTCAAATTGATTCAATTCTTCCTGCATCGCGTTGACCCAGGAATCCTCAGTAAGTGCCTCTTTGTATGTGCGAGGTTCTATCTGCGAAATAAAACAACACAGTGAGAATTCATCTTGTAAAGACTTTACTGAAGAATAAAAACTTGAAAGGCCCTGATCAAGTTGACGTCTGGTGCGAACTCCTGATTGCAAATCTCCTATAATCTGTTCCTCTGGATGATACGAAAGAGTTCGAGGCATCACTTCGTCTGGAACATCTACATTTCCTTCTAGATTTGTAACATTCTGTTCAGCATCCTGCTCACTAACTTGGTTTGTTTGACTTAATACCTGGATTTGCTCCCCCTCAAGGTCTGAATCACTATCATCAAACACTGGCATATTTTCAGCTTCTTGATTATCATTTACCACTGACTCATTACCAGGAGCACCTTCATCCTCATGATCACCAGTATTGCTAGGACCTGCTTCATTGTCATTTGATGTTTCACTAGATCTTCTCGTATATTCTGCTGGAAATCTGAGCGATGATTCATATTCTCGAAAAACATCCAGCTCATCAAAGAAATCTTCTTCCTCTTCAGATTCTTTTCTCATGTCAAACGATCCCCAAAGTCTATCATAGTTATAACGCCATGAATCACCAGGATTTTGAGGTGGCATAGTATAACCCTGACATTCAACATTTGCTGCTTCAATAATACGCTTTTCACTTGGAACAAAGACACGCCGTGTAGGACCTGAGTAACCAACAAAGATTCCTTCAAAGCTCTTTGTACCAAACTTCCCATTAGGCTCTATAACCGTGCATGGTGACCCAAACGGCTCTAGATACTTCAGATTTGGTTTGCGTTTATTAATCAGCTCAAAACATGTCTTGTTGAACTTCTTCACAGTAAGAACTCTGTTGAGAGTATAGCATGCAGCAGAAACAGCTTCAGCCCAGAAATTGATTGGTAACTTGGAATCTGCAAGCATTGTTCTGGCTGTCTCGATTAGCGTCCGGTTCTTGCGTTCTGCAACTCCATTTTGCTGAGGAGTATACGGAGCACTAAACTCATGCAGTATACCTCTTTCATCACAGTATTCCTCCATCTTACTGTTTTTGAACTCAGTACCATTGTCACTTCGAATTCTACAAATCGGTCTCTGGAACAGATTCTCAATTTTCTTAAACAAAACTACCAAACTATCAAAGGTTTCGTCTTTCGTTTTCAAGAACATGACCCACGAAAATCTGGAGTAGTCATCAGTCACGACCAAACAGTAAGAATCTCCTGTTATACTTTTAACATTCACTGGACCGAACAAATCCATGTGAAGTCTTTCCAAAGGTCTCGAAACTGAATTGACTTGTTTTGTAGGGTGTGACTTTTTCTTCTGTTTACCTCTGACACAGTTTATGCACTCCCCTTCCAGATGAAAACCTTTAATATTTACTCCGGTGACCAAGTCGTTATACACTAAGTGATTTATTTTCCTTAGGTGAATATGCCCCATCTTTCTGTGCCATAACCTTGACTCCTTTTCCGTTGCTCTGGACACAAAACAATGAGCCTGACCCGTGGTTGTAGTAGCAACGCTCATGTCCAACACGTACAGATCGTTGACTCTTGGTGCCCTCATGATGATCCACTCTTCAGGTATCACAAATCCCGGTTTCAAGATTAAACATTCTTTGTCGGTGAAATAAGTAGTGTACATCCTGTCACAGATCTGGGAGATACTCAGCAGGTTGTTCTCCAGCTCAGCGATGTAGTTAACTCTCTCAAACGTGATAATACCATTTGATAATGTTCCTTCACCTATGATCCTGCCTCCTTGATTACCCGCAAAACCCATATAGCCACCATTAATGTCATTCACATCATACAGCAATGCGGTCTTCCCTGTCATATGCCTTGAAGCTCCACTATCCATTATCCACCTGGATACAAGTTTTGGAAGATCCTGCACATAACAAATCATCATTTAAACAACTTCAAGAAAGATGCCGATTCATGCTTCGCAATCCAGGAAGCTCCGGCAATTCAAATTGTTTAGTCAAACATGGAGTCCACCCAGGCCTTATCAGCCTTAGGGACAACCGTGACTTTTGCAACTTGAATTTTGAAATTCTTTGAATTAAGAGGTGGAAAATTTGCATCATAATCAATTTTCATTGATTCTTCAGCATTTTTCACCTCAGGAATTGAGACCTTCTTCTCAATTTTTGTTACAACCTTTGGTTTCCACACTTGTTGAGTTTCAGCACCCCGCTTATAAAATTTATCTTGTTTAGGTACCAACTTCTTCACGTGTTTAGATTTTTCTTTCAAGTTGTTAGTTTGAATAACTTTCTTCTCAACATACATCGGTGCTTTTCCCTTTTTGTCATCTTTTCTTTGTTGAACCTTCACAATTTCAGTCTTAGGTTTTACAACAGTACACTTTCGTGCAATATGACCCATTTGATTACATTTGAAGCAAGTACGAGTATCAACTACTTGACTTGTGCCTTCAGACTGAATTTGTGAAGCTTTCTTCTCAAAAAATTCTTTGTTAGATTTTGAAAAAATTTTCTGTTCTTCCTCAGCAAGTGAACTTGAGCTGTTCACAAATGTTTTCTTTTTGACATATCTTTTATTTTGATCAAATCTTTTCTGATATGATTTACCCCCCTGATAACCACCTGACCAATTTCTGTTGTTATTATTATAACCACGTGATGAATAGGCAGTTTTCCTGTTATGAACCTTTTCGACCTTTCGAGTGTTTACTGTTGACAACTCGACTTCAATCAATTTAAAAACTTTGGCCAATTTGTTCAGATTCACATTCTCTAATGGAAACTCGGAATCCGAAAACAACTTATCCGATCCTGACATCTTGTACATGACAAGATCAGATTCATCATGTAAGTTGCTTTTGGATTTCTGTTTCGGAATGTATTTGTCTAGAAAACAACCATCCTCCTCAGAGGTGTCACAATCTGGTTTAAGCACATTATCCACCACACTTTTCACCACATCATTTTGGACACCCTCGTCATTGGAAGATGTGAACGTGACATCAATACTCTCAGGGAATGTAACATCATTTACTTCTTCAATTTCCACCAAACTAGACTGCTTTTTCGTGTAGTTGTCTAAGATTGGCGGTGGAACTCTGTGAAACCCTACACCTGTTCCATCCGCAAACACATCCTCACCAGCTTTGTTTTTCCCTATGGGTTTAGGAACTATGTGCTGCAAAACAAAGCTAGCTGAGCTATAGCTGTTTAACTTTAACTGGATTCTTTCATTTTCAATTTCACTTTCTTGAACCTTCAGTTTTAATTTTGCTATCTCATCCAGTTGTTTGTTGATTGTTTCCTCTTTTATTATCAAAACAGCTCTTAAATGCTCGTTTTCCTTAGTTGTTTTTCCATTTCTATCATCACTCTCTTTAACGACATTTTTCAATTTTTCAAATTTTTCAACAACATCTCTGCTTTCAAGAAGAATTTTGTCATGATCAGCTTTAATTTTCAGGTTTTCAGTTTTTAATTCTTTTATTTGTTCAGCTGATTCTTTTGACTCTTTATCACAATCAAGAATTTGACTTTCAAGTTTTCTAACATTATCTGTCAGATTCTTGATTTTCTCCCCATTGAGGTATGTGACTGTTGTACAAAAGTTGCATTGTTTATTACAACTTTTGCAATCAGCATTGCAATTGTTTTTGTTACCTGACACAGTTGATGACTTAGTTTGACTGACCTGTTTCTTTAACTCAGAATTAGGAGTAGAATCTACCTCAAGTGCTTTGACAGCAAGCACTTTATCAGCCATTTCTCTCAAGTTTTCAGCTGTCATCTCCTGTGCAGTGTTGATCAACCCGGTGTCAATTTTCACAGGTTCTTCTATCTTCTCCTTTTCTTTTCTTTCTTTCTCTCTTTCTTCCTCGATCATTTTCGATGTTGGTGTACCCCACCATTTGTGTTGCCAGTACTCATCCTCTTCTTTGTATTCTTGGATAATGGCTTCAATGTCTATCTTCTTGTAGTCGACAGCAATGTTACCATATTCATCCAAATAACACTCTCTATCTGGATCCCATCGGTTTGCACGTGTTGCTTCCTCATAAACACCTGAGAGTCGGATGATCTTTGCTTCAGCAACCATTTTTCGATATTCGTACTTTTGTTGTTCTGTACGATTATCCTTCCATTGAATTGGTTCATTATGACTCGCCATAAAAGCATAACCAATAGCATCATCTTCAGGTAATACTTCCTTACTCCAATCATATCCTTAATCATCGTAAATCACTGCCAAAGCTCTAGATTTTCCTTTGTTGTCTTCAGATTGCTTTATTCTTGGCGGTTCGGACTTATTCTGATGATAGATAGCTTTCTTGTAGTAGTCATCCTTGAATGGATTCTCAGATTCTTCAACATATGCATTTCGGCATTCTCGTTTGAAGTGGCCTTTCTGTTTGCACTTGAAACACTTCACCTTTGATTTATCAAATCCCAGCTTTGTTGAAGGACCACCGATTGTTTTTCTTCCCGTTATCTCCATAAAGCGTTGTGCACGTCGCACTGCACTCGCCATTGCCCATTGGATATCAATTAACTCCATCTCTTCGGGATCTATCTGATCATAGTCTTCTTTTGTCAGATTAGTATTCCCAATTTTTCCAGCAATCAGCCCCTCATATGATTCTAGCACAGATGCTAGAAACACCATCTGTTGCTTCACAGATTCTTCATCAAAGTTTTGTGCATTCTTCAGGTCAACAGCAATATTACATGAGAACTTTGAATCAGAACGATTTGTCGAGGCAGTAGGAATAGAAGTAGACCCACTATGATATCCACTGTGACTTTCTTTGTTTGAGTTGCTTTGATTTTCTTTATGAGCTGGAGATATGTTTTCGGCAGAAAATGCAGTTTTCGGTGATGAGGCTTTGGGCATCAAACTTTTGGGATAGTATAGTTCTGGATTTTGTTGATATGAATGATTGACTTTGTACGTTTTCTTCAATTCTAGCTCATGGCTTTCCAGTCGTTCAATCACTACATCTGGTTTTAGTTCTGCTGGCGGAATGGTGTTTTTCAACATCAAAGCATAGTACCTCCAGTCCATTTCATCTGGTAAAGAATCGAACAGTTTATCAACTATCTCCTCATCAGGATATTTGATATCATGACGTGCAAGTTCCAATTTAAGATGACCAAAACGTTCGATCATCTTGCAGACTGACTCATTTTTGAAACAACTGAACATATCAAACTCCTTTTTTAGTAGTTTAGTTTTGTTCTTTAAGATTTCTTTACTTCCCAGACATTTCTTTCCCAGTTTATCCCACAAATCTTTGGCGTTGGTGTAGCTGATTAGTGAAATAATATCTTCCCTGACAGATTGAAATAGTAGTGCTACACATTTCTGTTCAGCAACGAATAGATCAATCTCTTCATTACTTCTCAATACTTCACCATTGTTTTTACCCGCAGCATACCCATTTTTCATGCTTTTCCAGCTGGGGAAAGCAAACGCCATCAGCCATTCTTCAAATTTTATTGCCCATCTTGTATAATCTTCAATAGCCATTAACTTTGGAGGACGATTAAAAGTTCCAAACGCGCTTTCTGATTCCCATGCTTCCTTCCTTTTCTCTTTGATTTGATTTGTGTTGGTATTGTTTGATGTAGAATCATCATTTTCTGGATTTCCTGATCCTCCTGAGCTTACAGTGAAACCATACATATCACTAAAAGGGTTTGTGAATATGTCATCCATTTTGAATGTTCCTGTAAAATCAGACAAACACTTAGAAAAATTTTGACTTCTTAAAAACACTTAACACTAACACTTGGATCGAACAGGGTATTCGATCGAGTAATGTGTTCGATCGAGTAGCTTAGCCGATCGGTTAGACAAATGCTGTTCGATCGATCAGCTGTTCGATCGAATAGGAATCTAGTAAACTTCAAACTTCCTTTTAACAACAATGCAGTCCGATCGATCAGCTGTTCGATCAGATTACCAAGATGATGTCAGCAATATCTTCCAAAATATCTTTGAACGGTTATCTCTTTCAAATCGATGACATCAGCAAACGAATGAATATGCTAATCGATTCGACCAGCTGACATCAGCAAGTTCATGCAGTTTTTCATTGAAATTGTTCAATTTTAACACGAATTTGTTTGAATCTGATTATGAAACTTAGTAGGATTGTAAAATTTGAGATTCCGAACCGATTGATAGTAATTTTATCAAGTTTTATCCAATGAATCTGTTTTAATTTTGAGTTTTTCAAGTTTTATGATGAAAAAGATGAAGAACGGAGAGAAATATGAGAAAGATAGAGTAGATCTGCAAGTTTTCCGGTGAAAACTATATCAGAAACAAATTTCCAATGAAATTTGTTCTTCACAATGCAATCTTCGCTTGAATTCAGTTGAATCTCTCTTCAAATCTACAAGAATTTGACTGAAATCGATGAACTATGTCTTCTGGTATCTTCAATCAACATCCATAGCTCTGATACCACTTGTTGGTCCCTGGTTGATCGGGATCTTCCTGTTAATGAATGTCACACTATGATTGCTGTGCGGAATCCAGCAAATCATATACAGATACAGAAAGACATATGATTTCCATGTTCAATAGTCTGCAATTCAATTGAAATATATGACAAGATACAAGTTCCAGTTGATCACAGACTTCAGCTCTCTAGGTTACAGACAGATTCAAAAGTCCTAAATGAGCTGACAGAACTTCTATTTATAGGCAAGTCAGAATAAGCTAAGTGCTGTCCGATCGGTTAGGCTAACCGATCGGTTGGGCCACCCGATCGAACAGCTGTTCGATCGGTTAGGCTGTTCGATCGGCTAGGCCAGCCGATCGGCTTACAAAGCAGCACTTTTACAAAACAAACCCTGTATTCTGACGCCTTATACATTAAACTATACAACTTTAACAAAATAAAGACTTTAAGCTGACGGAAGCTACAGACGTTTATGTACTAACAGTTCCCAAGGACCATCTTGTCCCTTCCACTTTTATTCATTTCCTCTTCTTTCAAATTTTTCAACATTTCCTCCATGGAAGCTTGGAAACTCCATGATTCCAACCTTCTATGTGAAGTTTGTAAGATTATATGCTAAGGATTCTTGTTTAAAGTTAGTTGTATAACTTTGTTTTAAATTATCTATGTTTAAACCCAGCTGAAAATCATGAAAATAATTTAAAACTCCAAGACTCCTTAGCCTAAAATCCTGCAGACAAGTGGACACGGGGCCGTGCTCAGCAAGCACGGGGCCGTGTCCGAGGGACTGTTTCGTAAAAATTTAGCTTTCTTCGGTTTCTTTCTCAGAAAATGGCAAGCAGAACAAGCGGAACATCTTCAAGAAATAACCGACAAGGGAGGAGATCATCAACAGCAGAAGACTCTCTTGTAAACTATGTTTACGCCCTAAGGGAAGCTGTTGATGAAATGACGGGAGTGGAGGAAGCATTGGTCGACCGTATCAACCATCTAACAGTGGGGCTGGAGGGTTGTCTCCGAGAGGTAAACCTCTTGCACCAGAGGTTAAACCTTCTCGCCTCCCCGCCTTTGGTGCCTATAATAACCCAAAGGGCGTGGAACGTGGTGCCCGAGGTCATCATTCCGGCCGAGTGGTACGCCATGCACCAAGGTGCCTCCGCAAAGGGTGGTGCAAGGAGTCCCGGTGAATGTTCCCCCTCAGCCACAAATTACTGAGGAAAATGAAGCCGCCTTCTTCCTTCCAAGGGAGATAGAAGAATGGTTTTAAACGACATTTAGGGAAGAAAACCTTCAGTCGGAAGTCCTACTATATCGGGAAACTATTCTCGAAATTTTCTTAAAAAAAAAAAGTAGAACTCTTTATGATAACCTCGTGTACCTCCTGACCTATTTAGTTAAGTTTTTATTTTATCTTATTTTAGGAATATTATGTAAGATCTCTCTATGATTTCAATGAAATGATGGTTTTAAAGTTTGAATGGTCCATAATAAATAAAACACACTTATGGTGGTAAAGGATGAAAAGGGAAACGAGAAACATGGCCCCATGCACAAGAACAAGGCAACCCGACATCAATTTCTCCGATACAGAAGGTTCAACACGGGCCGTGTCCAACCAACACGGCCCCGTGCTGCACCCCCTGCAGAAAAATGCCCAGTTCAGGTAACTGGACACGGGCCGTGTTCACCAGACACGCCCCCGTGTCCAGGCTTCTGTTTCTTTTCCTAAATTTTCGTTACTGGCACCTGAACACGGGGCCGTGTCCGGTCCCCACGGGGCCGTGTCCAGACTGCCAGTAACATAAATCTTTGCTTTAACACTATATTACACATCTAATCAACCTACAAATTTATTTTTGGGACACATTGAGGACAATGTGTAATTTAAGTGTGGGGGATGCTAAAACCTTGAAATTTTGCAAGTCTTAATAACAAGCCTTACACAAAACTCTATTGGAACCGCTAATCACCCCAAATTTTTTCAAAAATTTCCAATTTTTTTTACTTGTCTAAAGTTTAAGTTAGGAATTCTAAGATTAATAAGGTTATATTTTTACAAATTTACAACCAAGAGCGTCGTGATAAAAAGAACCAACATAAGAAAATTATGAAACGGGCATGACAAGCTTAGTTAAAATTTGATTATATATACTTGATCACATAGAAAAACCCATTCCCACAAAAAGTGAGTTTTGAGCCTTTATTGAGCATACAAATATACATCTTTAGACTAAATGCTCATTTTTCGTTTTCTTGTGTGAATAGCCGCTTGGTTCTTACGACTCTAGAACTTGCCACGACGATTCATTTCCGGTCCTTACCAACTTAAACTCAAGTAAGTAAATGATGGAGGCATTAGGACTAACCCTTTTTTCTTTCTATACCATTATTTTTCATTTTTTTACCACCTACCTAAAATCCACCTAGTTAACCCCTTTGAGCCTAAACCTTTCATTTCTTTAGCCTAAAAACCCTTTTTATTTTTTACCCTTTATTTTAGTAACAAGCTCGGTTTGCGTGTGACTGAAATATATATATATATATATATATATATGATGAAGTTAGAAATAAACAAACAAAGCTCTTAAAACAAAAGCTTGTTTGAAGAAATACTTCAAAATAAAAAAGTCACTAAAACAAAGTGTTCTACGAAAACCGACGCTTTTTACGCTTTTCGCCCTTTTCTACTAACCACTAACCCATTCACCCACCTTTAGCCCAAGCCTTTACCCAAAAAAAAAAGTCCTCTTGATATTTACAAAGGTAACAAGTTAAAAAGAAGGAGGATTGATTGCTTGGCAAGCTTATGGTAGGAATAAGTTCCATGCCGCTCTCGAGTGATTCACTAAAAATACACCTTCGGCCGAGTGTGAGTGATTTCTCCCGTGAGGTATGTGAACTTGTATATAAATGGAATTTTAAAAAAGGCATGCTATGCCCAAATAAGTAATTTCTCTTATGAAACGTTCCAAACAAATCATAACGAATAGGATTGTAAATAAATAAAAATAAAACCCAAAAAGATCTTGGATTTCCGACACTCTATGACAAGCCAAAACCTTCTCTTCTACCCATTCCATTTGGGAGTGTAAGCCACATATTAAAGAGTTTTGCTTGAGAACAAGCAAAAGTTCAAGTGTGGGGATATTTGATGTAAAATGCAACATATAAATTACATCAAATGAGACATAAAACTAACCCTTTTTAGTACTAATGTTGGAAAAAGAGTGTTTTTGTCTTCCTTTTGTATTTTCAGGATTAAATGAGCTCAAATTCACAAAAGAAGAAAAAGACAGCTAAATCTAACATAAATACAAGAAAAGGAACATAAGTGGATTGCCCGACCCCTCAACAGCATCCTCCCAAGCAAAATAGAGAAGGTAGAAGACTGAACACGCCCCGTGCTCAGCCAGCACGGGGCCGTGCCCAAGAAGCAGCAGAAAAGACAAACCTATAGAAGCTTCTATTGCCCACCACGGGGCCGTGTCCAGTGAACACGGGGGCGTGGCAAAAGTACAGCAGGCGCATTAATTGTAATTGCGAATTACAATTAATGAAGAAAGAGAGTGTCAGACAGGCACGGGGCCGTGCCCAGCCTTCTGTTCAGCCTATAAATAGGAGTGCTTGGTTTCATTGCAACTCATCCCTTGGCACACCACCTCTCTCACACTTCATCCACCACCCACCACCACCATAACACCATCATCCATTGTCCATCATAGAGTGTGTGAGTCGTCTCGAGATCCAAGATTGATTGTAAGAGTTCTTGACAATCAAGGCCATGTTTGCCTAAGTCTCTTACATCACTTGGTGAAGACAAGTGTTTAGTATAATACTTTTTATTTTCAATCTTTTGCACTTTTTATTTGGTTTTGTATTAATGACTTTAATAACTAGTTGCTTATGTTGAAGGTGATCTTTCCTTATCGTTTGTCCGTGGTGTCTTGGCATTATTTTACTGTCTATATAAAATAAAAGATTTTCACCATTCATATCTCCACGGTCTATATGGAGGTATGTTGGCTACCTGGTCGGGGGTTAAGGGAACGGTTTGGTAAGGGTCTTGCCCTTGTTCAGCGTTTAGAGGTCCTGCAAGGGACCTGGGTCAATTTTAGTAGGATCTCCTTCAATGCCCATAGGTATTGGATGGCGGGGATCCAAACTCTTTGACCCCCTCATAAGTTAACTACTATTAATACTATAACCCGGCTATTTAGGACTGTATCCCTGCTGACTCAGACTACTTAGTCGAGGGTAACGTCACCGCCAAAAGCGGGGCCTACCATAATTTGCATTAATAACTTAATTCATTATCTTCCAATAATTCAACCCTTTAGGATTGTATCCTTGCTGATTCAAACTACTGGGTTGAGGGTAACGTCGCCTTCAAAAGAGGGGCCTACTACAATAACTAAGATAATCTCTTAAACAAGTGCAAAAGTGCGAAAATAATCAAAGGTTATACTAATACATGAGTCGGATCCAAGTGATTCATCTTGTCTATCTGTTTTTATTTTTATTTTATTTTTCAGCATTTAGTTAGTTTTTATTTCTCTTAGTTTAAAAATCTTTTCTAACATTTTGATTTGATTAGACGTTGAGGATAAACCGGTACTAAAAGCTCTTGTGTCCTTGGACGACCTCGGTATCTTACCAACACTATACTACGTCCACGATGGGTGCACTTGCCCATATGTGTGTTTAGTGTTAGTAAATATCGTGTTTTATAAATTTAAAACTTGGCTAAAAGTGTAAAAAGGGCTCAAAATATACATCAAAAATATATTACACTACACACGCATCAGTTTCCCCCATTGTTTCCAGCACCGTTGCGGTTTCCACTCTCGTTCCTATTTCCCTTACCCCAGCAGTCTTCAGTGCGGTGACCCAACTTTCCACACTTGTCACACTTTGAAATGCGACAAACTCCCTCGTGATGATGCTTGCACCGATTACATTTGGGCAAAGTGCCCAGGTATCCCTTAGCTGGAGCGTCATTCATTGCTGCAAGAGATTTCGCCTCCTGAGGCGGGTTGGTGTCACGCTTCTTGTTGGAACCCTTATTGTTACGAGTTGCTTGATTCAGGTTTGCATGTTTCCTTTTCTTGTCACCGGACGACTCAGCATGCGTCTTGGTCTCTTCAGTAGGGTTCAGTGATAACTTCTTCATGCGAACACAATCTTCAGTAAGGCTGACAGCCAGAGTTACAGCCTCAGTGATTGTTTGAGGTTTGGCCGAAGTTACCATGCTGCGGAATTCTGAGGCCAATCCCCAAATGTAGCGTTCAACGCGCTTAAATTCAGGAGTCACCATGTAGGGAAGCACTCTAGACAGATCGTGGAACCTTCGAGTGTAACCAGTGATGTCAGCACCTTCCATGGTCAAGTGCCAAAACTCAGTCTCCAACCTTTGGAATTCGGCACGAGAGCAATATTTCTCTCTCATTTTCTCTTTTAGCTCATCCCTAGTTAAGCCATAAGCGGCATCATCACCCAGAGTTTGAACTTGCAAGTTCCACCACGTCAGAGCTTCATCGACAAACAACCCAGTAGCAAAAGTGACTTGCTGATCCGCGGTACACTTGCTCATGTGGATAGTGGCTTCAGTCTTTTCCGTCCAGCATACAAATGCCACTGCTCCTCCAGTGCCATCGTAGTTCAGTTGTTTGCAGTCGAGGAACTGTTTGAAGGTGCAGCCTTGAGCTGCGTTTCCTCCGGACGAATCTCCATGTCCGTTACGCCTAGCATTGCTTGGTCCTCCACTGTCTTCGGTGCGGTTCGCCTCGTACAGGGCGATAGCTGCGGAGATCCTTTCTTCCAATAGAGCATTCAGCTCTTCAGCAGTCTTTGGTAGTGGGGAAGGAGGAGGTTGATCACGAGCGTTCACAGCTCTTCTTGGTGCCATGTTCAGAAAGAACACAACACAATAGGGTTAGACATTTGTTTGATATCGTCATACGAGACAGTAGTAGTATATATATATACGCAGGCATATACCACATAAGTGACATTAAACAATCTGCGCAATGCATAAATCAATTCATACAGCAACAAGCATGTATAATTAGGTAAACACCTTACTTCACATTGGCGGTTCTTGTCTTTATACCCTAAGTCATTACTCCAAAGAGTGTACGTTTGACCTTTTTCTTGTACTGAGGGAATCTATACGTGACAAGACTTGTTGTGGTTTCTGTGCACTGAATTCCATAATTATGTATGCATCCATAATTAAGTAACTCCTTGCACAGTCCGCACAGTTCGTTTCATCCTCGTATTTCTTCCTTCAGATAAGCCATTGCTTTCAGGTAAAGTTACGTATACTTGTGACATTCTACTTCTAGCATATGTATACACATAATTGCAAGTAATTCTTAATCACAAATAAGTGCTATTCTAGTGCACCCTAAGTCTCGTAGTGTCATTTCTTGACTCTTGTAAACAGTTTTCAGGTAGTGGATGTCGCGGGACATTTTATGCAATGAAAACTTTTTGAAAAATTGTTTTCGTGAAAGGATCCTAGAGATTGTAGACTAGACTCGAGAAGGAATTCTGGTTCACTACAATCGCAGCTCTAATACCAATTTGTCACACCCCTTTTTGCGGCGAAAGCACGAGGTGTGATCATGAAAGGTTCTCATTGCATACGAAAGGTAAACATACTACATGCTCATAAAAATAACTTCAAATACCAAACATTTCATAATTTGAAAACATAAGTTTAGCATTTACATCGCGAGATAGCATGAAACATTGTCTTAAAAGTTTACAACTTTATTTAAACATAAACATAGACGACATCCACAAGCATGAGTAGACCGCGCGCACATCCACCTTTAGTTACCTGAAATACATGTGAGTTTTGGAAAAACGTCAACATAATGTTGGTGTGAATTCATGCAGTTTTGTGTTTCACGCTAGTATGCTTTGTATGAAAACGTGATATGTGTCTTGTAAAAATAAAGTATTCTTGTGTAAATAAAGCATTCTTGTATAAATAAAGTATTCTTGTGTACGAACCTCGTACAAATAAAGTATTCTTGTGAAAATAAAGTATTCTTGTGTCAATAAAGTATTCTTGTGAAAATAAAGTATTCTTGTATCAATAAAGTATTCTTGTGGTATGAACTAAATAAAGTATTCTAGTGTACGAATCTCGTACAAATAAAGTATTCTTGTATGTATCAGGGTTGTTAATGGGTTGCAAGGCCATTAACATGTGACACGACATAGGAAGACACCAAACCATAGGCATTTTTCTAGTTGTCGATTCACGACGGAGACACAAAAGCACTGCTTGGTACTAGTCTTCACCAAGAGTGTGGCTGCCCGGTCACCTTTTAGATCTAACCTTTTGTTCTGCCGTCTTAGTATGTACACGATTAATGGTGCTTATGGTACCCTATTCGTGACACGATTTCTCGTATCATTCCTTAAACGCATCTTACTTGGTACTAGTTATCACCAAGAGTGCTTCTCGTATTCATACCATTTGTAAACATTGTAATATTTGTAACATGTATTTCACCCCCGAAGTTAGAAAACTGAAAACAGTTAAAAGAAAAGGGGGAGCATGAACTCACAACTTTGCGTTCCTTGCGTCGTAAACTTCACCGGATTTTCTTATAATGCGTCGTGACCTAAACGTGTTTTATTATCGTTAGTCACTAGACTTGTATCGTACAAGCACAAGTCACTATCTTTTGTATATGTATTGTTGTGTTAAAAATATTTTATATTTTTAACTATGTATCTTACTTATATTATTTTCTCAAAAATTAATATAAGTATCTTGTATTTTACACCCGAATTATGCATCTTGTATGTTGTATGTGTAATTTTTTTGTGTTTTTACTTCTCAAGAGTATTTAGCGTATTTTCAAGTCCTAATACACTAGCACGTATAATACATACTACATACACTTAGCACATAGTTTGGTGATCAAATAATATATATATTTTTCTCAAAAATATACATACTTAATGTCAAATTTTTAACCTTGACGAAATCATCGTTTCTTAACTAAAAAATTAGGGAAACCTTGGTAAATACCTTGGTATACATTGTTAGGGAATAAGTTTCTCAAAACTTATATATTTGTCTAAGTGTCAAAATTTATAAAAATTTTGACAGAGTTTCCCCTAAAAATGGAGGTTTCCCATGTTTTCAAAACATGTGTTTATTTTCTTTTAAAAATCATCATCAATCAATTTCAACAACATTCATCAACAACATACACTAATTTCTCTATTTCATGAACTTGAAAATTTATAAAAATGTGTAGTAACTTACTAGGGTATTTAGTAAGTCTTGTTACCCTTTAAAGTGTGATTGCTTCTTTAAAAACTTCATTTTTAAAGAATATGATTCATTACAACTTATGTTCATGTTTTCTAAAAATACTACTTCTTTGATTTTTCTTGTTACACATGTGTATCTTTACTTTATTAACCACCAAAAATAAGGTTTATTTGTTTAAGAACCAAGATTAAGTAAAACTTGTATTTTTAACTTGGTTCTTTTGAAAAACCACTCATGGATATTTAGATCTACATGTTTACCATCTTACTTTGATCTTTATTTTTAGGAAAACATAGTGTTCTTTCAAGTTCATGATCTTTTTGTGGATGATTCATAATCTTTAACATGTTCATCCCCTTATCTTGCTAGATTATGTTTTTAATCATGATCTTGCAAGATTGTATGATGGTCTACATCATTTCTACCAACAAACAATAACCAACAATCATAACAACTCATGTACATCAAGTTTTCTTCATATTTAAATCTTATGTTCAAGTTCACTTCTTATGATTCATTAGTGTTCTTGATGTTTTTGAACATGATTCATCATTAACCACTTAGAATAGATGTAAACTAGATAGATCAAGACTCTTACCACTAGCACAAGGCTGGGGATCAAGAGGACAAATGAAGGGGATAAAAGCAAATAAGAGTGGTTCTTGAACTTCCGAAAGCTCCTAGCTTCACTATGCACCTTCTAGCACCTTAATACAAGCTTGGAATGTGTAGGAGGTGATTGGATGATGGTGGTTATGGTGGTGTTGATCTCGGCCGAACCAAGGGGAAAGGAGGAGAAAGAAGTGTGGGGTGTTATGTGGTGTGAGAGTTATGGAACTAAGATCTCAATGTGTTATACTTATACCCATTTTCTCCTAGTTTCCTTTGTGTAATATGTCACTAAAGAAGCAACATAATCCATTATTTAATCACCATAAAATCAAGATGGTGGGGTCCTTGTCTAGAGCCGGTTATGGGGGGGGTAGCTAGTTAGGTTTCAATTCCAAGTTACATCTTCTAGTTACATTTCAAGTGTTAATTTTAGTGTTAAGTGTGTTTAGGTGTTTTAGGATATAATATGATGTTTAGGGACCATAACTAGCTTGGTAATGTTAAAATAATGCTTCTTATAATATTTTGATGTTCCGGGTAATGTCCGGTTGTTCGGTTAAATATCGGCTCGTTAAGGTGCTAAATTACACCGTTTAGTGTCCTTCATGTACCCTTTTGTAACACTTTCAATACCTGACACTAAGGGAAATATTCTAGATAATAAAACGTAAATTCTGCATGATATTCATGTGTTAAAAGCTGATTTATTGCTGATTAGTGTAAAATTCTGCACCTAAAGTGCGTTTCGGGTGCTTTTTAGTGCGTATTTTAGTCCGGACAGTCTATATGTTAACCCTTGTGTGTACTCTTGGGTTTTAATGTATTCTTGTCATTGGACCTAGATCTAGGCTCCAATTCTATTGTCTAACTGCTTTATGCAGAATTGTTGACACAATGTGTCTTACCGGTGAGTTTACTAGTATTTCTGACGCAACGCTTGTTCATGAATGCTTAAAGTAATTCTTGTAGTATTAAAACGTGCATGAATTCACAAGTATAGTATGTAATCAGACAATGTTGACATTTAAGCACATAATTGCAGTCATTAAGTAATAATTAAAGTGTACGGAAATTACCGGTTTGGTGCCAGTTGTCACATGGGGTGCGACGACAAGCGGTGGAGAGGGTGGAGAGGGCTCTTGTCGGACATGGTGGGGGCGGAGAGGGTGGAGAGAGGCTGATGTTGGACGTGGTAGGGGCGGCGCCAGAGGTTGAGACGGTGGCAGAGGCGATGGCGAACGTGGAGAATGAGGAGATGAGGGGTTGCGGCTGCTCTTGTTCTGTTTAGGGTTTGGAGAAGACTTTTGAAGTGGCCAGAAGAGTTAAGTCCATATCTGCGCGAAACAGAGGTGAGGCAGAGGTTTTATTATGAAAAGTCTTCTAAAAACAAACAAGCTGCAAGACCCTACATCTGCACGTGGTCTGCGTGGGGAAGACAAAAGTGGTTCAGAAGTACTTTTTCAAAAAAAACAAATACCACCTAAAAAGACAAAAAAAACCCCTCGGACCCTGATCATGCCCCCACGCCACGTGTTCGGCCAGGATGCGTTCTCACCGTTCTCACACTTTTTGCTGTTTTCTCCTGATCCCGTTTCTATTATATAAATATATATATATATATATATATATATATATATATATATAGTGTGAGATTCATTAGGGAACACTAAAAAAGTGGGGAACAGTGGGGAACCGACTCAAACGAACTCCGATTGGACTCATTCCAGCAGCGTTAGAACCGGCTCGTCGAACCCTAACTAGGATCTCTTAACCCTAAACCCTAAATCATAACCCCTAAACCCTAAATATATTAGGGTTTAGCTTTAGGGTTTAGCTTAGGGTTTAGCTTTAGGGTTTAGCTTTAGGATTTAGTTTTAGGGTTTATGGTTTAGCTTTGGGGTTTAGCTTTAGGTTTAGCCTTTAGGGTTTAACTTTTAGGGTTTATAGTTTAGATTTTACGGTTTAGCTTAGGTTTTAGCCTTATTTTTTTAGCTTTAGGGTTTAGAGTTTAGGGGTTAGGATTTAGGGTTTAGGGTTTAGGGTTAAGAGATCTTAGTTAGGGTTCGACGAGCCGGTTCCAACGCCGCTGGAATGAGTCCAATTGGAGTTCGTTTGAGTCAGTTCCCCGCTGTTCCCCATTTTTTAGTGTTCCCCAATGAACCTTCCCCTATATATATATATATATATATATATATATATATATATAGAGAGAGAGAGAGAGAGAGAGAGACGGTAGTTTGAATTTTCAAATAGATGCATGATTGATTATAGGAATATCATTGCGGAAACTTTTTGCGTATAGATACGTACATGTCTGCATACATATTGATCAGTGTTTGTTTAATTTGAAGTTTTGATGGAGATTATACATATCTTCATACATATTGATCAATGTTTGTTTAAAAGGACTAACTAATTTGATGATGATTTTACATGTTAAAACCGACCAGTTAAGTGTTTCAATCATTATACATGTTGAATGTTAAATTCGCATGATTTTTAGATATAAGAACCTCATTTATAGATTTGTGACGAAGTTTATTATCTTTCATTATTTTTACAAATTGTTCTTTTGATGCACAGAAACTGGAAACATGTGTGGGTGCGCAAAACGCTAATTCATTGGTTGATTTTTAATCGAAAACAGATGAAGTTAAGGATACGTTGAGAGGTACTTCATTTGCTTTTGTGATGCTGAACACTTCATTGATCAATGAGAATGATTCATATATTTATTGAGCTTTATATTATACTTCCTTGCTTTCAGGGAGAAGAAGAAGCAAGAAGAAAGAACCGTCTGCTTACTAGAAAACTTACTCACTAGAAAGAACTGAGCCTCAAAACAACATATCATCGCTGCTGCTGCTCTGTTCCTTACACCATCGCCACCTTCGAATTCCCGCTGTCGTCATCATCGGCCCTACTGCTCCGCTCGTTTCACCCAGACGATAACAACAACAACAGCCGTCGCTGCTGCTGGTCAACCACCACCACCACCGCCGTATGATCCTGAGCGTATGTTTTTTGTTCGATTTCTGTGATTTAAGTATGGCTTTACTCTGTGCTTTTTGTGCTGCTTTACACATGAAATTATTATGAACTGATGTAGAGTAGGTTATATATCATATGATAGGGAATGAAAGTGTTACTGATGTAGTTTTGTATCAAAATTAGGGTCTTAGGAGGTTTATATGTAAAGAAATATATGGGATGTAGGAAAGGTTTATATGTGAAACAAATATATATGCACCTCATGTAGTTTGACTTTTGGGACCAAACGTTTCGGGTTAAATCAAGATTATAGGACGAGATCACACCACATCTTCTTGAATATGAGAATTATTTTGCTAGTGTCGTTGAAGGACATTCAAGAAACATGGTCACATAATGTTCTTTTTTATTTTAGTTTTTAGTTTATTTATGGACAAATAACTTTTTTATCATTAGTAGAATCTCGTGGTTGAGAAGAAGGGGTTTTGTCACATGGTTCCATCATCCATGATTAGTGCATGAATCAAGTCCATCTAAAGCTGCATTAGAGTTAATATATGAAATGGTGGTTCAGGAATCGGGTCAAAATGTGGATTACACCCAGGACTTTCTCAGCAATGTAATCCAGTTTCCTTTCTAGTGAGTAGTGACAAAGGGTACAGAGGCAGAGTTAGCCGAGAAAGCACACACGAAATATTGCAGAAACTTGTAGAGGTTGAGTTTATGCTCAAACTCAACATGACAGTTACTTTCAAAATTCCCATTTTCAAAAAAAGGTTTCTTTCTTGATTGGTTTCTTAGCCATCATTGAGGCACTCTATATTGACATTACGAGGGATGCTCATGTTACCAAAGAACAACATAAACCATATGTTGTGGTTTTTGTGAGAGTTAATGGAGTAGGAAAGTCTACTAATCTTGCCAAGGTATGATCACCAGTCACTTTCAATAATTCATGTGTTCATAAAAGATAAACTAATTAGGAATGCAAACGTGTACAGGTGGTGTAGTGGTTGCAGGAGCATGATGTCAATGTCTTGATGGCTGCATGTGACACATTCCATTCAGAAGCAGTTGAGCAGCTACGTACTCATGCTTGTAGGCTCCAGGTATGATGGTTGACCTTTTGATCATCATATTGTCATGCCTTGTAACTATGATGCTAAACTATAATTATGTTTTGCTTACAGATCCCTATTTTGGAAAAGGGTTATGATAAAGATCATGCAATCATTGCTAAGGAAGCAATTCAGGAGGCTACCCGAACGGGTCAGACATTGTTCTTGTTGACACAGCTGGTTGGATGCAGCATTAAAGGCAACAAAACTATTTATAATATTGTTTTCTCCTTATAATTATGTGTATTATGTTTTTATTTTGTGTATAAACCTTATGTTATTATAATCTGATCCGAATCATGTGAAGTTTGCATAATATTCGATTCGGATTAGTTGTGAGAAGTTTCTAGGGTTAATAAAGCAATAATTGCTAGTTAGATAAATATAGGTAAATTTAACATGTTAAATGATAGTTTGCATTGATCAACTAGATTCGATTCAACTTTGCTTGCCAAATTATATATCGAATTTCGGATTAGAGTTCATAATATTAAAATAAAGTTTTATGTGGAGTCAATATAAGCTCAATAGGCTCAAAATATTAAAATAAATAAATTTAACATATTAAATGAACGTTTGCAAAGATCAATTAAACTCTATTCCACTTTATTTCACCAAACATGTGAAAAAACAATTGTACGGTAAAATTTAACGTGTTAAATATGAGTTTCATGCATTGTTCAACTAAGTCCTACCCGACATTATTTGACTAAATTATATATTGAATTTCGGATTAAAATTCAAAATATTAAAATATAGTTTTGTGTGGAGTCTATACGGGCTCAAAATATTAATATAAATAAATTTACTTATTAAATGAGCGTTTGCAATGATCAACTGAACTCGATTCAACTTTGTTTGACCAAACATGTTAAAATAAGTTTTGTACTATAAACTTTAAAATGTTAAATGAGAGTTAATATTGATCAACCAGGTTCGTTTCAACTTTATTTGATGAAATGGCATATTGAATTTTGGATTAGAGTTTAAAATATTGAAATAAAGTTTTGTGTGGAATCTATACGGGCTTAAGATATTAAAATAAATAAATTTAACATTTTAGATGAGCGTTTGCATTGATCAATGATGTGCTAAAAGTAGTTTAATAAAAAACCCTAAATTAATCAAAATTAGACACTAAGTAATACTCTAGACTCTCTAAACTCGACTAAACTACTAACCGGCAAGCGAACCGATCGACTCTAGTAAAGCTAAGTAAGTCCGGATATCGAAACCACATGACTCAATTTAACTACGTTAACTAACTTATCTAGACTGACACTGACACGAACATGACACTAACTGTTTTTATATTTAATGTGTGGGGGGGGGGTTTCTAAATATCCTAAAATTGCAATTTAAATTAAATTAATTAACTTAGTTAACTAAACACAAACTAACTTAGGTTTTTAGTCAGATGATGGAAAAGACTACCTATACTGGAATCCTAGATTGTACTAGTGATGATTTATTAAGATTATTAATTATTATGGAACCGGGATCTTCGAATTCTAAACCTATCGAGACACCGAACAAGACCCTCGACCCTTCTCGAGAAGACACTTATGGAGCTCTAAAGGTTGTTATGGACATCGGTTATTCTAGACTCCCTCTTGGGTTATCTAAGTGGTTTACAAAAGTATCCTAATCCGATCTACTCCCTCACAGGCTATAAATCTAGGATAGACTTGGATTCTTAATTTGATTTGTTAGATAACGATCAATAAGGTAACTAGTTCAGACTCCTCACGAAGACCCTACCTAGCAATTTATTGACTTAGACCTAACAATAATCTCGCACCTCACAGCTATAAAGATTAGTAGAACACTAAGATTTATTTAGTTACTAAGTACCGCTTCTAAAGTATATTGGCCAATTAACCCAAAAGATTATATAATAATATTATAATCTAGCATGAACCTATTCCGTAAAAACATCCACCAAATAATAATCAAACAACTCTAAGCATGCATAAACACCAAATCAATAACCAAGTCGACTGCTTTTATAAATAATCCATAAATAACTAATAAGGGGAAAGTTCATTTGGGAAGAAATTTAATATGAGAAGAAAAA
Source organism: Helianthus annuus (assembly GCF_002127325.2). Classification (NCBI taxonomy): domain Eukaryota; kingdom Viridiplantae; phylum Streptophyta; class Magnoliopsida; order Asterales; family Asteraceae; genus Helianthus; species Helianthus annuus. The sequence continues at coordinate 27,453,774 of NC_035435.2, forward strand.
GAAGAAAGGGCATATTAGTAAAATACTATTTTATTTATAACTCACATCATATAATTTTCTCTCTTTCATTTATTAGTCAATTAATCATTATTATCTTACATATAATCTACAAAACCTATACATATCAAAATTTTCCTACATATACCCTACAGATTATAGAATTTTATCCTACATAATCGAAATTTATCCTACACACCGCGAAATATATCCTACACAACTCGTAATTTATCATACACAAATAGTAATTTATTCTACACTTTAAATCAAGTTGTTTTTTTAATTTGGAAAAAAGTATATATTTTGAAAAGGAGTTACACATTTAATTTAGTTAGTTATTAAAGTGGAAGAATACAAATTAATGATTTATGTAAGTTTACCAATATACCCTTATATTAAAATTAAATGCAAATATTAAAAGAAGTAAAATGAAGCATTCTTATTGGTTGAAACTTCTTCTTTTTTCTTCTTACAAAAAAATTCTTCTCATTTGAACCCTCCACTAATTAATAATCCATAATAAGATCAAAACTTTACAATCCATTCATCTTAGTCTAGGTAGTATGAAGTCTTTAGCCAAGCGTAATCAAAGTTAAACACAAAGAAGAAGTATTTTCAAAGACAAGAAACTTGATTAAAGAACGAAAGTTAAGAACAAGAGAACTGAATGCAAAACAAACGACCTAGATGCTTCCTTGAGCTTCTAACCTTTAACCGCTACTTCCAAGACTTCAAAAACGCTCCAAAATCAGCTAAGAATTCGTCCAAGTTGCTGCTAGTTCGTGATTAGGGTTGGACATGTTGATTAATGATGTTTATATACCTTTTCCTTGCAAGAATCTTGAGATGACAATCGAACCCGAACCCGATGGGTAAACCCGAAACCCGACACATCTGGGACGGGTTTGGGGTTGGTTAATCAGGTTTGGGACGGGTTTGGGACTAGTTTTTATTTTTTTCGCGGGTTTGGGATGGGTTTGGGATTTGGTGATATACCCGTTTACCCGACCCAATTACCCGATAAAGTAAACCCGTTTACATGATTGTTTACCCAGTATAATTTCTTTTATATTTTTAAATATGTAAATATATAATACATCTTTTTTTTCTATAGACATAGGTTGGATCCATTCTTTGCATATGATTATGATTATGATGATTTATTAATGTTGTACAAGAATGTCCATGGTGGTAAGTGTAGGAAAAAGATAATTAGAGGTATTGTGATGGTTACAACTTGGGCTTTATGGAACACTCGGAATGTAAAGATCTTCCAATATAAAGATACGAACGTAATGGAGGTGGTGTCTGAAGTGAAATCAAGGTCTTTTTTATGGTTAAAAAATAGGGCGAACTTTAAATGTGTAGTTTGGAAGGATTCGGCCACTTATCCATTGTACATGTGTAATTAGTTTTGGCGGTTCTCGCGTTTGAGAGCTAGCTGTGTTTAATGAAAGTCAATGTTAAAAAAATTAGGTATTTTATCTTGTATATATTATAGTTATTTGATATACTTCTGTAGTGATATTACTAAATGTAACTAATTAGTAGTTACCCGATGGGTTTTAGGTCGGGTATACTCAACGGGTAAACTTTTTAAAATTAATGGGTTACCCGAAATTCGCGGGTATACCCGATACCCGATGGGTATTTACCCGCTAGAAACCCGACGGGTTTTGGGACGGCTTTGGGACAAGCATATCTAATCGGGTTTGGGGTTGGGATTATCTAAACCCGTCCCAAACCCGACCCATTGCCATCCCTACAAGAATCCAACATGAAAACCAACTGGTGCATGAAATCAACCCCTTCGCATGACGGGAAGGGGATTTGTTCAATCCAGTCGCGTAGCGCGGCGCCTACAAATTGAATTTTACTATTTAATATCATGGTGCTACGTGATGGTGTTTCCATGACTTGGTGGCGTGACGCCACGAGTGTTTTTCCAGCATTTCTTCGTTTTTTCGACTCCCGTTCACCTGCGACACGTCCGGTTCTCGTTGCTAACTTCTTTTTCAGCATATTTCCTGAGTTTTTCCATCTTTTCGGCAACCGAGACCTGCATTTTATCAAACTATCAATAGTAGCTAATTCTAACTAAAAATCAATGAAAATGAAACAAACATTATACAAACTAAACAGGATAAATGTATGCATTTTGCAATACATCAATCAACTAAACTTGATTCGACTATGTTTGACCAAACATGTTAAAATAAGTTTTGCACAATAAACTTCAACATGTTAAATGAGAGTTATCATTAATCAGCTAGGTTCGTTTTAACTTTATTTGATGAAATAATATACTGAAAATCAGATTTGAGTTTAAAATATTAAAATCAAGTTTTGTGTGGAGTCTATAAGGGCTAAAAATATTAAAAAATAAATTTAACATGTTAAATGAGTGTTTGCATTGATAAACTAAACTCGATTCAACTTTGTTTGACCAAACATGTTAAAATAAATTTTGTATGATAAACTTCAACATGTTAAACGAGAGTTAGCATTGATCAACTAAGTTCGTTTCAACTTTATTTGACCAATTTTTTTTGAACGGCCAACAGAATCAATCTCGAGCACTCTCGGGGCACCCACTGGACAAACGGAGTACTCCGAGAGTAACCGCAGTCCACCCCTAATTCCGGGGAAAACCCGATAACCCACCCGCCCGTAGGCACGACGTTGAAATTACCGGTAAAACCCGTTTGGCTCAAGGATCCAACCCAGGTTTCCCTGGGTCTCCTATCATTGCTCACCAGTGCCTCACTCTGCACCAAGTGGGAGTTGAACCTGCATCTCTCAAGAGAAATGCAAGCCCTCTCCCACTTGATCTAGAGATCATTGGCTATATGACCAACTTATATATTGAATTTTGGATTATAGTTCTAAATATTAAAATAAAGTTTTGTGTGGAGTCAATGTAGGCTCAAAATATAAAAATAAAATATTTTAACATGTTAAATGTTAAATGAGAGTTTACAATTGATCAACTAAACTCGTTTCGACTTTGTATGACCAAACATGTTAAAATAAGTTTTGTACAATAAACATCAACATGTATAGAGAGTTAGCATGGATCAACTAAGCTCGTTTCAACTTTATTTGAGCAAATTATATATTGAATTTCACATTAGGGTTAAAATATTAAAATAAAGTTTTGTGTGGACTCTATACGAGCTCAAAATATTGGAGTAAATAATTTAAGCAAATTATTTATGGAATTTTGAATTAGAATTCCAAATATTAAAAAGATGTTTTATGTGGAGTCTATACGGTCTCAAATATTAAAATAAATAAATTTAACTTGTTAAATGAGCGTTTGCATTGATCAACCGAACTTGATTCGACTTTGTTTGACCAAACATGTTAAAATAAGTTTTGTACTATAAACTTTAACATTTTAATGAGAATTAACATTGATCAACTAGGTTCATTTCAACCTTATTTGATGTAATGACATATTGAGCTTTTGATTAGAGTTTAAAATATTAAAATAAAGTTTTGTGTGAATTCTGTACGGGCTCAAGATATTAAAATAAATAAATTTAACATGTTAAATGAGCGTTTGCATTGATCAACTAAACTTGATTCGACTTTGTTTGACCAAACATGTTAAAATAAATTTCGTATGATAAACTTTAATGTTTTAAATGAGAGTTAGCATTGATCAACTAAGTTCTTTTTAAATTTAATTGATGAAATGATATATTGAATTTCAGATTAGAGTTTAAAATATTAAAATAAAGTTTTGTGTGGAGTCTATATAGGTTAGAAATATTAAAATAAATAAATTAAACATGTTAAAGGAATGTTTGTATTGATAAACTAAACTCGATTCGACTTTTTTTGACAAAACATGTTAAAATAAGTTTTGTACAGGCATTGAATAACTAGGTTCGTTTTAACTTTATTTTATTAAATGATATATTAAATTTTGGATTAGAGTTTAAAATATTAAAATAAAGTTCTGTATGGAGTCTATATGGTCTAAAAATATTAAAATAACTAAATTTAACATGGTAAACAAGCGTTCGCATTGATAAATTAAACTCGATTTGATTTTGTTTGACCAAACATGTTAAAATAAATTTTGTACGATAAACTTCAACACATTAAATGAGAGTTAGCAGGGATCAACTAAGTTTGTTTCAACTTATATATAGAATTTCATATTAGGGTTAAAATATTCAAATAAAGTTTTGTGTAGAGTCTATACGAGCTCAAAATATTGGAGTAAAGAATTTTAACATGTTAAATGAGCGTTTGTATTGATCAACTAAACTCGATTCGATTTTATTTGACGAAACATGTTAAAATAAGTTTTGTACTACAAACTTTAACATGTTAAATAAGAGTTAACATTGATCAACTAGGTTCGTTTCTATTTTATTTGATGAAATGACATATTGAATTTCTGATTAGAGTTTAAAATATTAAAATAAAGTTATGTGTGGAGTCTATACAGGCTCAAGATATTAAATTAAATAAATTAACATGTTAAATAAGCGTTTGCATTAATCAACTAAACTCGATTCAACTTTGTTTGACCAAACATGTTAAAATAAGTTTTATACGATAAACTTCAACATGTTAAATGAGAGTTAACATTGATCAACTAGGTTCATTTTAATTTTATTTGATGAAAAGATATATTGAATATCGTATTATAGTTTAAAATAGTTAAATAAAGTTTTGTGCATTGATAAACTAAACTTGATTCGACTTTCTTTGACCAATCATGTTAAAATAAGTTTTGTATGACAAACTTCAACATGTTAGAGTTAGCATTGATTAACTAGGTTTGTTTTAACTTCATTTAAGAAATGATATATTGAATTTCAGATTAGAGTTTAAAATATTAAAATAAAGTTTTGTGTGGAGTCTATATAGGCTAAAAATATTAAAATAATTAAATTTAAGATGTTAAATGAGTGTTTGCATTGATAAACTAAACTCGATTCGACTTTTTTGATAAAACATGTTAAAATAAGTTTTCTACGATAACTTTAACATGTTAAATGAGAGTTAGCATTGATCAACTAGGTTCGTTTTAACTTTATTTTATGAAATGATATATTGAATTTCGGATTAGAGTTTAAAATATTAAAATTAAGTTTTGTATGGAGTCTATATGGGCTAAAAATATTAAAATAAATAAATTTAACATGCTAAATGGGTGTTTGCATTATAAATTTTGTACAATAAACTTCAACATGTTAAATGAGAGTTAGCATTGATCAACTAAGTTTGTTTCAACTTTATTTGACCAAATTATTTATTGAATTTCGGATTACAGTTCAAAATATTAAATAAAGTTTTGTGTGTAATCTATATAGGCTCAAAATATTAAAATAAATAAATTTAACATAAACGAGAGTTTGCATTGATCAACTAAACTCGATTCGACTTTGTTCGACAAAACATGTTAAAATAAGTTTTGTACGATAAAATTCAGTATGTATTAGAGTTAGCATTGATCAACTAAATTCGTTTCAACTTTATTTGAGTAAATTATATATTGAATTTCAGATTAGGGTTAAAATATTGAAATAAAGTTTTGTGTGGAGTCTATACGAACTCAAAATATTGGAGTAAATAATTTTCACATGTTAAATGAGTGTTTGTATTGATCAACTAAACTCGGTTCGACTATGTTTGACCAAACATGTTAAAATAAGTTTGTATCATAAACTTCAACATGTTAAATGAGAGTTAGCATTTAACTAAGTTTGTTTCAACTTTATTTGACCAAATTATTTATGGAATTTCGAATTAGAGTTCCAAATATTAAAATGAAGTTTTATGTGGAGTCTATATGGGCTCAAAATATTAAAATAAATAAATTTAACTTGTTAAACAAGCGTTTCATTGATCAACTGAACTCGATTCGACTTTCTTTGATCAAACATGTTAAACTAAGTTTTGTATTATAAACTTTAACATGTTAAATGAGAGTTTGCATTGATTAACTAGGTTTGTTTTAACTTTATTTTATTAAATTATATGTTGGATTTCGGTTTAGAGTTCAAAATATTAAAATAAAGTTTTTGTCTAGAGTCTATAGGGGTTCAAAATATTAAAATAAAAAAAATTAACATGCTAAATGAGCGTTTGAATTGATCAACTAAACTCGATTCAACTTTGTTTGACCGAACATGTTAAAATAGTTTTTGTACGATAAACCTCAACATGTTAAATGAGAGTTAACATTGATCAACTAAGTTCGTTTCAACTTTTTTGACCAAATTGTATATTGAATTTCAGATTATAGTTCAAAATATTAAAATAATGTTTTGTGTGGAGTTTTTGCAGGCACAAAATATTAAAATAAATAATTTAACATGGTAAACGAGCGTTTGCATTGATCAACTTAACTCTATTCGACTTTGTTTGACCAAACACGTTAAAATAAGTTTTGCACGATAAACTTCAACATGTTATATGAGAGTTAGCACTCATTAACTAAGTTCGTTTCAACTTTATTTGAGCAAATTGTATATTGAATTTCGGATTAGAGTACAACTTTAGTTGAGTAAATTATGTGTCTTGGAGACTTAATATCTAACTATATAGTATTTAAAAAAATCAGGTTAAATAAGACGTGTTTGTCTCAACCAGTGAATACACAAGTAGTGATCGAGCTCTACTTCATGTCGAGCTTAACCCGTAAACACAACCCATTTATAACCCCTGAACATAAGTCAATGTGTTCAATAATTAACCAACAAAAAACCCTAAAAAAATCACCTCTCTTACTAAAACATCGTTGTTTAACATTTACTTTCCCAATAACAAACAACAATCAAAACCTAGATTATCCTTGCTTTAAGTACAGAGCACAACTTTTTTAAAATAACCTATGGCATACCCATATACAGTCTTGTAATTCAGTCTTAGTTTAAAAATTGTTAAAACTAGAACTGCGACCCGCCGTAATGCGGCGAGGATTCTTTAGTTATAACTAAGTCGATCTAGGACCTGCATGTTATGTTAAACTTGTCAAACGAAAATAATATAGACGATGTAAAAACGTTCACCCACACAAGCACGTTGTGTCGTGCTAACTTGCAAAATTTAGAACGAAACGTAAAAACGTTAAACCAAAGACGCACGTTGCGATGTGTTAAGTCACAAAATTTAGAACCAATCACAAAACGAAAAATTTGCGGAAAATGAAAACTATAAAGGACCAAAGTTGAAAGTAAAAAAAGTTGTGAGGATAGATTGCAAAAGATAAACAGTTTTGGGTTAAAAGTAAAAAAACAAATAGTTTTGGGTTAAAAGTAATTTGTGAAATACTTTTGGGTGAAATGTATTATCACACATGCACGTTGCGCCGTGTTTACTTGCAAAATTTGAAACAAAACATAAAAAAGTTGAACCACAGTCGTACGTTGCGTCGTATTAACTTGAAAAATTTAGAACTGTACGTAAAACGAAATTTGCGAAAGATGAAAAGTATAAGTAACAAAAATTGTGAAGTTAAATTGCAAATAATGAAAAGTTTTGGGTTAAAGTTAAAAAACAAATTATATAGGGTTAAAATTGCAAAATGTAAAAACCTTTGGATTAAAAGTAAAAAATCAAGTTTTTTTTAAAAAAGTCATAAAACACAAATACAAATTGTATTGCATATTTTTGTTTCTTATTTATAGTATAATAATAAAATAAAATAAAATAAAATAAAATAAAATAGTATGTGAGTAGTCCCAACCCTATCAACTCCACCATCTATTTGGTGTTTGGATAAACTAGTGTTATACACGTTTTGGACTTGTAAAGAGATGGTAAGGCCCATACAGCCCAATCCTCCTAAGCATAAAATAAAAAAGTTAAATGTCATTTTAGGTCATGTGGTTTGGGCTATTTTGACAGTTTAGTCTAAAGGTTTCATTTTTAACCTGTGGGTCTAAAAAGGTTTCACAGTTGCCATTTTAGTCCATTGGGTTAACTTCATCCATTTTTTCTGTTAACGAGAAGGCCAATTTGATCATTTTGTATGTAATTATGTTAACTAAAAGGGCAATTCAGCCATATAAAATGACCGAATTAGCCTTCTCGTTAATAGAAAAAACGGATGAAGTTAACCCAGTGGACTAAAATGGCAACGGTGAAACCTTTTTGGACCCACAGGTTAAAAATGAAACCTTTAGACTAAACTGACAAAATAACCCAAACCACAAGGACTAAAATGACATTTAACTCTAAAATAAAATCACCACCGTCATGTACGGTCTTAAATGGGGACATGCTCGGAAGGAAGGAAGGAGGCTCCGGCGAGAGGGACGGTAGGTAGGTTTCAAAAGGGCGGTTGCCACCCACCTTTCTTGCCACTGCATCATCATCATTATGATGTTGAGCCCATGACTTATTCGTTCCCCATTTTATCAACAGCCCTTCATGATCAACAACAGCATCCAGAACAATAAACATCTTGTGAGAAAATGACCAAATTATCCCTTTCTTCTCTTTCTTTCTTTCTCTCTCTATGTATATATCTATCTGTACCCCGGCGATGAAGATTTTGTTCTGCATACAGTATATTATTCCGAGCATAAGTTAGCGGACATTGTGTGAAAGTGGGCCCGTATCTTGGCGGGGCAACACGGGTTGTGGTGCAGCCATGGCGGTGTCCGATCCACTTTGTCTGCTTTCATATTTGCAGATCTGAGCCAAGAAACACAGATTGTTGTCGAATATTAATTTGACTCAGACGAAATGAGGCGATTTCAGAGGAGAAGGTTTTTAAGGGTGGTTGCCCTTCTCTTTCAAAGTCCGATTTTGACTTTCTATAGTCAAACATCCGTTCTTTGAAGCCCATGATTTTCTTCATAAATTAACAACCCTTCATTTTTCAAAAATAATAGTTGTTATTATTATTATTATTATTATTTATTATAGTTAGGGGGTGTTTGGCTAAGCTTATTTAATTGCACGGAATCTCAGTCCATAATTTCAATTCTTGTCTGTTGAAGATGATGATGAGTTTTAAGAGGCTGTGATGATCAATTTCAATGCATCTGAGCAAAGATGAGATTATCCGCATCTTGGCAGGGCAACCCGGATGGTCATGTGGTTTCTCATGGCAACCGTAAGTATGCAGCCATGCCAGGTTTTTCCACTCTGTTCGATTGTTTACAAATCTGAGCCTCATAATCGTTTTATAAACAGTACTGGTATACATCTGTCATGTTTTTGGTTTTGGTACTTCAATGATGCCACAAAAGCGGTATGATTGCCGGTTGGTTTTGACTTACGGGCCGAAACCATCAACCATCACTTTATAAAATGCTGGAGATTATAGGCCGATTACCAATATACACGTTCTAGATTATCGTAAGGCCCATGTATCCCAGGCGTCATGATGTAAATAATAGCTTTAGTTTATTTATTTGAAGAATAGTATTAATTTTTATTATATAAAAACATTTTAAGGTTTTTTTTCTTGTACGTTTTTTTTTCTCAGGCCGGCGCTTTTTTTGCGCCTAGGCCTCAGGCGAGGCCTATGCGCCTTGAGTGCGCCTAACGCCTTTAATAACCATGAAATAAGCTACAAGATTTTCGTGATTTAAAAGGCTATGATGATCTGTTTTAGGGATTTGAACAATTTTGAGATTATCTGCATCTTGGCAGGGCAATCTGCATGGTTATGTGAAACAAAGATCTATATCTCTTTGTATACATCTGTCATGTTTTTGGTTTTGGTACTTTCAATGATGCGATTTTGGTAGCATAAGACGCTCTTTTTTCAACCATATATAAAACTTACTTGTCTTCGAATATTCGGTAAATGATGCTTGGCGCCTCAGGCTCTAGTGATTCCAACACATTTGGGATTATCTGCATCTTGGCAGGGCAACTCGGATGGTTATGTGAAACAAAGATGTATATCTCTCTGTTTTGCATTGCATCTAGTAAGTATGCAGCCATGACAGTGTATCCGTTTTGTTCAGTTGTTTATAAATCTGAGCCTCATAATGAAAGTATTGGATCATGTTGAGCTGATTACTTTGTCCTCGGTTATCGGACCTTAGCTGGCATATCGGTTTGAAAAATCGGTAATAATATCGGTGGCGATAATATCGGTGATAGATACCACCGATATATCGCCGATATTTTGTATTTCTGATATCGGTCATCTCACCGACAATATCAACTATAGTCACATAATTCGCTGGTGATAGAGAATTCAATCGTGATAGAGAAGAAATGGTGGCTAATCGAAGTTGTTGAATCGAAGCTTACCTGCTGATCGAACCTTCCCTTCCCTGCTGAATCGTAGAATGAAAGAAGATCAGTCTGTCGGCTGTTTGTTTTTTAGGTTTAGAAGATGGAGGAGCGAACAGGGGAGGAGATAGACAAGAGGACGGCCGCTGCTTTACATGATGCTTCTTGGCATGGCACTCTGTATGGCTATGTGAATGATTTTTGATCCTTCACATTGAAAGCATTACAGTTTGCAACCGTAGCTGATTTGGGTTATGTTTTATGTCTAGCGGGTTAAATAGCCTTACCAGTTTGATTTGGGTTATGTTTTGTGTGTAGCGGGTTAAATGGCCTGATGAAAGGTGCGCCCAATATGTATTTTAATGCATAAAACCCATTGGGTTTCTTATCTCATTGGTAACAAAACAGTCAATTGTATATCTATACCTCTGCATCTGTGTTGGCGATGAAGATTTTCGTTCTGCATATAATATATTATTATTCCGAGCATAATAATAATAGGTTAGCGGATGTTGTGTGAAAGTGGGCCCGTATCTTGGCGGGGCAACACGGGTTATGGTGCAGCCATGGCAGTGTCTGACCCACTTTGTCCGCTTTCATATGTGCAGATCTGAGCCTAAAAACACACTCTTTGTTCTCAAATATTATTTTGACTCGGACGAAATGAGGCGATTTCAGAGAAGAAGGTTTTTAAGGGTGGTGCCCTTCTCTTTCAATATCCGATTTTGATTTTTTTTAAGTCAAATATCCGTTTTTTGAAGCCCATGATTTTCTTCATAAATTAACAACCCTTCATCTTTCAAAGATAACAGTTATTTTTATTATTTATTGGAGTTAATTGTACGGATGTTCTAAAGAAGTTAATGGATGATATTGAATTGCTGGAACTCAGTCCATAATTTCAATTTTTGTCTGTTGGATGGTGATTTGATGAGTTTTAAAGGCTGTGATGATTCATTTCAAGCCCAAGATGAGATTGTCCGCATCTTGGTAGGGCAACCCGGATGGTCATGTGGTTTCAAATGGCAACCGTAAGTATGCAGCCATGGCGGATTTATCCACTCTGTTTGATTGTTTACAAATCTGAGCCTCATTATCGTTTTATAACATCGACAACACTACTGGTATACATTTGTCATGTTTTTGGTACATTCAATGATGCCAGCACTGAACGCACAAAAGCGGTACGATTGCTGGTTGGTTTTGACTTACTTGGCCGAAACCAAGCAGGTTTTGCTCAAAATTCGGTTTGTGCACCTCTACAATCAGCCATCACTTGGTACGATTGCCGGTTGGTTTTGACTTACTTGGCCAATTACCAATATACACGTGCCCATGTATCCCAGCCGTCATGATGTAAATAAGCTACAAGATTTTTCGTGATTTAAAAGGCTATGATGATCAATTTTAGTGATTTGAACAATTTTGAGATTATCTGCATCTTGGCCGGGCAACTCGGATGGTTATGTGAAACAAAGATCTATATATCTCTCTGTTTTGCATTGCATCTAGTAAGTATGCAGCCGTGGCGGTGTATCCGTTTTGTTCAGTTGTTTATAAATCTGAGCCTCATAATGAAAGTATTGGATCATGTTGAGCTGATTACTTTGTCCCCGTTGTTCATGATTAATCAACAGCCTTGAGGGAGATAAACCGTGTATTGTTATTGATATTATTTGTGATACAAAGAAGACCTATAAATAGGAGCATGGCCTAGCTATTACAAGGAAAGTAAATCATGTACAATCAATGAAATAAATCAATGGTAAATAATATATGATCATGTAAATCTCTGCCTTTAATTCTGTCTAATATTCCCCCGCAAGTTAAGGGCGGGGAGCGACCTGCAACTTGGATCGTAGAAAGATGAATCTTTGTGAGGATAGCGGCTTGGTAAAGACATCAGCAATCTGGTCATTGGTGGAGATAAACTTTAATTCCCAAGAAGTAGTGAAGTTGGCCCAAGTCTTTTATAGCAAAAGAGGCATTTAATTGCTTAATGATACCTGAGATAGCCGAGTTGTTGTTGCCAGTGATGATAATATCATCGACATAAACCAGAATGTAAACCAAGGTTGCACCGTGTTTGAGAATAAAGAGGGAGGGATCCGTTTTGGACCCTCGAAAACCCAGCTGCTGTAGAACAGTGGAAAGCCGATGGAACCAGGCTCTGGGCGCTTGTTTGAGCCCATATAGAGATCGATGGAGTAAGCATACATGGTTAGGTTTGCTGGGGTCTGCAAAACCTGGAGGCTGTTTCATGTATATAGTCTCAGAAATATCACCATGAAGAAAGGCATTTTCCACATCGAGTTGGCGAAGAGGCCATTGTTGAGTAACAGCAAGAGATAAAATTACTCTGATTGTTGTCGGCTTGATGACAGGACTGAATGTTTCATGATAATCAACACCAGGTTTTTGATGAAAACCCTTTGCCACGAGTCTGGCTTTGTAGCGAGTGAGCTTCCCCTGGGCATCCGACTTTAACCTGTAAACCCACTTGCAATCAATTAAGTTAGAGTGATTATCATAAGGGACCAAGGACCAAGTTCCGTTCTTGAGAAGCGCTTGATACTCCTGGTTCATGGCATGACGCCACTCAGGAGATGTGTTGGCAGCGGTAAAGGTAGTGGGAACGGTAGGGTTGGAAGAAGTGGTGGCAGAATAGGCAGATGGAGTGTAGAACTGTGTTTGTTTTGGGTTTTGTCTTAGATTAGATGGTCTAGGACGAGGAGGTGGGGTTGGAAAGTTCGAGGATGGGCCGGTTTGAGGTTGAGTTGAGGCTGGTGGAGCCGAGTCAGCTTGAGCCGAGGCTGGTTCAGCTTGAGCCGAGGCTGATTGAGCTGAGGCTGGTTCGGACGAGGGTGGGTTGGAGTTTGAATGGTTTTGAGTGGTGGAGGGTGGTGATTGTGGGGCCGATTGTTCATCAGTGAAGCAAGGAGGTGGGTCTGGAAATATGGAGACGGGGGTGGGTATAGTTGGAGTAGGTGAAGGTTGGGGAGGGTTATAGGGAAAGACGTGTTCATTGAAACGAACGTACCGGGCAATGTAAATGCGCTCGGTGGCAAGATCGAAGCACCGATAACCGTGGTGAGATGGACTATAACCAAGAAAGACACATGGTGTAGAGCGGAAGTCCATTTTGTGATGGTTATAGGAGCGCAAGTAGGGAAAGCATTGACAACCAAAGACACGCAGGAAGGTGTAATCTGGTTTGCGGTTGTGGAGTTGTTGGTAAGGAGATTTATTGGAGGAAGTGCGGGAAGGAAGACGGTTTATGAGATAGACGGCTGTTTCAAAGGCGTAGTGCCAGAATCTTTGTGGGAGATTGGCTTGGGCTAGGAGGGTGAGACCTGTTTCAACAACGTGGCGATTTCGACGCTCAACGGTTCCGTTTTGGGCACTGGTATATGGACAAGAGCGTCGATGAATGATGCCAAGGGAGGTAAAAAAGGGTGATAAGTTTCGGAATTCTCCTCCCCAATCAGTTTGAACACTTTTAAGTTTGGTATTAAATTGTCTTTCGACCATGGTTAAGAAGTTTTTAAAAGTGGTATAGACATCAGATTTTTTTGTCAAGGGAAAGTACCACATAAAACGTGAATGATGATCAACGCATAATAGAAAAAATTGATAACCATCATTGGACAATGTGGGCGAGGGCCCCCAAACATCACAATATACCAAATCCAAAACATTATGGCTGCGAAAATTAGAAAGAGGTAAACAAAGTTTAGAAGATTTTCCTAATTGGCATGCAGTACATAAAGAAGAACAACGTTTGGTAGTAACGGGTAAAGAAAAACTGGAAATAACAGTATCAAAAGCACGTTGATGAGGATGACCGAGGCGTTGATGCCAAACAGTAGAGGGAGCTTTGATGGATGTGAATGCAAGCTTTGGAATGGACTTGAACCTGGGGAGGCGAAGAGTATAAAGACCGTTCTCACTTGGACCCGTTAGGAGGGTAGTGTGTGTAGACTCGTCCTTCACAACAAAAAAGGAAGAGTGAAATTCAAAGAAGACGTTATTTTCAAGACAAAATTGTTGGACAGATAAAAGGTTTTGTTTTAGGTTTGGTACATGTAGAATATTAGATAGATTAAAGGTTTTGTTGGGTGAGTAGAATTTTGAAGAGCCAATATGGAAAATAGGAAGAGGATTACCGTCGCCAACATGGAGTGAGTCATTACCGTGATAACATTCGGAGTGGTCAAGGCTTGACAAGTCAGGAGTTGCGGTCTGGTTGCAGCCGGTGTCAGGTTTCCACATATCATATTGTGATCCAACATCTGAAAAATTAGCAAAGTTCGCCTGAGTAGGCTGCCTAGATGAGGAAGAAGCTGGCTGATTAGGACATTGGGATGGAATATGACCTATCCCACACCTGTTGCAGTGACCGTACACCATTTGTTGTGTGGATGCCCATGAAAACTTGTTAGAAGGGCCAGTATCACGGCTGTCACGGTTCCTGTTGGAAGCACCACGTGAGTTACCTCGAAAATTACCACGGCGTTGGCCCCGGTTGCTGTTGGAGCCAGAAAAGGAGCGAGTAGTATAATTGGCTTGTGGTTGCGGGGTAGAGGATGAAAGAGGGTTGAGTTGATACCCCAGTTGATTGGCTAGAAGTTGAAGGTTAGAAAGTTGAGATTGGACAACATTGAGGTTGGGTTGATTGATTTCGGTTGAGGCTGCAAAAGCCTGTGGTGGGGCAGCAGTGTTTGATGGGCTGCGATGAACACTAAGCATGTAGTCGTGATCGTGAAGAAGACCATGAAGTTCGTTAAAAGCTACAGGTGGTTGCCGGGTCAAAAGATTAGATTTGAGGCCGTGGTATTCCTCCCTGAGGCCCGATATAACGAGCATAACAAGGTCTTTGTCCTTCATAGGTTCACCAATGTTTGCAAGGGCAGAGGCGTATTCCTGTGCTCGAGTGAGGTATTCGGTTGGTTTTTCATCTCCCTTCATCATTATTCTAAGAAGTTGGGTTTTTAAAGTGTACTCACGTGAAGAGGTGTTTGGAGCATAAGCACGTTCGGTTTGACCTTGAACATGCTGGAAGGCGGCTTCAGAAATGGTGGAGGTGAGGATCATGCGGATGTGGGCATCATTCGTTATCCAGTGGGGATAACTAGGGTTGTCAGATGTGGTGGAGCCTGATGTAACAGTTTTGGCTGGGCAGGGTATGGTTCCATCTATGTAACCGTATAGGTTGTTGCAGATGAAGAAGGGTTCGATCATGGCTTTCCAATGACCATAGTTTGTGGGTGTTAGGCTGAATGCGAATTTATGGGAGTTCAAGGTTGTTTTCTCTGTTGCAGTTAGGGCGGTGATGGCTGCCATGGGTGGAGTAAGGGCTGAAGAGAAGGCCGAAGGTTGGTCGGCTGCCGAATGTTGGTCGGCTGTTTAGATTAGGGTTTACTTGGCTCTGATACCAAGATAAACCGTGTATTGTTATTGATATTATTTGTGATACAAAGAAGACCTATAAATAGGAGCATGGCCTAGCTATTACAAGGAAAGTAAATCATGTACAATCAATGAAATAAATCAATGGTAAATAATATATGATCATGTAAATCTCTGCCTTTAATTCTGTCTAATAGAGGGGAAGAAACCGAAGTTGAAGGGTGAACATTTGTCGCATTTTAAGAGGCTGTGACCGTGTGACGATGAATGTCATTGCAATCAAGTGGATTTGAGCAAAGTTGAGATTGTCTGCATCCTGGCGGGGCAATCTGCATGGTTATGTGAACTAATTTTGTGTCTTTCACATTTAGCAATTTTTTGCTGATGTAAGCCTCATTTCACACCGCATGAAAAGATCTGCTAGTGGAATGTCTGAACCATTCAGACATCTACTCGCGAAACTAACAGTCTGAACCATTAAGTGTGCTGAAGCAGTAAGAGTAAGAGGTCTGAACCATTAAGAGTTCCATTAAGAGCTAAACAAACAGCCCCTTACAGATCTGAGCCGTTAATGAGAAATCATGTTGAATTTCGAGCTTAAAAGTCATAGAGAAAGGTAACATCACTAAGATGTCATGCAATGATGCAATATATACGACTTGAAGTCCGATTTTGACTTTATTAGTTTTGTTACTAAACTGTTAAAGAACAGATACTACACTTGATCTTAGCCAAAAGGCTGAGAAAGGCATGCATTAATTTTGTTACAGCTGATTATCTGATTTTGATTGTTCATCATTATCATTGGTAACGGAACAGTCAATTGTATATCTATACTTCTGCATCTGTGTTGGCGATGAAGATTTCGTTCTGCATATACTATATTATTATTCTGAGCATAATAATAAGTTAGCGGATGTTGTTGAAATGGGCCCGTATCTTGGCGGGGCAACACGGGTTGTGGTGCAGCCATGGCGGTGTCTGACTTGCTTTGTCCGCTTTCTTATTTGTAGATCTGAGCCCAAAAAACACAATTTGTTCTCGAATATTATTCTCACTCAGACGAAATGAGGCGATTTAAGAGGAGAAGGTTTTTAAGGGTGGTTGCCCTCCTCTGTCTAAAGTTCAATTTTGACTTTATTAAAAGTCAAACGTCGCTCTTTGAAGCCAAAGTTTGTTTTTTTTTCATGAATCAACAACATCATCATACTCAGTAAATCCCATCATACTCATGAATCAACAACCCTTTCATCTATTCTCAAACACAGAAAAACAGTTATGTCTGTTGCTGCTGCTGCTGCCAAACTTATTATTATTATTATTATTGTTGTTGTTGTTGTTGTTAATTACACGGATGCTCCTTTGGTATAAAAATTCGTGGATTAAGTTAAGTTGCTCCATTTCAATTTTAAGAGGCTGTGATGATTGAGTTTCAATGTGTCTGAGTGAAATCGAGCAAAGATGAGATTATCCGCATCTTGGCAGGGCAACCCAGGTGGTCATGTGATTGATTGAATGAGTTTGTGGTTTCACATGGCAACCGGTAGGTATGCACAAACAAAGATAAGATCCAAGATGTATTCAGGAATATTAATGTGGTATATACAAAGTTGCTCTAAACCAGTTTCATTTATGGTGGTCGGTAAATCCTTCCATTTCATTTCACCCTGTTTTCAATCGTGCTATTGTTTTTTGTAGCTTTGAAGTTGACATCGATGAACTTCTATGATATTGTTTATATTATCAATTGCGATTGTTGGTGTCTTCAGTCCTTTCATTGTTTGTGTGATCATATATGCTTCATGGGTTGGCTGCAAATCTTTCATATCGCGCATTAAGTTGATGCTTGCCTTGATTAGAAAATGAAGTTGATCACTTGGATGCAGTGTTTTAAGAGTCGCTAGGCGCTAGTCGGTCGGTGGGGTACCGATTAATCGGATTGAGATTTTTATATATAATTTTTAGTTATATATGTACACAAACATTTTTATATGTAATTTTGTAAAGTAGACATGTTTTAACCCCTCATTGGCCTATCTCTTTCTTTCTCTCTCTATATATATTTATGTATATATCTATCTATACCTCGGCGATGAAGATTTTGTTCTGCATATAATATATTATTCCGAGCATAATAATAATAAGTTAGCGGATGTTGTGTGAAATTGGGCACGTATCTTGGCAGGGCAACACGGGTTGTGATGCAGCCATGGCGGAGCCCCACCCTCTTTGTCCGCTTTCATATTTGCAGATCTGAGCCAAAAAACACACTTTGTTGTCGAATATTATTTTGACTCAGACAAAATGAGGCGATTTCAGAGGAGAAGGTTCTTAAGGGTGGTTGCCCTCCTCTTTCAAATTCCGATTTTGACTTTTTTTAGTCAAATATCCATTCTTTGAAGCCCATGATTTTCTTCACAAATCAACAACCCTTCATCTTTCAAAGATAACAGTTATTATTATTATTATTATTATTATTATTATTATTATTATTATTATTATTATTATTATTATTATTTACTAGAGTTAATTGCACGGTTGGTCCTGTAAAATCTTGAAATTGCTCCTAAAAAATTACATGGATGGTCCCTGTGATATATAACAAATTATAGATTAAAAAGTTCCATGTTTAAGAGGCTGTGATGATGAATTTCAATGCGGATGAGTGAAATCGGGCAAAGCTGAGATTATCCACATCTTGGTGGGGCAACCCGGATGGCCATGTGGTTTCACATGGCAACCGGTAAGTATGCAGCCATGCCGGATTTATCCACTTTTCTTGATTGTTTGCGGATCTGAGCCTCATTTCACACTTCAATTGATTATTTCGAGTTATGTTTAATGAGTAGTCTAGTGGGCTATAATTGTCCATCTTGGTGTTTGAACCCTCGCCCTCTAATACCTCTATAGACCAAATGCCCATTGCCGGTTTGTGCACCTCTATTGCCGATATAAATTCTGGGCGATGAAGATAATTTTCTGCGTTAAATTTTTCTGAGCTTTGGTTATTGGATGCTGGGTGAAACTCGGCTCGTAACTTGGCTTGGCAACACGATTTTTGTTGCAGCCATGGCGGTGGCCTCTCACCAGAAATCATGTTGAGGTTTTGAGATTAAGGTGCTGTTTGTTTTTTTCAGAGGTAAAATGTTTGTAGTCTGCGGACCACGGACCACATCTGTAGCAGACCGAGGTTGGTAAAAACATCACTAAAATGTCACGAAATGATGCAATATTTGCGACTTGAAGTCCGATTGTGACTTTATTAAATTTGTTACTAAACTGATAAGAATAGACACTACACTTGATCTTTAGCCATAAAGCCGAGAAAGTTATGCATTATTAGTGTATCTAAACATGATGCTTCTTGGCATAGTAAACTGCATGGCTATGTGAATGATTTTTGATCTGTCACATTGAATGCGGTAAGCTTGCAACCGTAGCTGATTTTATTCTGAGCATATAATATATTATAATTCTGAGCATAAATAATGATAAAAGTTAGCGGACATTGTGTGGAACAGTGGGCCTGTATCTTGGCGGGGCAACACGGGTTGTGGTGCAGCCATGGCGGTGTCTGACCCACTTTGTCCGCTTTCATATTTGCAGATCTGAGCCTAAAAACGCACTCTTTGTTCTCGAATATTATTTTGACTCAGACGAAATGAGGCGACTTCAGAGAAGAAGGTTTTTAAGGGTGGTGCCCTTCTCTTTCAAACTCCGATTTTGACTTTTTTTTAAGTCAAATATCCGTTTTTTGAAGCCCATGATTTTCTTCATAAATCAACAACCCTTCATCTTTCAAAGATGACAGTTCTTATCTATACTATCTATACTATATATATAATGCATATTCGAAGGGCAGATTTGGTCATTTGCCACTTTTTCGACATGTACAAGTCCTGAAAGCATGTTGTGCAATGCTCTAAAGCACAGATGGATTTCAAAGCTTTCATACACCCTGAAATCTCATGGGCGGGATTTTTGAAGCAGCGGCTATGGTAGATGTGGTATGATGGTGGAGCTATTAAATTGATGAGGTTTTGGTTCGGATTCATGACTTCATTCAGGTAATCTAGGGTTTTGTAAGTGGATCTGTCATCCTTGCTTATACATAAACACAAAATTTCTAGGTTTTTCTATGTTTTTGAGTTCTTGCCCTAATTTTATAAATATAATTAACCCCCTTTTTTCATGCCTTCTATTTTTCAGTTTTGATGCTAGGGTCAAATACCAGATGTGAGCAGTTTTGAGTTGCTTGGGTTCTGTCACAAACCCAGGCGGCACCGATGCCAGAGAGTAGTCCGTTGATGATGATGAGTTCTTCGGTGAGCATTTCCCTCTTTCATTCTTAATAAATTCTTCGATGCACACTGTTCTTTGCTGATTTATTGAATCTAGAATGTAATTTTGTGTTTGAGCGTAAAAATTTTGTTATAATTTGCGTTTGTTGTTAGCTAATTTTGGATTTTGTAGGTTCGTACTTTTCTAGGGTTTCAAAATATTCAACTCATTTCCATCTTTGAATTTATCTAATTGGTATGCCGATGCATTACTGATAAGAGTTGGGTTATGAATATAGCTCAAATCTATAGGAGATAACATATTGGTTGGTATAATCGCCCGTGTTTATGTCAAGCTTTAATTTAGATGGTAATTGGTTAGGATTTTAGCTTCCTGTAGACTCCAACCTGGATTAAATACTATCAAACATTCAATACCATCATCAATACCATGGTGGTTATGAACTTGTGCAATTGTACATGTACTAATGACCTTTTTTAAACAGGCGAGACCCCACTTTAATTCGATACAGAGCTTTATTACATATCTAGCTGCTTAAAACTGAAGATCAAACAAATATATGGTAGGTAACTGGCTCGGTCTTGGTCTTTTCGGGTTGGGTCCGTTCAAGACTGAATATGTATACTTTTAGGCTTAAATGTTTCACATTTTGGGTTTACTCGGACTGAATTCACCCCAAAATTAAGAGTTTAAGACTAAACAGAATATGCATAATTTAGATTAATCTGAGTTGCATGTTGTTAGATTCTTGCAGATTTCAACTTGAACCCGACCCGTTAGTTATACTTGTTAGCTAGATGCGTCAACTCATTTTTACTACCGAAATCCATTTAAGCCTGACCCAAACCTGTTTATTTCTCTTCTGGTTGGCATAATTCGACCCTGTTATGTTTTCTTTGGCCGCTAAATACACACAAAACCAACTCTTATGAGGCTTAAATCCGTGTCATTTCTTCATGATATATTGATAAGTAGAGGTGGGATCTACTGTAACTAAATGTTGTAGGACCAAATTCGACCTATTTCTGTTACGTGTAAACCTGAATCCTACCTGTTTTTTAAACAGGTCATGTAAGTTGACCTAAACCCATCGTATATACCGCGTTGCTCATCTCTTCCTTTCTTGTTGGCGTGTGTTCATTAACGTCGTTTTTTTCTCTGTTTTCAGGTATTTGTTACTGCTGACCGCACCTTTTTGCCCTTCAAGAACTGTTTTCTTATTATCCCTTTCTAATAACATCCCCGTTAGCACTACCGGCCGACGTTTATACATCTGTGTTGATTTATTTGACAAAAACCTAAGAGGACAGTGATTGAAGAGCAGGAATGCAGAGATCTGGGTCCCACTGTCGATTTTACACCTATCAGTCCATAATTTCAATTTTTGTCTGTTGAAGATGATTTGATGAGTTTTAAAGGCTGTGATGATCAATTTCAATGCTTTTGAGTGAAATCCAGCAAAGATGAGATTGTCCGCATCTTGGCATGGCAACCAGTAGGTATGCAGCCATGGCGGATTTATCCACTCTGTTCGATTGTTACAGATCTGAGCCTCATAATCGTTTTATAACATCGACAACAGTACTGGTATACACCTGTCATGTTTTCTGGTTTTGGTACATTCAATGATGCCAGCACTGAACGCACAAAAGCGGTACGATTGCTGGTTGGTTTTGACTTACTTGGCCGAAACCAAGCAGGTTTTGCTCAAAATCCGGTTTGTGCACCTCTACAATCAACCGTCACTTTATAAGTATACAAGATTAATTGTTGGAATTCACATGGCTTGCTTGGAAACTGGCCGGAATTTAGAGGTTTTGGTCGGAATATACAAGTTTTTTGCCGGAATCGCCGATTATTGGTTGGCCGACTAGCGATTAATAGACTGATTAACGAAAAATTACTCGGTTACTGGCCGACTAGTCGCCGCCTAGTCGCGATTTTTACAACACTGCTTTATATAGTGCTGGATGTTGTCATAGTTGTCAATAGCGATCGCTATAGCGCGCTACCCTATTATTGTTGTAGCGATGGATAGCGAGAATATCGACACTTATTTATTTATTTTTTTTATATAAATAGCAATTAAATATAGGAGTAAATTGCCATTTTAGTCCCTGAGTTTTGTCCAAATTTGCCATTTTAGTCCAAATAGTTTTTTTTTTTGCATCTGGGGTCCTGACTTTTCCCTTTTGTTGCCATTTTGATCACATACACTAACTCCATCCAAAAACACCATCTTTAACCAGGGGTATTTTGGGGATTTTCATTTTAAATGTTTTCAATTGCCATTTTGATCCAATTCCAAAAAATCAAAAAAATTTCAAAAAATCAAAAAAATTCCAAAAAATTCTAAAAAATCATAGAAATTCTAAAAAATTCTAAAAAATCCAAAAAATCTGTTTCGGCGCGAACCGTTTCGAACCCGAACCGTTTCGAGCTGAACCGTTTCGAACCCGAACCGTTTCGAGCTGAACCGTTTCGACGCGAACCGTTTCGACGCGAACCGTTTCGACCCGTACCGTTTCGAGCTGAACCGTTTCGAGCTGAACCGTTTCTACGCGAACCGTTTCGACCCGTACCGTTTCGACCCGAACCGTTTCGAGCTGAACCGTTACGACGAGAACCGTTTTTACCCGTTCCGTTTCGAGCTGAACCGTTTCGACGCGAACCGTTTCGACGCGAACCGTTTCGACGCGAACCGTTTCGAGCGACCGTTTCGAGCTGAACCGTTTCGAACCGAACCATTTCAAGCTGAACCGTTTCGAACCGAACCGTTTCGAGCCAAACCGTTTCGAGCCGAACCGTTTCTAGCTGAACCGTTTCGAGCCGAACCGTTTCTAGCCGAACCGTTTCGAGCTGAATCGTTTCAACGCGATCCGTGCCTCGAAACGGTACGGGTCGAAACGGTTCAGCTCGAAACGGTACGGGTCGAAACAGTTCAACTCGAAACGGTTCGGTTCGCGTCGAAACGGTTCGGTTCGAAACGGTTCGGCTCGAAACGGTTCGGCTCGAAACGGTTTGCGTCGAAACGGTACGGGTCGAAACGGTTCGCCTCGAAACGGTTCGGGTCGAAACGGTTCGCGTCGAAACGGCTCAGCTCGAAACGGTTCGGGTCGAAACGGTTCGGGTCGAAACGGTTCGGGCTCGAAACGGTTCGCGCCGAAACATTTTTTGTATTTTTTTAGAATTTATATTATTTTTTAGAATTTTTATTATTTTTTAGAATTTTTTTGATTTTTTGGAATTGGATCAAAATGGCAAATTGAAAACATTTAAAATGAAAATCCCCTAAATACCCCTGGTTAAAGATGGAGTTTTTGGATGGAGTTAGTGTATATGATCAAAATGGCAACAAAAGGGAAAAGTCAGGGACCCAGAGGCAAAAAAAAACTATTTGGACTAAAATGGCAAATTTGGACAAAACTCAGGGACTAAAATGGCAATTTACTCTAAATATAGTTATAAAATAGTTGGATTTTAGGTTTTTGTTAGAGTAAATTGCCATTTTAGTCCCTGAGTTTTGTCCAAATTTGCCATTTTAGTTCAAATAGTTTTTTTTTTGCCTCTGGGTCCCTGACTTTTCCCTTTTGTTGCCATTTTGATCACATACACTAACTCCATCCAAAAACACCATCTTTAACCAGGGGTATTTTGGGGATTTTCATTTTAAATGTTTTCAATTGCCATTTTGATCCAATTCCAAAAAATCAAAAAAATTTCAAAAAATCAAAAAAATCCAAAAAATTCTAAAAAATCATAGAAATTCTAAAAAATCCAAAAAATCGGTTTCGGCGCGAACCGTTTCGAACCCGAACCGTTTCGAGCTGAACCGTTTCGACGCGAACCGTTTCGACCCGTACCGTTTCGAGCTAACCGTTTCTACGCGAACCGTTTCGACCCGTACCGTTTCGACGAGAACCGTTTCGACGAGAACCGTTTTGACCCGTTCCGTTTCGAGCTGAACCGTTTCGACGCGAACCGTTTGTATTTTGATGCATAAAACCCATTGGGTTTGTTTAATGCATGAAAGGCTATGGTGATAAATTCCAGTGATTTCTCTAGGCATTCGAACAAATTTGAGATTATCTGCATCTTGGCAGGGCAACTCGGATGGTAAAATGTGAAACAAAGATTTATATCTCTCTGTTTTGCATTGCATCTAGCAAGTTTGCAGCCATGGCGTTGTGTCTCTTTTGTTTGATTTCTTACAGATCTGAGCCTCATAATGAATGTACTGGATCATGTTGAGCCGATGATTTTTGTACAGAAACCAAAAGCATACATATTTATTTATTGATTGAGAAAGGGTACACAAAATTGGAGGTTTTAAGCAAAGTTGGGATTAACCTCACCTTGGCGGGGCACACTATAAACAGTTCACCGTATTGTTGCTGCTGTTGATCACATAGTATTAGGGGGAAGGGGGTGGTTATCACTTGAAAAAATTCCATCAGTCACAACATCCAATCAAGTTCCGTCATGTCATGAATCATTATTCCATCACTCACAACCTTAATTCAACCTAAAAACTCCATTCCCGAGCCCCAATTCAGCCCGAAATGGTTCCGTGAAGTCTCGAAACCTCCAGTAACATTCCGTAATGTTCCTACCCAGGTTATTCTAATGAGTTAACCATAATCCCTTCCCGTTCCCAACTAAGAGTATAAATATCGAAATTCTTAAATTACTTACTTGCATAGCGCCTCGAACGAAAACACCTTCATACGAGCTTTCGGTTTGAGTTCAAGTATTTTAACTTTGATACTTGAATCCCTCAAACCTAGTCTCTGATACCAACTTGTAAGGACTAAAATTTCTTATTAAAAACATAGGAACTTAAACCATAAAAAGAAACAGGTCAAACATACAACTTAGAAAAATCAACCATAAACCTTAACTTAAAGAAAACAAGTTAACATGTCATAAAAGTTAACATCCAAAATCCGAAGAAACAACATAAACATAGATGACAAGAGTTCTAAATCCTTCTTAAAGATAAGTATTTACAAAAGACTAAAACATAACTTAGAAGTTTCCATCAAAAGTTTTGACCCATTTATCAAGTATCATAGCGGAAGCATGCTAGTCGGTGTGTCCATTCCAACATGGCATGGCCTATCAAGATGATTTACCTACATCCAATGTAAACAATTAGTCAATATAACTCAAACAATCTTATAGTTCGAACCTTTACTCAGACTTGATAGAATCATTACAAGTATTCATTCAATACACTTTCTAACGGAATTCGACATCATTCTTTTACTATGTTTTATACTTGATCATTCTTTTACAATGTTTTATACTTGATCAAACGTAAACTTTTCGAACTCGACATGTGACCCAATTCTACTCGTTCCACCCATATCACATTACAAACTTTTACATAAACTCAACTGATATTTGCAAATAACGAAGCTAGGATAATAACATATCATAAACATTACACATTACTAAAATCCATAAGTGTAAGAACTTAGCTTTGTCGTTGTTTGTTTGCGATCCGGAATGGCTTGAACCTTCTTCCTTAACTCCTACAATCCAAATCACACACTTTAATCTCACATTATCCTATTCATTATGTTCTTAATATATTCAAATTAGCAACTATTAACTCCCAATTCTAACCATTTAACATTGTAATATTATATGATCATTTCATTCAAGTATTATTACAAACACTTGGTGTGCATACCATTTTCAAAGCATAATGTACAAGTGTCATATGCATAATTTTACTAAATCATATCAAGATTAACAAGAACATTGAATTCAATTGAATTTTCATATATCCTTCCATCTAATTCAATTCCAAAACTAACAAGTTATCATTATGTGCATCATCATACATGACCCTTATACTAATTTAATTCATCATTGCATCTCATAACATCCCTATTTTATTTTAAGGGGGTTTTCATTTCTAATCATAAGGAACATCAAAATTCAAGTACAATTCAGCTTTTACATAATGATTCTATCAAATATTCATACTAAACTTCATTCAATTTCCCTGTTTGATTATAAGCCACTTATGAAAGTTCATCAAATCGTAAAATTCAACTTACCTCTTGTTAGATTAGCTTGGATGAACGATTCTATGTATTCATGCAGTAATTTAAGCCAAGATTTTCCTTCAATTTCTTTATTTTGTGAAGATGAGGGTTTTCCCCTCTTCTTTTCTTGTTCCCGGCAACACCTACACACACTCTATGTGTGTGGTGTGTTTTTTGTTTATTTTATATAATTAACTTTCATTCTTTTCACATTTGACCCCTCAAGTATGAACACTTATTTTAAATGGTCAAACACTTATTCTTTTTAGTTAAAGTTCTAATTTACCACGCTCCTAGTTATTTCTAGTAGCATACTATAGCAATATATATAAATGCAAATAATTAGATTTTGGGGCGTTACAAAACGGGCTTTAGAAATGCATTTAGGCCGAACAAAAGACTAGGAACGCAATACTAGGCTTTAGGCCCAACCTAACACACACACACACACACACTAACACCTCGTTTCACACACACTCACTCTTTCTCCTCCCAATATTTTCTCTCTCTCAATAATGGCTGGCGACCGGCCGACGCGGCAGCGCCACCATCGTCGGTGGCGGCCGTCCGGCGAGCGATTTTCCAGGCAAACACCTCTTCCCCACTAATTTGGACCTCCCCGGCGCGTTGGTGGTGTCTGTTTTTAGGATTCCAAGCCGTTTGGGCTCGGGAGCAACTTCGGCGAGGTTCCGGTCAACTTTCCGGCGAACCCGTTTTGAAAGTTTCTTTCCATGCATGTTTAGATCTGTGACAACCTGTATTCCAGAACCTTTCTTTGTGTTTTGAATGTAACTTATTTGAACTTTTCGTGACTAGTTGGTGTATTTGATTTCTATGGAATGAACTTATATGGTTATGTGTTATATAATTGTATTATGTATAGTAAAAATGGATTACACAAAAGGGTTCGACCCCACACTCTAAACACAACCGCACCATACACCTCTCGGCCCAACTCCACTATGCTTGACTCAAGACCAAAGATACAACCCAAGATGGGTTCGGCCCGCCCACTCCTCTCATACGCATAATACACAAGGGGTAGTGTATTATCCTCATATTTGCAACTCAAGAAAACACCAAACCCTAAGCTTTCTCTCTCTCTCTCCCTTTGTTCGACGGCATCACCTCTCACCTGAAGCCCTCCATCTCAATCAAGCTTGTCACATCACACGATTCGGTTAGTGTTACATCTTTGTTAGTTGACATGATCTCGATTTCTATATGACAACTAGGGTTTCATGCTAGTGATGTTTATTAATGAGATTATATTGTGAAATCGGACATGCTAGTGATGTTTATTAATGAGATTATATTGTGAAATCGGAACATGTGTTTAGATGAATAGATGATATACAAGCAGCTTTGGTTCGGGTATTGCATGATGTTCGTGTGGCTAGGTTTGATGCCATAATCGATGATTGTATGTTGTGTGATGATTGGTGTTGTGACCAACTGATGATTGTTTGGTCTAGCTCAATGATTTCAGGATTATTTGATTGGCCATGATGTAAGGTTACATGCTAGTCCTTGAATTTGTTAATCAGATGATTCAATTGAATGTGTAATGGTTGTTCATGATTAGAGAAATATTTAAGGTGCATGATTGTTGAATAATTGTGATTTGATCTGATTTGTGAAACTGCCAAAAAAATTGTTTACTGATGTTACAGAAATAAATGAGCTGTGATTAAGGAAGTTTGTTACACCTTCTAATCTCGACAAGGGTTGCGAGTCGAGAACCCACGGTCTCGACTCGAGACCACGCATCATCATCACACAGACAAGACTCGAGACCTCGGATGCGGGTCTTGTTGCGACTCGAGACCTGACTCGAGAACACCCACTCTCGAGTGTTAAGTGCATAACTCGAGACCTCTAGTTACGACCCAAGAACACCTAGACGTCACACCGAGACCACACCGTCTCGACTCGAGATCCTTAGTCTCGACTCGAGACCACATGACTGTACATTCTGTTTGGGCTTGTATGATGTTACTGGACTATACATTTGAGCTTTGTTTGGCTACGTGGGTAACACTGTTAATCTCGTATACATGCACTGTTACTGTGAACTGCCATGATCACTACTTGTATACAATACGTGTAGAACATATTCGATCATATTTAAACACGAACCTGACTTGTATAGTACACCTATGTTAGGACGTGGTTGACCACAATATAGCTTGATTGACCTTTCTGTGTATCTGCCGAGCAAACCAAGGTGAGTTCACACTCATACCAAGGCATAGGATTCCCGATGGGTAGGGAATGGGATTGAAGAAATGGGATTGATCAATTACTTTTACTTACACTGTTACTAGACTATCTACCATCGTCCTCGGATGCGAAGGACCCATACGTAAAACCTACGGATACCTGTACTTACCCCTGTCCTCAGGTTGCGACGGACACTTACGTAAAACCTACGTAAACATATACTCACTACTGCCTCGGGCTGTGAAGAGCACTTACGTAAAACCTACGTAAACCCCCGTGTACCACTGTCCTCAGGTTAAGAAGGACACTTACGTAAAACCTACGTAAAAACTCGTACGTACTACTGTTCTCGGGATTAGAAGAACACTTATGGTTACATCCAGTCTAGTACACACACACATGGGAAGCCCCCACTAAATGAACATACAATTTGAACATACAATTGACTTAGTAAATAAGGCATGGTGATGCAACGAACTTACTATTACGAACTTACTTACTGTGAACTCGCTCAACTAGTTGTTGATTCTCTGTTACATGCCTTGCAGGACCATAGGTACTCATGGAGCTTGCACGGGAGGCGCGATCGTTGTGGGCACATGGACTGTTGAGTTCCATGTCATACATTTACATTTTTGTTAACTTAATACTTATGTTTGGGTTTTCACAATTATGCTTCCGCTATACTTTAACTATGTTTGGTTTTGACCACCTTTTATATTGACGGGTTGAATTTTATTTAATACTTGCAATGTTCAATATGATTGGTGGCTTGATCTTGGTCATGTCACGCCTCCATGCGGTGGTACTCCGCGTGTGGCTTTTGGGGGTGTGACAGATTGGTATCAGAGCCATTGGTTATAGCGAACTTGGTTTTAATAAGGGGAACATGTTTTTATTAAAACCAGACTATAACCTGTACAGTGCTCAACGATCCACAACGACGCCTCGCTCCACGTGCAAGACTCAACATTCTAGGTAATATGGTATATGTTTTATTGCCTACTTGCTAGATTACATAGAACTTTGCTCATGGTATGCTTAGATACACATAACCATTATTGCTTGAGAACATTTGTGTGCTTACTCTCTTCTGTCATCGCACTTCTCGCGAACCTCTCTCACTTATGTCCCCTTTGATATGAAGATCATGAGTGGACGCGTTAACCTGACACAAGCCCAGTTAATGGCTCTCATTAACGAACAAGTTGCTGCGGCACTTGCAGCCGCCCAAGCAGGAGGTCAACACGTTCAGCAACCTGTTTGCACTTTCAAGAATTTCATGGACTGTCGTCCAAGCACGTTCAGTGGCACTGAAGGAGCAGTCGGACTCCTCCATTGGTTTGAAAAACTCGAGTCCGTATTTGAGATGTGTGAATGCCCTGAGGCTCTCAGGGTGAAGTACGCCACTGGTACTCTAGAAGGCATTGCGCTGACTTGGTGGAATGCGCAAGTTCAGATTTTAGGATTGGCAGCTGCTAACGCCATTCCTTGGAATAATTTCAAGGAACTTATCAAGCGGGAATACTACACACATGATGACATCCACAAGTTAGAAGTGGAGTTCTTTCATTTGAAAATGACGGGGTCGGAAATTGAGGCTTATACCAAACGGTCGAACGAGCTGGCCATCTTGTGTCCAACTATGGTGGACCCTCCACTCAAGCGCATTGAGTTGTATCTCAAGGGTCTAGCGCCAGAAATCCAGAGCCATGTGACATCGGCCAACCTTGATAATATCCAGGATATTCAACGTCTTGCACATCGCCTCACGGATCAGGCAGTGGAACAGAACAGGCTGCCAAAACGTATCAGTGCAACTACTACCGCTACCACTTCTGTTACTCCTGCTACTCCCAGTGACAACAAGCGGAAATGGGATGGGGATTCCAGCAAGGGTTCAGCCACAGTTCAGTCTCAAGTTCAGCAGCGAAAGACTGACAACTATCAGAGCCCTGGTCAGCAAACTTCGGGCAATCAGGGAAGGGGTGTGTATCGAGGAAATCACCCAAGGTGCAACAATTGTAACAGACACCACAGTGGCCAGTGCAACAAGGGTCGTTGTCAGAGGTGTCTCAAGATGGGTCATGAGGCCAAGGATTGTAGGAGCCCACGGCCTGTAACTCAGAATCAGCAGCAACAGCAAGCGCCGCAGAATCAACAACAGGGTAACAAGGGATGTTTTCATTGTGGCGCTGAAGGTCACTTCAAGAGACACTGCCCCCAGTTAAACCGAAACCAGAACAACAACAACAACAACAATAGCCAAGATGGGAACAACAACGGGGGAAATAACAATGATGGGAACAACGGCGCTAAGGGTCGTGCATTTGTGCTGGGGCAGGGTGACGCAAGGAACGATCCTAACATGGTTATGGGTAAGTTCCTTCTCGACAACTTTTATGTTACTGTATTATTTGATTCGGGTGCGGATACCAGTTATATGTCTCTGAAAGTTAGACAAATGCTCAAATGTACACCCACACTTTTGAACACTAAGCATGTCATAGAGTTAGCGAATGGTAAAAGTCTAGAGGCCACACACATAGTTCAGGGTTGTAATCTTATCCTCGCTGGTCAGACTTTCTCTATCGATCTCATTCCTATGGCTCTGGGTAGTTTCGACATCGTCATTGGTATGGATTGGTTATCCCAACAGCGAGCAGAGATCTTATGCAAGGAGAAAATAGTCCGTATTCCCCGTTCTGGTAAAGAACCTCTCAAAGTTCAAGGCGACAAGAGTGGTGCCGTAGTTGGCATCATCTCCTTCCTGAAGGCCCAGAAGTGTTTACGAAAGGGGCACACTGCCATTTTGGCACTTGTTACTGATGCATCAACGAAAGAGAAGAGGTTAGAGGATATCCCTGTTGTACACGATTTTCCTCAAGTGTTTCCTGAAGATTTACCTGGGCTACTGCCTTATCGCCAGGTCGAATTCCAGATTGAACTAGCTCCTGGAGCAGCACCCATAGCTCGCGCACCGTATCGCCTAGCTCCAACTGAACTGGAAGAACTGTCCAAACAATTACAAGAACTCTTGGATAAGGGTTTCATTCGTCCTAGCTCTTCGCCTTGGGGAGCTCCAGTATTGTTTGTAAAGAAGAAAGATGGAACTTTCAGGATGTGTATAGATTATCGCGAGCTCAACAAGGTGACAGTGAAGAATCGCTATCCTCTTCCACGAATTGATGATTTGTTCGATCAGTTGCAAGGATCGAGCTACTACTCAAAGATAGATCTGAGGTCAGGCTACCATCAGCTGAGAGTCCGGGATGAGGACGTCTCCAAAACAACATGTAGAACTCGCTACGGCCACCACGAGTTTCTTGTCATGCCATTCGGGCTAACGAACGCACCGGCAGTCTTCATGGATCTTATGAACAGAGTGTGCAAGCCTTATTTAGACAAGTTTGTAATTGTCTTCATCGACGACATCCTGATCTACTCCAAGAGTCAGGAGGAACACGAGCAGCATTTGCGACTCATTCTGAAGCTCCTTCGAACAGAACAGTTATACGCCAAGTTTTTGAAATGCGACTTCTGGCTTCGCGAAGTCCACTTTTTAGGCCACGTGGAAAACAAGGACGGGATTCATGTGGATCCATCCAAGGTAGACTCGATCAGGAACTGGCCTGCGCCTCGCACACCAACAGAAATTCGCCAATTCTTGGGTTTGGCAGGTTATTACAGGAGGTTTATCAAGGATTTTTCCAAGATTGCACAACCGCTTACACTACTGACATAGAAGGGTGTCACCTACTGTTGGGGTAGTACTCAGGAAACAGCTTTTCAGCACTTAAAAGATAGGCTCTGCAGTGCGCCTATTCTCTCATTGCCAGAAGGCACGGACGATTTTGTGGTTTATTGTGATGCATCCATTCAGGGTCTTGGATGTGTGTTAATGCAACGTGACAAGGTCAATGCTTATGTGTCACGTCAACTTAAGGTTCATAAACGGAACTATACTACGCACGATTTAGAGCTGGGAGCTGTTGTTTTTGCACTTAAGATATTGCGACACTAACTGTACGGTACCAAGTGCACTATCTACACCGATCACAGGAGTCTCGAGCATATCTTCAAGCAGAAGGAATTGAACATGCGTCAACGTCGATGGGTTGAGCTACTTAATGATTACGAATGTGCCATCAAGTACCATCCGGGCAAAGCCAATGTTGTGGCTGACGCCCTCAGTCAAAAGGATACTACGCCTAGGCGCGTACGAGCACTACAACTTACTATTCAGTCTGGTCTTCCTGCTCAGATACGAGATGCTCGGGTAGAAGCATTAAAACTAGAAAACGTCAGGGCTGAAGCCTTACGTGGCTCAAGGCAACGATTAGAACGAAAGGAAGACGACGCCTATTACGTAACGGGGCGTATTTGGGTCCCAATATATGGCAACTTACGCGAGCTTGTAATGGACGAAACACATAAGTCTCGCTACTCGGTACATCCAGGTTCGGATAAAATGTACCACGATCTCAGAACTACGTATTGGTGGCCTAGCATGAAAGCTCACATAGCAACAAACGTTAGCAAGTGCTTGACTTGTGCGAGAGTCAAGTCGGAATACCAGAAACCATCAGGCCTACTTCAACAACCAAAGATACCACAATGGAAATGGGAGGAAATTTCCATGGACTTTGTTACTGGCCTGCCTAGATCTTAATGTGGGAACGATACCATTTGGGTGATCGTGGATCGACTCACTAAGACTTCCTGGCTATTAAGGAAACGGATAAGTTCTCCACTCTAGCAGACGTATATCTTAAGGAAGTTGTCTCAAGGCACGGAGTGCCGACCTCTATTATCTCTGATCGAGATGCACGATTTACTTCAGAACTTTGGCAAGCAATGCACAAATCTTTTGGCTCTCGATTAGACATGAGCACAGCTTACCACCCTCAGACGGATGGGCAGTCTGAGCGCACTATCCAGACTCTAGAAGACATGCTTCGGGCGTGTGTTATTGATTTCGGCAACAGCTGGGAAAAGCATCTCCCGTTAGTGGAGTTCTCGTACAATAACAGTTACCGTACCAGCATCCAAGCCGCTCCATTCGAGGTATTGTACGGACGTAAATGCCGATCACCTCTCTGTTGGGCAGAGGTGGGGGATAGTCAAATCACAGGTCCAGAAATGGTAGTTGATGCTACTGAACGGATTGCACAAATACGGCAACGCATGGCGGCGGCTCGTGACCGTCAGAAAAGTTATGCTGATAAGCGCGGGAAACCACTCGAGTTCCAAATTGGGGATCGAGTACTACTCAAAGTCTCACCCTGGAAGGGTGTGGTTCATGTTGGCAAACGGGGTAAACTTAATCCATGGTATGTCAGACCGTTCGAAATCATATAAAGAATAGGCAAAGTGGCCTACAAACTAAACCTACCAGCAGAACTCGGTGCAGTTCACAACGTTTTCCACGTGTCGAATATGAAGAAGTGTCTGTCAGATGAGACCCTCATAGTTCCTTCGAAGGAGCTCACTATCAACGAATAGTTGTGATTCGTCGAGGAACCTGTCGAAATCACGGACCGGGATGTTAAGGTCCTCAAGCACACCAGAATACCTCTTGTACGAGTTCGTTGGAACTCCCGTCGTGGCCCAGAGTTCACCTGGGAACGCGAAGACCAAATGAAACAAAAGTATCCCCAACTGTTCGGAAACAGTATAACCACTACTGAGGCTGAAGCTACTGCGGAATTTCGGGACGAAATTCCAAACCAACGGGGGGAGGATGTGACACCCCAGGAAAACCATGCAACTTAACTAGCTTCCTCAGTGAGTACGTACCAAATTTCGGGACGAAATTTCTTTCAACTTGGGGATAATGTGACAACCCGTATTCCAGAACCTTTCTTTGTGTTTTGAATGTAACTTATTTGAACTTTTCGTGACTAGTTGGTGTATTTGATTTCTATGGAATGAACTTATATGGTTATGTGTTATATAATTGTATTATGTATAGTAAAAATGGATTACACAAAAGGGTTTGACCCCACACTCTAAACACAACCGCACCATACACCTCTCGGCCCAACTCCACTATGCTTGACTCGAGACCAAAGATACAACCCAAGATGGGTTCGGCCCACCCACTCCTCTCATACGCATAATACACAAGGGGTAGTGTATTATCCTCATATTTGCAACTCAAGAAAACACCAAACCCTAAGCTTTCTCTCTCTCTCCCTTTGTTCGACGGCATCACCTCTCACCCGAAGCCCTCCCTCTCAATCAAGCTTGTCACATCACACGATTCGGTTAGTGTTACATCTTTGTTAGTTGACATGATCTCGATTTCTATATGACAACTAGGGTTTCATGCTAGTGATGTTTATTAATGAGATTATATTGTGAAATCGGACATGCTAGTGATGTTCATTAATGAGATTATATTGTGAAATCAGAACATGTGTTTAGATGAATAGATGATATACAAGCAACTTTGGTTCGGGTATTGCATGATGTTTGTGTGGCTAGGTTTGATGCCATAATCGATGATTGTATGTTGTGTGATGATTGGTGTTGTGACCAACTGATGATTGTTTGGTCTAGCTCAATGATTTCAGGATTATTTGATTGGCCATGATGTAGGGTTACATGCTAGTCCTTGAATTTGTTAATCAGATGATTCAATTGAATGTGTAACGGTTGTTCATGATTAGAGAAATATTTAGGGTGCATGATTGTTGAATAATTGTGATTTGATCTGATTTGTGAAACTGCCAAAAAAATTGTTTACTGATGTTACGGAAATAAATAAGCTGTGATTAAGGAAGTTTGTTACACCTTCTGATCTCGATAAGGGTTGGGAGTCGAGAACCCACGGTCTCGACTCGAGACCACGCATCATCATCACACAGACAAGACTCTAGACCTCGGATGCGGGTCTTGTTGCGACTCGAGACCTGACTCGAGAACACCCACTCTCGAGTGTTAAGTGCATAACTCGAGACCTCTAGTTACGACCCGAGAACACCTAGACGTCACACCGAGACCACACCGTCTCGACTCGAGATCCTTAGTCTCGACTCGAGATGACATGACTGTACATTCTGTTTAGGCTTGTATGATGTTACTGGACTATACATTTGAGCTTTGTTTGGCTACATAAGTAACATTGTTAATCTCGTATACATGCACTGTTACTGTGAACTGCCATGATCACTACTTGTATACAATACGTGTAGAACATATTCGATCATATTTAAACACGAACTTGACTTGTATAGTACACCTATGTTAGGACGTGGTTGACCACAATATAGCTTGATTGACCTTTCTGTGTATCTGCCGAGCAAACCAAGGTGAGTTCACACTCATACCAAGGCATGGGATTCCCGGTGGGTAGGGAATGGGATTGAAGAAATGGGATTGATCAATTACTTGTACTTACACTGTTACTAGACTATCTACCATCGTCCTCGGATGCGAAGGACCCCTACGTAAAACCTACGTATACCTGTACTTACCCCTATCCTCAGGTTGCGACGGACACTTACGTAAAACCTACGTAAACATATACTCACTACTGCCTCGGGTTGTGAAAGGCACTTACGTAAAACCTACGTAAACCCCCGCGTACCACTGTCCTCAGGTTAAGAAGGACACTTACGTAAAACCTACGTAAAAACTCGTACGTACTACTATTCTCGGGATTAGAAGAACACTTATGGTTACATCCAGTCTAGTACACACACACATGGGAAGCCCCCACTTATCGTAAACTTATCGTAAAAGTTGGATTAAAGTTACTTACCTAGTTTCGTGTGCATTATTATTTAAATTAGGTTATCAAGCTTATCAGTAGGCTAAACTCTACCCCATACACTTACAATCAAAGTAGATACTAATTCTCAGAAGAATCTGAATCATGAAGCTTGTTAATTCAATACTACATGCTTATAATGTGAGTCATTCTCTTTTTATCAACTGTTTTACAATACTCCAAATTATTTTCCAAAGTTATAATTACAGGGATTAAGTCTTTGTAGTCTTCAATTACAGCCGGTATGTGGGGTATTGTGCACATTACTATTGTTTTTATCAGTTTAGGTGGGCGTACCTAAGTCATGATACATATCACTTTTAGGTGAACAGACCTAAATAGTGATACACGTCACTTGTGGGTGAACGGACCCAACAGTGATATGACCACAGTCACAGAAACGAGTCGAGTGACAAATACTGTGGGTAGTTGGTTGACATATAAACATTGTAATCGCTCTTAATACTGTGAATTATAACAAATATGTTTTTATAAACCTGAATGAACTCACTCAGTATTTTCCGCTGACAAAATCTTTTTAAAACGCGTTTCAGGTAATTACAGTAGATTGGAGTAAGAATTGGATACGACACCAACAAGACTTACAGAAGTGGCTCATTTTTATCAATTAAATTAAATTAAGAAAAATTGTTTTATATAATCGGGTTTATCCCTTATTAAAGCTACCTTTGTAAAACATGGATTTATTCCATCTATTAAATAAATAAAATCCGTTGTTTTCTAAACTCTGATATTTTTCCTAACTCACGGTCCTGATGAAATTTCCGCTGCCAACTTTTCAAAAATAAACCACCGGTACCACTTGGCTGTTCGCGGCTCCCGATTCCGTCTACGTGGGGTCGGGGGTCGTGACAGAGCATTTTCCCGAATGCTTCTTCTTGCAAGTTTTGCAGTATGGTGCAGAAGTAGAACCTACATTCCTACGGTTGGAATTTCCATAACGAAATTCTTGGGTAAGCCTTTGAGCTAGATTCCTTCTCTAGTCTTCTTCTCGCGTACGAACTAACTCATCTGTCAAGGTGTTTGCTAGTTCTACAGCTTCTTCTATGGTTTGAGGTCTAGCTGCCTTGACTACATACCTAATTTCCCCAATTAATTCCCAAATGTAACGGGAGATCAATACCGGTTCTGGTGATGCAAGGGTTGGCACTATTCTAGCATTTTCAAAGAATGTAGTAGTATAACCCTTACTATCCACCCCGGTCATCCTAAGGTTCAGAAACTTATTTGCTATCTGTTCCTTTTCATTGGGAGGGCAGAATTTCCGTTCTACCATATTCTTAAATTCCCCCCATTCCATATTATAAACCCTATCACTTCCCCTTGACTGGAGGATAGTGTTCCACCATTCTAATGCTGAGTTCTTAAACAGATTGGAAGCAAACATTATCTTATCCTCTTCCGCACATTTGCTTATTTTTAAGACAGCCTCAGTCTTTTCTATCCAGCGTAGAGTTACAATGGGTCCTTCATTGCCCGAGAATTCTATTGGTTTACAAGACCAGAATTCTTTATAAGAACAACCATAAGGCATGGTTCTTCTTCTTTTGGGAATGGGCGCTTGAAGTATAGGTCCATTGTTTACGCTATGTTCCGGTTCCGTTGGTCGCTTACTGCTATGCTTACTTTTATTATCCACTTCCTTAACAGTTTGAATAATAAATGGCATTGCATCTATTATTCCTTGTGCCACTATGTGTTGAATTTATCCACTTGGTTTCCATTGTTATTGTTGTTTGGATTCTCATTATTCGGGCTATTGTCATTATGGATGTTGTCATTCTGGTTTTCCTAATTCACTTCGTTGTCCATCTGAATTTTTAAAAATTTACCACATATTAATATCACAAAATAATATTTAATATAGCCAATCACATGACACGCATTTTGGTCAAAAGCGTCGATCATTGCGACTTACTCTATTTTTATATAATATGCATCTAGTACAAGCCAACACTGGAAATTAAAATTACAATACAACCGAAATAAAAATTACACTACTAATAGTAGGCATCCGTAGTTTTTTTTTTTCATACACATACACACATATTTTATCATTATATTATTATTATTACTATTATTATCACCATTTCTACCATCACATTCATGGATATGGATTCATCCAGAAATCCATATTGCGTTTGTCGTACTTCCAGACGAGTCGCTCTCCCATCTGTCTCATCCTTCCACTACTCTCTAAGATTTCCTTACCAAATGTCCTGAGTTCCTGTACATTTTCTACACTCATTGGGGGTGCAGGTTCTAGGACTGGGTTCGGAATCTGGGGTGCGGGTTCCTGGTATGGGGGTGTGGGTGCCTGGTATGGGTAAGGATTCTCTAAAATTTCCCTAATGAATACATCGTTATCGTAATAGGGATCTAGAGGATCCAAACCTGGGTAGGCTCCTAGGTTCGGCATGGGCAGGTCTTCATGTATGGGGTAACGTTGCACATAGTCCATATTGTCGTCCCACCACGGGTCGTAATTTGGGCCTAAGGGGTTAGGTGCTTGTACCCTAGGTATCTCTTCCGGGTTAAAATCATGCATTTCTACTTGATTTTCGGGGTTCTCTATTTCCATTGGTTGGTCGGGAAATGGTGGTTGTGGTTGGGGTGCTATCATTTGTTCCAGGTTAAGGTTAAGGTTGGCTGCAGTGGTTGCTAAGGTATGGAAATTAGCAAAACTGATATGTGTAAAATGCAACATATAAATTACATCAAATGAGGCATAAAACTAACCCTTTTTTAGTACTAATGTTGGAAAAAGAGTGTTTTTGTCTTCCTTTTGTATTTTCAGGATTAAATGAGCTCAAATTAACAAAAGAAGCAAAAAGACAGCTAAATCTAACATAAATACAAGAAAAGGAACATAAGTGGATTGCCTGAACCCTCGACAGCATCCTCCCAAGCAAAATAGAGAAGGCAGAAGACTGAACACGCCCCGTGCTCAGCCAGCACGGGGCCGTGCCCAAGAAGCAGCAGAAAAGACAAACCAGTAGAAGCTTCTATTGCCCACCATGGGGTCGTGCCCAGTGAACACAGGGGCGTGGCGAAAGTACTGCAGGCGCATTAATTGTAATTGCGAATTACAATTAATGAAGAGAGAGAGTGTGTCAGACAGGCACGGGGCCGTGCCCAGCGGACACGGGGTCGTGCCCAGCCTTCTGTTCAGCCTATAAATAGGAGTGCTTGGTTTCATTGCAACTCATTCCTTGGCACACCACCTCTCTCACACTTCACCCACCACCCACCACCACCATAACACCATCATCCACCACCATCATCCATTGTCCACCATAGAGTGTGTGAGTCGTCTCGGGATCCAAGATTGATCGTAAGAGTTCTTGACAATCAAGGCCATGTTTGCCTAAGTCTCTTACATCACTTGGTGAAGACAAGTGTTTAGTATAATACTTTTTATTTTTAATCTTTTGCACTTTTTATTTGGTTTTGTATTAATGACTTTAATAACTAGTTGCTTATGTTGAAGGTGATCTTTCCTTATCGTTTGTCCGTGGTGTCTTGGCATTATTTTACTGTCTATATAAAATAAAAGATTTTCACCATTCATATCTCCACGGTCTATAAGGAGGTATGTTGGCTACCTGGTCGGGGGTTAAGGGAACGGTTTGGTAAGGGTCTTGCCCTTGTTCAGCGTTTAGAGGTCCTGCAAGGGACCTGGGTCAAATTTAGTAGGATCTCCTTCAATGCCCATAGGTATTGGATGGCGGGGATCCAAACTCTTTGACCCCCTCATAAGTTAACTACTATTAATACTATAACCCGACTATTTAGGACTGTATCCCTGCTGACTCAGACTACTTAGTCGAGGGTAACGTCACCTCCAAAAGAGGGGCCTACCATAATTTGCATTAATAACTTAATTCATTATCTTTCAATAATCCGACCCTTTAGGATTGTATCCTTGCTGACTCAAACTACTGGGTTGAGGGTAACGTCACCTTCAAAAGAGGGGCTTACTACAATAACTAAGATAATCTCTTAAACAAGTGCAAAAGTGCGAAAATAATCAAAGGTTATACTAATACACGAGTCGGATCCAAGTGATTCATCTTGTCTATCTGTTTTTTTTTTATTTTATTTTCAGCATTTAGTTAGTTTTTATTTTCTTAGTTTAAAAATCTTTTCTAACATTTTTGATTTGGTTAGACGTTGAGGATAAACCGGTACTAAAAGCTCTTGTGTCCTTGGACGACCTCAGTATCTTACCAACACCATACTACGTCCACGATGGGTGCACTTGCCCATATGTGTGTTTAGTGTTAGTAAATATCGTGTTTTATAAATTTAAAACTTGGCTAAAAGTGTAAAAAGGGCTTAAAATATACATCTAAAATATAACACACTTCACGCACATCAAGTTTTTGGCGCCGTTGCCGGGGACACAAGGATTTTAAGAAAGCTTAAAATCAACGGCCTAATCAGTTTTTCAAAACCTTTTTAAAACGCGCACACATTTTTCTGCATTTTAGTTTAGTTTGCATTTACAGTAGCCTGAACACGGGGCCGTACTCACTGAACACGCCCCCGTGCTGCACATTTTTAGTTAGATACCCAGATACAGTAGCCTGAACACGGGGCCATGCTCACTGAACACGCCCCCGTGTCCAACGAGACCAGTAACTTTAATTAAAACGCCCAGATACAGATCCTGAACACGGGGCCGTGTTCACCCAACAGGTGGCCGTGTCCAGCCTCTGTTTCCGCCTTTGTTTTTGTTTTCTGGTCCCGAGACTCAGTTGTGGTCTGTTGAGTGATCCCTATAGATCAATATTCAAGAGGTTACAACTACACCTATGAGGAGGATGATTATATGAGAGACTATTGCACTAATTGTGGTAACCCGCACTCGGTACAATATTGTAACTTGCTTCAACCATCCACTTCATACAACTATTATGAGGAGCCCAGGTACGAGCCATCAACTTCATATACATCCTATGAAGACCAAAGGTATGAACCTTCTCCCTCATACTCATATTTTGATGAACCAAGGTATGAGCCTTCATACTCATACTTTGAAGAATCAAGATATGAACCACCACCTTCATACTCTTATTATGAGGAACCATGGCGTGAACAACCCACCTCATATGAGTACTATGAAGAACAAAACTTCGACCCTTATCCATCATATACTTACAATGAAGAACAATGGTATGAACCATCTACTTCATATGAGTAC
This sequence comes from Helianthus annuus, assembly GCF_002127325.2. Classification (NCBI taxonomy): domain Eukaryota; kingdom Viridiplantae; phylum Streptophyta; class Magnoliopsida; order Asterales; family Asteraceae; genus Helianthus; species Helianthus annuus. The sequence continues at coordinate 27,494,995 of NC_035435.2, forward strand.
TATGAGGAACCAAGGATCGAACAACCGGATTCAAGCTTTGAGGATCCCAATCCTTTCTCTATCACCGAAGTAACCGATAGGATATTAGAACACATTAAAACTATCGAACATTGCATAAAAGAATCTCGCGCAAGGGAAGAGGAGTCCCGCGCAAGAGAAGAATTAAATTGTAACAATAATGTAGAGATAGTTGAAAATGTAAAAATGGAAGAACAAGAAAGTGAAAAACCGACAAATGAGTTAAACAATGAAAAAGGTGAGGTCGATAACGTTAAATTACAAGAAGAGTCTAATTTAGAAGAAATTAATCTCTTGTCACCTTCTTTTGAAAATCATTGTTTAGTAACCCCTCATGCTAAGTTTTTAAAAGAGCTAAACACTAATGTAAAAATTAAAGAAATGGTAAGTGTTAAGTTAACTAATGATCAAACTTCGCTAATAAAAGAAGATCCTTTTGAAATTAACATTACACCGGTTCCATGTTTCTTTCAAAATTCATTTATTAGTAATATCACCATCGATAAAGATCTTTGTGTTAACATAATGCCTAACTACATTTTTGAAAAGCTAAGTATTAGTGATTTTGCTCCACTTCAAATACCCATTTTTCTATCCGATCGGAAAGTAATAAAATCAATCGGTGTAGTTGAGGATGTCTTGGTTCAAACAAATCAATTGGTTATTCCAACCGACTTTGTCATCCTCGATGACGCTCCTCTAGTCTTGGGAAAACCTTTTGTAAAAACTCATGAAGCTTTGAAAAACCGGAAATTCAACAATCTACCTCTTCAATTAGGGGCATTCAAAAGGAGCATAGATCTTGAGCGTTCAATGTAATATCCTTTTGGCAACAATGACCCCCTAATTGAAGATGAAGATGAGCCACCCGATACAACTGACGAAGATGACCACTTTGTTGAAGAAGAGGTCGCCATAGAACAAACCTTTAAGGTTCTTGATCTAGATGAGCCACAAAATAAGGTGTCTCCTAAAGACCCAACCATTGAGCTCAAAGAACTTCCTAAGGGTTTGGAATATGCTTTTCTAGACAAAGGGGGTAATTTACCTGTAATTATTTCATCTAAATTAAGTAGCGTAGAAAAAGAAAAATTAGTTAAAACACAAAAGTGCGATCGCTTGGAAGCTTGTAGATATTAAAGGAATAAGTCCTTCCATGTGCACGCACAAAATTTTAATGAATGATGACTACAAAACAGTGATACAACCACAACGAAGAGTAAATCCAAATGTGTAAGAAGTGGTTAAAAATGAGGTCATCAAGCTACTTGACGCCGGATGGTTTTTCAGGTTACTTTCCTTTGCCCTTCATAGACGATTAAATGAAGCAACAAGGAAAGACCACTTTCCTTTGCCCTTCATTGATCAAATGTTAGAAAGACTATCCGGTCATAAATTTTACTGTTTCTTGGATGGTTTTTCAGGTTACTTTCAAATCCCGATAGCACCTGAAGACCAAGAAAAGACAACTTTCACATGCCCCTACGGAACTTTCGCCTATCGACGCATGCCATTCGGTCTATGTAATGCACCTGCAACATTCCAACGTTGTATGGTGGCCATTTTCCATGATATGATAGAAAAGACAATGGAAGTCTTCATGGACGACTTTTCTATCTTTAGAGACTCATATGACCAATGCCTCGATAACCTTGAACGAATGCTATCCCGATGTGAGGAAACTAACCTCGCCCTTAACTGGGAAAAGTGCCATTTCATGGTAACAGAGGGAATAGTACTCGGTCACAAGATCTCAAGCGAAGGAATGGAAGTTGATCAAGCAAAAATAGAAACTATTTCTCGATTACCTCCACCATCCTCCGTTAGAGCAATCAGAAGTTTCCTAGGGCATGCTGGATTTTATAGAAGGTTTATCAAGGACTTTTCGAAAATTTCAAGACCTCTAACAAAATTACTTGAAAAAGATGCACCTTTCATCTTTGACAAGGAATGCAATCAAGCATTTCTAACCCTCAAGGAAATGCTAGTCAATGCACCTATCATGATAGCCCTGATTGGAAATTTTCTTTCGAAATCATGTGTGATGCAAGTGACTTTGCTGTTGGAGCAGTCTTGGGACAAAGAAAAGAAAAGCATTTCCACCCAATTTATTATGCTAGTAAAACACTTAACGATGCACAAGAAAATTACACAACTACTGAAAAAGAGTTACTAGCTGTGGTATTTGCTTTTGATAAATTCCGTTCTTACCTTGTTCTTTCTAAAACTGTAGTCTATACAGATCATGCAGCTATCCGATACCTCTTCAAGAAACAAGACGCAAAACCCCGTTTGATCAGATGGATTCTACTCCTCCAAGAATTCGACATTGAAATCAAAGATAAAAGAGGAGCAGAAAACACTGCTGCAGATCATCTTTCACGCCTTGAAGACCCAGCTTTGGAGGCAACCAGGGACGAACAAATCAACGAAAAAATTTCCCACAGAGTCCTTGGAAATGATGGGGAGCAGACAAGAACCATGGTATGCCGACTATGCTAATTACTTAGCTAGCGGTATAGTCACCAAAGGATGGCCGCATCATCAAAGAAAGAAATTCTTTGCTGATGTAAAACATTACTTTTGGGAAGACCCTTATCTTTTCAAAATGTGTGCCGACCAACTCATCTGAAGGTGTGTCCATGGTAATGAAGCACGAAGAATTCTCCGCCATTGTCATGAAGGTCCATACGGAGGACATCATGGTGCCGCTAGTACCGCACGAAAGGTATTTGATTCAGGATTTTATTGGCAAACCGTTTACAAAGATGCCCAAGATCTTGTAAAGACATGTGATGCTTGCCAAAGATCATGTTAGGATCCAAGGCTCTCATGATTGTGTTTGTTTGTATGAATTTGACAGATCAATGAATATGTAACAATGTAAAGTGCAGCAGAAATGGATACAAACTGTATAAACACAATCAAGGAAGAAAATAGTTTGATAAACAAGTACTTTTCATTGAGTCGAAAGATTGAAAATACAAAGCAAATGATTACAGCATGTTTACATAAACTAAGCTCCCCCTCAGCCAGATACCCCAAGGTTGGTTGCACAAGATGCAAGGATTGGACTGGAGAAGAAGAATCTACTCAGTCAATCAAATGTAACAGTACAGGGTACTGATACATTTATAGGCAGTCCAAACCACTGAAGCATCTTGGCTGACATCACCATGATAGTGACATCTAACGACCTAACAACCAATAAACACTATTCTATACAAACTACTGATATGCAACATCTGATAATCAATATAATACAAACTTGAGATAACTACTGCTTCACGTTCCACTGTTGTAGCCTGAGCACTGATGTTGAACTTCAGTGCTTTCTTCAAAGGTGATCAGTCTTTGAGTGGGCAGTGCTTGAGTCTTCAGCAGTACTTAGAAAACAGCAGTAGATAGAGCAACAGTGTTTGTCTTCAGCAGTCTTTTAGAGTATCATCAGTGTTTAGTTCATCAGTTGTTGTAGTGAGCAGCACTTAAGATTCATCAGCTGTCAGAATACCACTGTCAAGAGGAAAGCAAAGAGTAAACTGCTGCTTATTGATAGTCCACTGATGTGATCCAGTTTTGGCTTTACATTATCTGTTCCTCTGTTAGGGTTCAATCCCAACAATCTCCCCCTGGAACAGATAATGCCAAAACCCTTCATTATTCGGGACCTTTATTACTCATCAAGAGTGCCTTAGCTTGATCCTTGAATTCAGCTTCAAATTCCTTGGCACTCTGGTCATCTTCATCCCTACACAGTGAAAGTTCAAGGAGATCCTACAAATCTTCAACACTTAGGCCTAGTGCTTCTTTCCTTGATATGTACTTCACTTCGCCATTGGCTCTGACTAGGGTCAATACGTGGGTCTTTTGATCAGACATCCATTTTAGTATTTTTAAGCCAAGTGGGTTTCTTGGGAGAGACTTATTTGCTGATGAGTTGAGGGAAGATAGCCTTGAAAACACATGCAGACTTTCAGACATTCTTTTGAAAGCTTCTTCAATGACTTTGTCTGTTGCAGCTATGTCTTTTGCAGTTTCTTGTTCAATAAGTTCTTGTCTTTCAATTTCTGTCTTGTCTTTTGCAGTGTTTGGAGATGCAGGTTTGTTCAGTACCTTCATAAAAAGGTTTTGAAGCTTTGATGAGCTGTCTTCTTTCAGACCCATTTTTAAGATGGTGTCCTTGAGATACTCTGCTTCCTTTTCTTTGACCTCTTCTTCAGTCAGCTGTTTACCTTCATCTTGATTTGACCCAAGAGTAGGATCGTTTGCTGATTTTATCATTGTTTTGAGGTTTTCAATTTTCTGTTCAAGCTTCATCATTTGTTCTCTTTTCTTTGAAGCATCTGAAACAGTTTTCTTTCTTTTCTTTAGCCTCTCATAGGCTTCATCAGTCTGCTGCCTAGACCATTTTGATATGGCTTCAGCAGTGTCCATCTTAGCATCCACCAGCTCCTTTTTCTTTCCTTTGTATTCAACAGTGAGGTCAGCAATGAGCTTTTTGTATTTGCTCCAGTTTGGAGCATTCTTCCTTTTTGAAGGATCATTCTTTATTCTTTGAATCCTTTCTGCCTCATGCTTCAAAGCTACTAATGGCCATTCTTTAAACTGTTGTTCTTCAGCAGGATAGAATTTCTCATTCATGATGAAGGCTAGAAGTTGTTCTCTTAACTTCTTCTTTTGATCAGCCTTTTCTTTGTTTAACTCTTGTGTAAATTCTTCTATCTGCTTTACCTTTAAAAGATAGAACTCCAGTCTTTTAGTAATGCCTTCTTCGCTTAGACTTTCTTTTTCACTGTCAACCTTAGCTTTTACTTTAGCGTGCCTTGCCTTTATTTTGAGGTAATCATCCATATCCTCTGGTGGCATGTAGCCTATGAGTGAGGAGAATCTTCTTTTAGAAGGATCTTCTTCTGTATAGAATTGCCTCATCTTATTTTTGAGAGCTTCAATTTCCAATGGATACTTTACAGCATTAGGATCATGTATTTCCTCATTGGCAGGTATTGGCTTTCTTTTTCTACTGAGGAGCTTTGGTTGTGATATAGGAAAGTGATAGCAGTGGTGGATGATTGACTAACAGCTGCTGAAACAACTGGTGTCTCAACTGTTGTTGTCATTACAACTGCTGATATGTCAGCAGATGTCTTCTGCTTTTGAGCAGGGGTTATGGTGGCAGTTGTTTGAGTGGTGGTTGTTTGAGTGGTGATCAGTGGTTGACTAGCAGTAGTTGAAACAACTGGTGTTTCAACCGCTGTTGCCATTACAACAGATGTTGTAACATCTGTTGTTTTCTGCTTTTTGGCAGGAGGTGATGATGGTTTGGCTGTTTGAGATGGTAATGGTGGTTTTTGTGCTGTAGACACAGGTGGTGGTGGAGCAGTGGTTGTGATGGCATGTGATGGAGTGGTGTGTGTTGGAGGTGTGTGTGTTGATGATAAGGCAGCTGTTTGGCTACTGACAGCAGTTTTTGTAACTACTGATGTATCAGCTGTTTGATTTGAAGATTTTGTATCAGCTGTTTTTGTAACTGCTAATGTATCTTCTGGTTCAATATACATCCCATCTTCAATTCCTTTCTTTCTCAACTTGATTTTCTCCCCTTTTTTGGCATTATCTGCAAGGGGTGTATTCATGAAGAGGATTGAGGATGGAGCTTTTCCACTTTGGGCAGTCTTTTGTATACTAGCTTTTATAGCCTTGATGTCTGCTTGAGTGTCTTTGAACCTTGATTCCACCATGTTGGTGAGCATTTGTACTTGAATAGCATGCTTTTTATCAGCCATGTGTTGCTGTTTTTCAAGCATTGGTTGGAAAATATTCCAAAGCTCATTTGCAGCAAATGCATGTTGTGCAGGTGCTTGAGCAGAAATAGCAGTAGCCTGTGCTTTCTGAGCTTTTAAAATCTCTTGCACCATATCTTTAATCTCAGCAACTGAATCTTCAAGTTTTTCAACTCTTTTCGTCAATTCCTGATATTTTGAATCATCACCTACATTTGTAGGATCATCTGAATCCCCACCAGTGGTGGTTGTACCAATGTGTGACTTTGGAACAGAGTCCCAAAAATCATCCATTGATGCCCCTTTTTCTTGGTACTGGGGACTTCTTTCTTCGGCACTCGATAAACCTTTGATGGTACCAGTGGTTAGAATCAACTCATTGGTGGTTACCGATGTTTCCATGGAAGAAATTGCCTTCAAGGGAGTCTTATTAATGTAACAACTGTCCAACTGAAGATCTGTTGACCCAACAGTTGTAGTTGCTGCTCCACTTGAACTACCACCGAGAGTTACTTGTAACTCAGGGGGTGTAACCTCCTCAGCTGTTGCTGGGATAGCAGAGGTATAAGTATCAGACCCAGTCACTTGTGGAGGTATACTCTCAGTAATGGGTGATAAAGAGGAACTGGTTTATGTCTGTGCAATATCAACTGCATGCAACAGGGGTATTATTGATTGTGGCATTATGATTGGTGAGGGTATGGGTGTTGAAAGAGACATGTCCTTGGGATCAGGACTATGGAAGATAGATCCGAGTGGATCCAGAGCTTCATAATTTGGTGTCCCTGTGGTTACAACCTGATCCTTTTGTGAGGATGCAGGAGGAGTTTGAGGCTGGGGTTGAGATCTTTCTTCCAACTGCTGTGAGGAAGTAGCAGCAGTGGTTATTGGTGACTTTGGTGCTGTCACTGGCATTATCTCTGGGATCTCATCTTCCAGAGATGCCTTTGATTTGGGTTTGGTGGGTTTTCTGGATGTTTGTCTTTTGGTATTTTTGGTGGCAGGTGTGGGTTTCAAAGCAGTGGGTGTGCTACTTTGATAACCTGGAGCAGTGGGCTCGGCAGAGGTTTCTAAAACCTGCTCAGGCACCTTTGCTTTTAACTTTATTGGTGCCATCATTCTTGAAAATGTTTCAATTGTTAAACAGTTTATTTTGAAAGAGACACCTTGTTTGGGCAAATCTGTATCTTTCTCTACAAATTTTTGTTCAAAATAGTAGCTTAGAAATCTTGGAAAGAGCAGAAATGCCTTATTATCAACATTTCTTACCAAATCATCAAATATTTCCTGGGAGTAATTATAGTTTTTATCGTTTAAAATTGCATACCCCAGGCATTGGATTTTTGTTGGTATTTCATTAAAAGACGTTGTTTTATTAGAAACACACATTAGTAGTGTGTGAAATAAAAATCTGGGTGCAGAAGGGAAATAACCCTTTTGTAGGGTATCCCTATTCGGTTGTTCTACATAGCCCCTGTTCATGAAATCCTTTTCAACTCGTCTTTAGTAAATGAGGTTTTTCCTTTCAAATCATCGAGTTTAAAGATTTCAGAGATGGATTTTGGAGAGATTTGTACCTTCTTACCCTGTATCGAGGAGTTGATGGCTGTGATGATGTCTCCTTGTTTTTCAAGGGTGGCATTTTTCCAGAACTCTCTCTGGGTATCAAGGTAAATGGGAGCGTCTGCTGTTATCAAAGTTTTGTACTTTGACGCAGATAAGATGTCAATGATGGAGTCGAAAGTGTGATTATCGGTAGGTTTTGTGAGTATACCCACATAGTTGTGTGGAGCTTTGTAGCGAATCTCCGTGGTTTCAACGGCCATTTGAGTGGCATCTGCTGTTGTGGAGGAAGATGATGGTTTTGATTTTGTTTTCGATTTTGGTTTCGTCATTTTTTATGAAGAAGATCGAAGAAGGTTTTTGGAGTTATGAGAGGGAAACTGCTATGAGAAGAGAACTTTGGAATTCAATTCGACAGTAAAACCCTGTTTTGGTGTTAGGGCAGGGTTTTATTTAGGAAAAAGGTGAATGCTGATGTGGGAGCGGTTATAATGATCTGACGGCTAAAAACTGACCACGTGCCAACCCCTAATGTAATGGTAAATAATGGAGGACAGTTGTTTTGACAACTACTGATGGAACAATCATCAGTAGTTACAATGGTAATGAAATGAAATAGTGGATGTATCAGTGGATGTGACAATGATTTTAAACATCAGTGTTTTTGGAGAAGCAGAGGTTGACTCTTAACAGTGGACAGGCTTTAGAGAACAGATGTTGAGGCACAACAGCATTTCAGGTACAACAGTGGTAGAAAATAAAATGAAGACTTTTGTTGCAACAACTGATAGTGCAGCAGTGTTTTAACTTTTTGACAAACAATGTTAGCATCTGCTTGTTCAGATGTAGAAATTGATTTTGTTTTGTGAAGGCACAATATCTTATCTAACATCTGTTGAGCACCTGAGATGCTATTCTTAACAAAATACATTTTAGGTGTAAATTATCAAGATTAATTGCCAGCAGTTATCAACAGAAATTTTGTTCAAGGTTTTGCCAAATGTCCATTATTTAGACAATGGTTTAGCATTCCAGATGATGAAGACATTTCTACTTAAGCTGCTCATTTTGTGTCTAATTACTTGAACTAGAACATGAGTATCTCAGTAGTCTAAATCAATTTGCAATCAATTTATGATCTGTGAAAACCAAACTTGAGCATAACATGACCTTGATATATGTGCCATTTCCTTTTGACCAGATTTAGGATAGTAATTTTACACAAAAACAAGTAAATTACATCCTGACCAGAGATGAACTTTTACTATAAAAAATGAGTAAAAGTACAGAATATATTATAAAAAGTAATATATATCTGGTTTTATTAAGAAGAGAAACACCTTAGAAAAATAAAGGAAGTTTTGAAAATCAACAAAAGGATCTGACAGCTTTACAAATGTGTTCATGGTCATATCATTCTCAAGTTATTTTGACCATTGTTTGGGGTCATTTTCTTGTCAATTGATTGTAAATTCTTCTTTTAAGGACAATCACTGGAGATGCCGTAGTTACCTGAACAATTCCTGGATTGATGAAAGCACTCAGTTGCATGATGACCACTGTTTTCCCCAATTTTGACCTCAGAAGTGTTTTGTGCTTATACACTTTTTCCTTTTGGATTCAAAGGTTTTTGAGATAACCACACTTTGAGATTTATTTATTTTTCCCTTTTTACCCATCCCATTCATAAGTGTGGAAATACTCACTGAGATGGAAACTTAATCCAGAATCATTTTGAAGTAATATTTTGAGAAATCTGGCCACATTGTCCATGTTTTATTACTAGATCTCACATCACATATGATTAGGACAGTTTTGACACCTTATTTTCTTAATGTGTTTTGACAAAGTTGTTTTGGTCCTATTGAGGATTCTCAACCTGCCTTTGAACACATAAGAATTTTGACTAAAGTTTTAAATCCCTCTTTCTTTGTTAGCAGAACACTAGTGTTTAGATGAACATAGGTTTAGCTGAACAGAGGGCATACTTTAGTGTAAAATGTAAAAACATCGCAAATTTCGTAACAACAGTTGAAATCAATTTTGAAAATATCAAACGATCCCATAATTTAACAGATATTTTTCAGATCTGAAAACTATGAGTGACTTGTGCATGATATCACTTGTTGTGTGAAATTTGTGTGTCATATGACATCTTGGTTGTTTTACAGAGTTTCTGATTAATCATTTTGATCATGATTCACTTGTTACTCTGTTTTTCAACTGAATACAACCAACCACAGCATCAATGAATTGTGAGCTGAACTGTTATGTCGAATTGATTGTTAGATCGAATTTGACTGTCCACGCTCTGATACCAATTGTTAGGATCCGAGGCTCTCATGATTGTGTTTGTTTGTTTGAATTTGACAGATCAATGAATATGTAACAATGTAAAGTGCAGTGGAAATTGATACAAACTGTATAAACACAATCAAGGAAGAAAATAGTTTGATAAACAAGTACTTTTCATTGAGTCGAAAGATTGAAAATACAAAGCAAATGATTACAGCATGTTTACATAAACTAAGCTCCCCCTCAGCCAGATACCCGAAGGTTGGTTGCACAAGATGAAAGGATTGGACTGGAGAAGAAGAATCTACTCAGTCAATCAAATGTAACAGTACAGGGTACTTATACATTTATAGGCAGTCCAAACCACTGAAGCATCTTGGCTGACATCACCATGATAGTGACATCTAACGACCTAACAACCAATAAACACTGTTCTATACAAACTACTGATATGCAACATCTGATAATCAATATAATACAAACTTGAAATAACTACTGCTTCACGTTCCACTGTTGTAGCCTGAGCACTGATGTTGAACTTCAGTGCTTTCTTCAAAGGTGATCAGTCTTTGAGTGGGCAGTGCTTGAGTCTTCAGCAGTACTTAGAAAACAGCAGTAGATAGAGCAACAGTGTTTGTCTTCAGCAGTCTTTTAGAGTATCATCAGTGTTTAGTTCATCAGTTGTTGTAGTGAGCAGCACTTAAGATTCATCAGCTGTCAGAATACCATTGTCAAGGGGAAAGCAAAGAGTAAACTGCTGCTTATTGATAGTCCACTGATGTGATCCGGTTTTGGCTTTACATTATCTGTTCCTCTATTAGGGTTCAATCCCAACAGATCAGGTAATATTTCTTCCAAAAACGAAATGCCTCAGAATGGCATTCTCGTTTGTGAAATTTTTGATGTGTGGGGACTCGATTTCATGGGACCCTTCCCACCGTCAGAAGGAAACAAATATATACTTGTGGCAGTTGATTACTTGTCTAAATGGGCAGAGGCCGAAGCCCTTCCAACAAACGATGGAAGAGTAGTGGTAAAATTTCTGAAAAAGTTATTCTCTCGTTTTGGAACACCAAAAGCTTTGATAAGTGATAGAGGTACCCGTTTTTGCAATCATCAACTCGAAAAAATCTTAACAAGGTATGGGGTCTATCACCGGGTCTCAACAGCGTATCACCCTCAAACAAATGGACAAGCCGAAGTGACTAACCGAGGTTAAAACGAATACTTGAAAAAACCGTAGGTTTAAATAAAAGGGAATGGGCTGATAAATTAGATGATGCTTTATGGGCTTTTCGAACTGCTTATAAAACCACTATAGGCACAACCCCATATAAGCTCGTCTATGGAAAAAGTTGTCATTTGCCAGTAGAAATAGCTCACAGGGCCTACTGGGCAATAAAAAATGTAAAGTTAGATTTAGAAATTGAAGGTAAAAATCGATTTTGTCAAATGAATGAATTAGACGAATTAAGGAATTATGCATACTCTAACTCCGAAATTTATAAGGAAAGAATGAAAATTTTACACGATAAATATATTAAGCCTAATGAATTTCGAGAAGGAGACCAAGTTCTATTGTTTAATTCACGACTTCGATTATTTCCTGGCAAACTAAAATCTAGGTGGTCAAGACCTTTTTCCATCACCCATGTTTTTTCTCACGGTGCAGTAGAAATTAAAGCTCGAAATGGAATTCCATTTAAAGTCAATGGCCAACGGCTGAAACTCTATCGAGGATCCATTGAGGATGAAGAGGAAGAGATCTCACTTCAAACGGTTGACAAATGAAAAGCATCCACATCATACCCGGCATGTTACGAACAAGCGAGTATACATCAAAACCGGTAAGTCTTCTAACCATGTCTTCGGAAAAATGGGCACTCACACGAGCACAAAAAAAAAAAAAACTTTTGCTCGGCACGAGGCCGTGTCCGCTGGACATGGGGGCGTGTCGGCGCAACTGTCGGGATAAAACCCTCATTTCATAACAGTTACCTCATTCCACACGCCCCGTTTTGCCGAAAACGCTCTGGTTCAAGGCGATTTTCCGTAGATTTCCGACGTTACCTCCACGTTTAACAACATCAAGGTATGATTCTATCATCATTAGTAGTTAGATTAGTTACTTGCATGTAGTTAAACATCAAAATTTGGGGAAAAATCTAGGGTTCTTCAAGTTCTTCCGGATCAAACTTCAAATTTTTGATATAATCTATTAATATTAGTTTAGATTAGTATAATGGGAAGTAAATACACTTGTATTGTTGATAGATTTGCCCGATTTCTCACAAAAACCTCAAACTCTTGTTTTTGAACCGAAAAAGATAAAATTGAAGGGGTAAACGGGTTATTTTGGGAAAAACGGCACTTGGGGTTTCATTTTCGGGGGAAATCGCTCCTACTTGGCTAAAAATTTTCAGATTTTCGGGACCGGGACGAAAAATGAAGATTTTGAGTAACAGACGCCTGGACACGGGGTCGTGCCCGCTGAACACGGGGCCGTGTCCAGCCCACTGTTTGCAGTTTCTTTTCAAAATCTCACTGTTTCATGCTAACTTTTGGTGTATTCTTTCAGATGGAAAAATTCACAAGGTTCAATGCAAGTGAGCTCGATGCTAGGGAAAGATACGAGCTACTTCAAACAAGGCCCAAGGAGTACCCCAGACGAGCATGCACGGGCCTGTTAACTTTGGTAAACCAGCTGACCGATTCAACAACATCGTTACGGGACCACTAAGGGTTGCATTGACCACTCGGCTTCGGTCGGTGCATCAATGCACCATGGAGTTCTATAGTACTTTTACCTTCACTTCGAGGTGTGACCCGTTTGATAATGAAGGGGTTGCATTTCGATGTGGTGGGACGAGATACTCGATCTATGGCACAGTTCGGAGCAATAGTGGGATTGTACGCTGAAGAAGAATCGGGAAATGAGGAAAATACCGGGGGATTACGAGATTTGGACGAAAATGAACGTCAAGCTGCATGGGCTCAAATCGGTGAAGGAATCTACAACCCTAGCAGCACCAAGAGTACTAAGCTGAGGGGTCCACTGTATCGCTACATTCACAGGCTCCTCACCTACTCTCTTAGCCAACGTCATGACAGTAGTGGCGTTGTAGGGTTGAAAGATTTGGTTGTCCTTCACTGCATCCACAACCAAAAGCCCCTTGATGTTCCCTATCTCCTGCTGCGAAACATGCATCTGAACTGCCTTGCTCGTGCTCCTACACCTATCTTCTTTGGAGGGTGGGTGTACCGTCTCTTCAAGCACTTCACACGCATCCCTAGGTCCTTTGAAAGAAGCCCATGGTCGGGACGAGTTGACTACCACATTTGCCGAGCCATGAACTTACTTTATGAGGCGGAAGACGGGTCAGTAAGCTTCCAAAGGATGCAAGGCCATGCATGGAACCCGTAGGAGGCCCTAGTTCTTCACGCACCACCTCCTCACTACCAGTATCAACCCCATGGTGATCTGGGTCAATCCTCCTCACAAGGAGGCGGTTTTCCTAACTTTCAAAGTTTACATGATCTTTTGCAGGAAAACCTCATGTGTACCAGGAACACCTACAACCTTGCCAACAATACATATCACCGGGTCGGAGCTATTGAACGAAACATCAACGATATACAAGACGACATCAGCAGCATCCGGGAGTATATGGCGGGTCATGGGGACGGAGGTGATGACAGCGATGAGGACATGGACTAGGGGGTTGAAGGAGCAGGAGCGGGTTGATGGTGAGCCCACAGGTTAAAGTCCCTTTATCTATCGAAACAGTTTGTGGCCTGCGTGCCAAGTGTTGAACAATTTACTTTCCTTAACTACTTTTATTTTCTGCTTTTATTTTCTTTTACTTTATGCTTTGAACAATTAACGATGGTAATGTAGGATGTTGGTATTATTTGGTGTGGTATGTAGTGATGAAACAGGTACAAACCAAGGCTTAGAGTGCTAAGCATTAGCACTCATAAGGCCAGGATGGAAAAAAACCGGAGAAAGAAACCTAATTTTAGGCTTACAGACTGTCCACACGGGGACGTGTCCAGCCGACACGCCCCCGTGCTCACCTCCTAGACCTACTGTTTGGTTACTGTCCTGCAGATTTTCGCCAGACACGGGGCCGTGTCTAGCCAACACACCCCCGTGTCCATCTTCTGTAAGTTTTCATTACTGGCAGTTCACCACGGGGTCGTGTCCAACAGACACGGGGCCGTGTCCAGACTGCCAGTAACATAAAATTTTGCTTTTAACACCATGTTACACATCTAATCAACCTAAAAATTTATTTTTGCGACACATTGAGGACAATGTGTAATTTAAGTGTGGGGGGGGGGGATGCTAAAACCTTGAAATTTTGCAAGTCCTAATACAAGCCTTACACAAAACTCTATTGGAACCGCTAATCACCCCAAATTTAAAAAAAAAAATTTCATTTTTTTTACTTGTCTAAAGTTTAAGTTGGGAATTCTAAGACTAACAAGGTTATATTTTTACAAGTTTACAACCGATAGCGTCGTGATAAAAAGAACTAACATAAGAAAATTATGAAACGGCATGACAAGCTTAGTTAAAATTCGATTATATATACTTGATCACATAGAAAAACCCATTCCCACAAAAAGTGAGTTTTGAGCCTTTATTGAGCATATAAATATACATCTTTAAGCTAAATGCTCATTTTTCGTTTCTTATGTGAATAGTCGCTTGGTTCTTACGACTCTAGAACTTGCCACGACGATTCATTCCCGGTCCTTACCAACTTAAACCCAAGTAAGTAAATGATGGAGGCATTAGGACTAACCCTTTTTTTCTTTCAAAACCATTATTTTTCTTTTTTCTTTTCACCTACCCAAAAACTCCCCCTAGTTAACCCCTTTGAGCCTAAACCTTTCATTTCTTTACCCTAAAAACCCTTTTACCCACCGAAAAAACCCTTTTTATTTTTACCCTTTATTTTAGTAACAAGCTCGGTTTTCGTGTGACTTAAAAAAAAATGAATGAATGAAGTTAGAAATAAACAAACAAAGCTCTTAAAACAAAAGCTTGTTTGAAGAAACACTTCATTAAGAATAAAAAGTCACTAAAACAAAATGTTTTACAAAAACCGACGCTTTTACGATTTTCGCCCTTTTTCTAACCACTAACCCAACTACCCATCTTTAGCCCAAGCCTTTACCCAAAAAGTCCTCTTGATATTTACAAAGGTAAAAAGTTAAAAAGGAGGAGGATTGATTGCTTGGCAAGCCTATGGTAGGAATAAGTTCCATGCCGCTCTCGAATGATTCACTAAAAAAAAATTACACCTTCGGCCGAGTGTGAGTGATTTCTCCCGTGAGGTATGTGAACTTGTATATAAATGGAATTTTAAAGAGGCATGCTATGCCTAAATAAGTAATTTATCTTATGAAACGTTCTAAATAAAACATAACGAATAGGAATGTAAATAAATAAAAATAAAACCCAATAAAGACCTTGGATTCCCGACACTCTATGACAAGCCAAAACCTTCTCTTCTACCCATTCCATTTGGGAGTGTAAGCCACATATTAAAGAGTTTTGCTTGAGGACAAGCAAAGATTCAAGTGTGGGGGTATTTGATGTGTGTAAAATGCAACATATAAATTACATCAAATGAGGCATAAAACTAACCCTTTTTTAGTACTAATGTTGGAAAAAGAGTGTTTTTGTCTTCCTTTTGTATTTTCAGGATTAAATGAGCTCAAATTAACAAAAGAAGCAAAAAGACAGCTAAATCTAACATAAATACAAGAAAAGGAACATAAGTGGATTGCCCGACCCCTCGACAGCATCCTCCCAAGCAAAATAGAGAAGGCAGAAGACTGAACACGCCCCGTGCTCAGCCAGCACGGGGCCGTGCCCAAGAAGCAGCAGAAAAGACAAACCAGTAGAAGCTTCTATTGCCCACCACGGGGCCGTGCCCAGTAAACACGGGGGCGTGGCGAAAGTACAGCAGGTGCATTAATTGTAATTGCGAATTACAATTAATGAAGAGAGAGAGAGTGTCAGACAGGCACGGGGCCTTGCCCAGCGGACACGGGTTCGTGCCCAGCCTTCTTGGTGAAGACAAGTGTTTAGTATAATACTTTTTATTTTTAGTCTTTTGCACTTTTTATTTGGTTTTGTATTAATGACTTTAATAACTAGTTGCTTATGTTGAAGGTGATCTTTCCTTATCGTTTGTCCGTGGTGTCTTGGCATTATTTTACTTTCTATATAAAATAAAAGATTTTTACCATTCATATCTCCACGGTCTATATGGAGGTATGTTGGCTACCTGGTCGGGGGTTAAGGGAACGGTTTAGTAAGGGTCTTGCCCTTGTTCAGCGTTTAGAGGTCCTGCAAGGGACCTGGGTCAAATTTAGTAGGATCTCCTTCAATGCCCATAGGTATTGGATGGCGGGGATCCAAACTCTTTGACCCCCTCATAAGTTAACTACTATTAATACTATAACCCGGCTATTTAGGACTGTATCCCTGCTGACTCAGACTACTTAGTCGAGGGTAACGTCACCTCCAAAAGAGGGGCCTACCATAATTTGCATTAATAACTTAATTCATTATCTTTTAATAATCCGACCCTTTAGGATTGTATCCTTGCTGACTCAAACTACTGGGTTGAGGGTAACGTCACCTTCAAAAGAGGGGCCTACTACAATAACTAAGATAATCTCTTAAACAAGTGCAAAAGTGCGAAAATAATCAAAGGTTATACTAATACACGAGTCGGATCCAAGTGATTCATCTTGTCTATCTGTTTTTTTTATTTTATTTTCAGCATTTAGTTAGTTTTTATTTTCTTAGTTTAAAAATCTTTTCTAACATTTTTGATTTGGTTAGACGTTGAGGATAAACCGATACTAAAAGCTCTTGTGTCCTTGGACGACCTCGGTATCTTACCAACACTATACTACGTCCACGATGGGTGCACTTGCCCATATGTGTGTTTAGTGTTAGTAAATATCGTGTTTTATAAATTTAAAACTTGGCTAAAAGTGTAAAAAGGGCTTAAAATATACATCTAAAATATAACACACTTCACGCACATCATAAACCCCTATTAATCATGTCCTAGGCATGGACATCGGTTTCTCTTTTGGCTGCTTCTAGGGCTCTCTGTTCTTGTAACTTTTTCATTCGCTTCCTACGCTCATGTGCTCCCCGACTGAACCATCCACTCTTTTTCTGAGGGAATGGCTCTTCAGACTGAGCCTTAAACACGAATATTCCTTCTTCACTATCAGCAGAGTACCCTGAGAGGGCAGGCTGTGAAGAGGCACCTTCGCTTCTAGGCGAACCAGACAATTGATGGTACGCGTCAGATGGTCCTTGGTCGCTTATACTGTAAACTAACAAATAGTCAAATAACACATAATAATAAAATACAATTATGCACGTATTTCCGTGATTTATTTCCTAACAGATTGAATTTTGGTGTCAGCAGAACACTTCTGTGGCTGAATCAGTGGCTTAGCTCTGATATTACCTTCTGTCGCTACCCCCGTCCCCTGTACAAACCCGGGAACGGGCGGCCGCGACCAGTTTCGGTGGTATCTTTTTTTTATCAATTTGGCAGCGGAAATTACATCAGGACCGTAGTTAGGAAATATTTTATCAGAGTAAAATACCACACTTTCATAATATTAAACACATGGGATAAAACTCAAGTTTTAAGTACACACATTTTCATAGGAATAAGTTCTATTTTTGTTTAATAAAAACATCTATTTATTTTAGGTAACTTTATTGCCACTTTTCCAACCCTTCAGTGCTGTCCAGCTGGCTTCTATTTGGCTTTCACATATTGTTACCTGAAACACGTTTAAAAACATTTTGTTAGTGGGAAATACTGGTGAGTGAATCCCAGTTTAATCAAGTTTAAATAAAAACCATTGTACAGTATTGATGGCGGTCTCGCAATTACATTTGTTTCCAAGTCATATCAATTACCACCCACGGTACTGTCAACCCGACTTGTGGAAATGTTACCCCTCGCAAGGCAGTAACAAATTTGTATACAAAATCCCAACATACTGTCACATCCCGATATTTACACGTATTACTGGTGGGCCCGGTGGGGAGTATCGTGACGTAGTTGATATCATCATAGACAATTTATCACAGTTTAATACACAAGCTCTTAACATATCCTCCAGCGTTTGAATAGTACGCTCGCTTTGACCATTCGTCTGAGGATGATACGCAGTGCTGAAGTTTAGTCGAGTACCTAGGGATTGTTGAAAGCTTTTCCAAAAATGCGATGTATACCTCGTACCCCTATCAGAGATGATAGACAATGGCACTCCATGAAGAGATACAATCTTGTCCACATACAGCTGAGCTAACTTGTTTGAGCTGTGTGTTTCCTTAATAGGTAAGAAGTGGGCTGACTTAGTTAGTCTATCCAGTATAACCCAAATAGTATCATTTCCTCGCTTTGTTTTTGGTAACTTAGTGATAAAATCCATAGTTACCATTTCCCACTTCCAGGTGGGAAGTTCAGGCTGTTGTAGCAAACCTGACGGCTTCTGGTGTTCTGCTTTAACTTGAGCACATGTCAGACATTTGGCTACATAAGTGGCTATAGATTTCTTCAAACCTATCCACCAGTAATTTGCCTTTAAGTCCTGGTACATCTTGTCACTTCCAGGATGAACAGAATACTTGAAACTGTGGGCTTCTTGAAGGATAACATCCCGAAGTCCTCCATAGATTGGAACCCATATTCGTCCATTCAATCTTAGGATCCCATCTTTGCCATATGATAACTGTTCAGCTGTTACTCCCAACTTTTCATTAGGATAGTTAGCTTCTAATACAGCTTCCTTCTGAACGGCTAACAATCTTTCATTTAAGCTATTCTTCAATTCAATGCTCGGGAGCAACTTCGGCGAGGTTTCGGTCAACTTTCCGGCAAACCCGTTTTGAAAGTTTCTTTCCATGCATGTTTAGATCGGGCCACTAGAGACCTTTCTGCAAAATTTTACGAGTTTTTATTTTCCGGCGACATTCCGGTGAGTTCTCCTACCCTTTTCTATAACTTCTTGAGCATTCGGTTTGTTTAACAGTGGGTACGAGTGATTTTTAGGCTGTTTTGGTAGCTCCAGCGTAGAAAAGGGTCGACAGTGGTGGTTGAAGGTGGCCCTAGAGTGGCGGTGGTGGTGATAAGGCGACGGAACAAAGCCGCAGCCGGCAGCGATGACGGTGGGTTGGTGCTTGGTTCAACATGGTTCAACTCGCTTCAACTCGGTTCAGTCCGGACGGCTCGTTTGCATCCCACGGCTCCTTTTTTTCCAGAGCTTGAGTTTGAATCGGGCAACTCCTCGTTTTTAACAGTCCGAACAGTATGGTGATGGAGTTTGCGGAGGTAGACGGTGGTTGTGGTGGTGGTGGTGGATGCTAGCACTTGGCAGGGGGGTGGGGGTGGGGGTGGGAGTTCTCTCTAGAGAGAGAGAGAGTAGAGAAGAAGAGTGGTTGTGTTTCAGAGAGAGAGAATGTGTTTAGATTTATATAATTCATCTAAAATGACTTTTTAAATAAATAAGTAAAAAGACCAATTTGCCCTTTAATTAACGGTTAAAATCATCTGGGTTAGGCTCAAAGGACAAACTGTGTAAGATTTTGATACATTAAGTACAAAATCCGTTAATTTTAAAGACAAAAAACACCGGCTGAAATTTGATATAAAGATAAAAAACAAACTTGTAATTCACTCTTAGTTTAAAAATTGTTAAAATAGTATGTGAGTAGTCCCAACCCTTCATCCATCCATTTGGTGTTAGAAAAACTAGTACACGTTTTGGATTTCTAAAGAGATGGTAAGGCCCATACAGCCCAATCCTCCTCCTAAATGTAAAATAAAACCACCACCGTCATGTACGGTCTCAAATGGGGACATGCTCGGAAGGAAGGAGGCTCCGGCGAGAGGGACGGTAGGTAGGTTTCAAAAGGGCGGTTGCCACCCACCTTTCTTTCTCGCCACTGCATCATCATCATCATCATCACCATTATGATGTTGAGCCCATGACTTATTCCTTCCCCATTATTATTTCACCGTTCATCAACAGCCCTTCATCAACAACAGCATCCACAACAACAACAACAAACATCTTGTGAGAAAATGACCAAATTATCCCTTTCTTCTCTTTCTTTCTTTCTCTCTCTCTCTCTATATATATATGTGTATATATATATATTTATACCTCGGTGATGAAGATCTTGTTCTGCATATAATAATATTTCCGAGCATAATGGATGTTGTGTGAAAGTGGGCCCGTATCTTGGCGGGGCAACTCGGATTGTGATGCAGCCATGCCGGAGCCCCACCCACTTTATCCGGTTTCTTATTTGCAGATCTGAGCCAAGAAAACACAGATTGTTGTCGCATATTATTTTGACTCGGACGAAATGAGGCTTTTTCAGAGGAGAAGGTTTTTAAGGGTGGTTGCCCTTCTCTTTCAAAGTCCGATTTTGACTTTTTCATAGTCAAATATCCGTTCTTTGAAGCCCATGATTTTCTTCATAAATCAACAACCCTTCATCTTTCAAAGATATTATTATAGTTAGGGGATATTTGGCTAAGCTTATTTAATTGCACGGATGGTCCTAAAAAATTAATGGATGATATTGAATTGCTGGAATCTCAGTCCATAATTTCAATTCTTGTCTGTTGAAGATGATGATGAGTTTTAAGAGGCTGTGATGATCAATTTCAATGCGTCTAACTGAAATTGAGCAAAGATGAGTTATCCGCATCTTGGCAGGGCAACCCAGATGGTCATGTGGTTTCACATGGCAACCGTAAGTATGCAGCCATGCCGGGTTTATCCACTCTGTTCGATTGTTTACAAATCTGAGCCTCATTATCGTTTTATAAACAGTACTGGTATACATCTGTCATGTTTTTGTTTTGCATTGCATCTAGTAAGTATGCAGCCATGACAGTGTATCCGTTTTGTTCAGTTGTTTATAAATCTGAGCCTCATAATGAAAGTATTGGATCATGTTGAGCTGATTACTTTGTCCCCGTTGTTCACGATTAATCTATGCAGTCAATCTCGCGATATCGGTTTGAAAAATCGGTAATAATATCGGTGGCGATAATATCGGTGATATATACCGATATATCGCCGATATTTTGTATTTCTGATATCGGTCATCTCACCGATAATATCGACAGGCCCAACTATAGTCACATAATTCGCTGGTGATAGAGAAGAAATGGTGGCTAATCGAAGTTGTTGAATCGAAGCTTACCTGCTGATCGAACCTTAGCTTCCCTGCTGAATCGTTGAATGAAAGAAGATCTGTCTGTCGGCTGTTTGTTTTTTAGGTTTAGAAGATGGAGGAGCGAACAGGGGAGGAGATAGACAAGAGGACGGCCGCTGCTTTACATGATGCTTCTTGGCATGGCACTCTGTATGGCTATGTGAATGATTTTTGATCCTTCACATTGAAAGCATTACAGTTTGCAACCGTAGCTGATTTGGGTTATGTTTAATAGCCTTACCAGTTAGATTTGGGTTATGTTTTGTGTGTAGCGGGTTAAATGGCCTGATGAAAGGTGCGCCCAATATGTATTTTAATGCATAAAACCCATTGGGTTTCTTATCTCATTGGTAACAAAACAGTCAATTGTATATCTATACCTCTGCATCTGTGTTGGCGATGAAGATTTCGTTCTGCATATAATATATTATTAGTCCTAGCATAATAATAATAGGTTAGCGGATGTTGTGTGAAAGTGGGCCCGTATCTTGGCGGGGCAACACGGGTTGTGGTGCAGCCATGGCGGTGTCTGACTCACTTTGTCCGCTTTCTTATTTGCAGATCTGAGCCAAAAAAACACACTTTGTTCTCGAATATTATTCTCACTCAGATGAAATGAGGCGATTTAAGAGGAGAAGGTTAAGGGTGGTTGCCCTCCTCTGTCTAAAGTTCGATTTTGACTTTATTAAAAGTCAAACGTCGCTCTTTGAAGCCAATGATTTTTTTTTTCATGAATCAACATCATCATCATATTCAGTAAATCCCATCATATTCATGAATCAACAACCTTTCATCTATTCAAACACAGAAAAACAGTTATGTCTGTTGCTGCCAAACTTATTATTGTTGTTGTTGTTGTTAATTACACGGATGCTCCTTTGGTATAAAAATTTGTGGATTAAGTTGCTCCATTTCAATTTTAAGAGGCTGTGATGATTGAGTTTCAATGTGTCTGAGTGAAATCGAGCAAAGATGAGATTATCCGCATCTTGGCAGGGCAACCCAGGTGGTCATGTGATTGATTGAATGAGTTTGTGGTTTCACATGGCAACCGGTAGGTATGCAGCCATGGCGTATTTATCCACTCTGTTCGATTGTTTACAGATCTGAGCCTTATAATCGTTTTATTATGAGCCTCCAAATGGTTTCATCTCAATTTTTGATCATTTCATTTTTTACAAAATTATGAGTTAACTATTGAAAAATGAACAGAAAAAGGAAAACCAAACAAAGATAAGATCAAAGATGTATTCTGGAATATTAATGTGGTATATACAAAGTTTCTCTAAACCAGTTTCATGTACATGTTGCCTTGTTGGTTGCTATAAGACTGTATGGTGGTCGGGTAAATCCTTCCATTTCATTTCACCCTGTTTTCAATAGTGCTATTGATTTTTGTAGCTTTGAAGTTGACATTGATGAACTTTTATGATATTATTTATATTAGGGGAATTGGCCTGTAATAATCCCACCTAGACCTTATTGGCCATTAATAATCCCACCTCAGAATATTCCCCCCACCAGTCCCACCTTTCAGCTATTTTTCCTACAATGGTCCCCCGTTAAAAAAACTTAACGGAGTTAAACTTTTTTCCAAATTACAAACAGATTTTTTAGGGCTTTTGATCAGAACGATGATACGAATCCATTTATGTAAAACTTACTTCGAAATGGTGCTCTAAGTGACTTGATTTTGGTTAATTGGAAATTTAAACACCCGAATTGAAGCGCCATTTTCATCGTTTAGAGCGCTGTTTCGAGGCAAGTTTTATATCAATGGACTCGTATCGTCGTTCTAATCAAAAGCCCCAAAAAATCTGTTTGTAATATGGAAAAAAGCTTAACTCCGTTAAGTGTTTTTAACGGGGGACCATTGTAGGAAAAATAGCTGAAAGGTGGGACTGGTGGGGGGAATATTCTGAGGTGGGATTATTAATGGCCAATAAGGTCTAGGTGGGATTATTACAGGCCAATTTCCCTTTATATTATCAATTGCGATTGTTGGTGTCTTCAGTCCTTTCATTGTTTGTGTGATCATATATGCTTCATGGGTTGGCTGCTAATCTTTCATATCACGCATTAAGTTGACGCTTGCCTTGATTAGAAAATGAAGTCGATCACTTGGATGCAGTGTTTTAAGAATCGCTAGGCGCTAGTCGGTCGGTGGGGTACCGACTAGCGATTAATCGGGATTAGTTGGGATTAATCGGATTGAGATTTTTATATATAATTTAGTTATATATGTACGCAAACTTTTTTATATGTTATTTTGTAAATAAGCTACAAGATTTTTAGTGATTTGAACAATTTTGAGATTATCTGCATCTTGGCAGGGCAACTCGGATGGTTATGTGAAACAAAGATTTATATCTCTATTTCGCATTGCATCTAGCAAGTATGCAGCCGTGGCGGTGTATCCGTTTTGTTCAGTTGTTTATAAATCTGAGCCTCATAATGAAAGTATTGGTTCATCTTGAGCTGATTGTTTTGTCCCTGTTGTTCACGAAGCCTTGAGGGGCAGAAACCAAAGATGACGAATGCACGTTTGTCACATTTTAAGAAGCTGTGATCGTGTGGCGATGAATGGTATTGCAGTCAAGTGGATTTGAGTAAAGTTGAGATTGCCTCTGCATCTTGGCGGGGCAATCTGCATGGTTATGTGAAAAAAATTTGTGTCTTTCACATTGTAGCCGGTAAGTTTGCAGCCATGGCGGATTTATCCTCTTTAGCAATTGTTTGTTGATCTAAGGTGGTGTTTGTTTTTTTTAAAAAAGGTCTGCGCAGGCTCTTCTGTCTGCACCGCGCAGACATTGCCATCTGTAGACTATTTGTTTTTCCGAAGACGTTTTATTAAAAAGCGACCATGCACAGACACCACCGCCCACACCACCCACCACCGTCCACCACCACCACCGTCAACCATCCACCACCACCGTCCACCACGCACCACCACCGTCCACCACCCACCACCGTCCACCACCATCCACCATCCACCGTCTACCACCACCATCCACCGTCTACCACCACCGTCCACCACCACCACCACCACCGTCCACCACCACCAGTTTATTTTAGAAGTCTACATAGTACGTATGTTAAAAAACAAACAACACCTAAGTCTCAATTCACGCCGCATGAAAAGATCCGCCAGTGGAATGTCGTTTGCGGTTATGTTGTCAAAGACGCAAGGCGCATCGGCCTCGCCCGGAGCCTAGGCGCAAGGCGCAAAAAAAACGTGAGTTTTTTTTAAGAAAAGCACACATAGAGAAAAAAATATAAAAATATGTTATGCTTTGAAAATAAATAAGATTCCACATATAAAATAAAAAAAAAACTATTATATATGCCATTTAAGATCATGTAGCTAATAGTTAGTATTAGACTATGTCTGTTTAGATTATTAAAGTTCATATTGTCTAGGGTACCAAAGTGTAACTAGTTTTCTTATATATTTGGTTGTAATCTTTTATTGTGATCAATAACAAAAACCACGATTCCTATTCTGTTTTGGTATCAGAGCGATACCAATTCCTAATCATCGATCCTTCTTCTCCAACCCTAATCTGCTGTTCAAACCCTACTCCAAAAATTCAGCCGTCACATAAAAATCTGGCTGCTAACCCTAACAGTTAAAAAAAAAAACTTACGTCCTCCAGAAAGTCAGCAGCACCTGCAGAAACTCATTGGCGCCAAAATTATTCAACAATTATTCCAGGTAAACCAACATCAGATTTCATTGCAGCGATAATCTCTTTTTCACACCAGGAGAAAATTGTTCATAACTCTCATAAATTCTCCTTCAGTCTCAAACCTAACAACTATGGCTATTGGCGCTCTATGATTGAATCTTTTCTCACCTCTCATAATCTTTTTGGTGTACCATGCCCTGAACAGAAAGTCACTAACGAATCTGTAACTACCGACAATCCAAGCTACACCCCGTGGATCTCAAACGATGCTAATATTCGTATGCTTATCATCTCTACTGTGTCTGAAGATTCCTATCAACATATTCAGGGCAAAACATCACGTGAGGTATGGTTGTCTCTTGAACGAGCTTATGCGCTCGTTACATCTTCTCATGAGTTTACTCTCAAAAATCGACTTCTTAGAATCACCATGAAAGGTGATGAAAAACCAACTGATTACCTTAGCAGGGCTCAAGAGTATGCCACTGCTCTTGCAAATATTGGAGAACCAATGAAGGACAAGGATTTAGTAATGCTAACTCTTGCAGGGCTTCGAGAGGAATACAATGGTCTTAAGGCTAATTTACTGGCTCGTTCACTTCCTGTTAGTTTTCATGAACTACATGGTTTTTTGAGTGATCAGGACTATGTTATTACAAAGATTTTGGCCACCACTCCACAAGCTTTCATGGCTAATGCTGCTCCAACACCACAGCCACTCACGGCTGTTGCATCCTCGAACCCACAGCCGAATCTTGATCAGCTTTAGCAACAACTTCAAAACATTCAACTTATGGCCTCGCAATTGGGTTATCAACTAAACCCTATTTCTTCCCCACGGCCTCAAGCATACTATGGTTCTCGGTCCTATAATAATAACCGAGGTGGTCGGGGATCTCGCGGTTTCTCTCGTGGCAACTCATGTGGTGGTTTCAACAATCGTCCTCGGGATAATAGTGGCACGCGACAATTTTCTTGGGATTTAACCCAAAACACGGTTTATGGCCATTGTAACAGATGTGGAATAGGTCATCTACCTTCTCAGTGCCCAAATCAGCAGAACCAGTGCACCACAGGCCAATTTTGCTACATACTCAGCGGCTGGCTCGTCTTCTGGAACTGCTTGGAAACCTGATACTGGTGCAAATCATCATGCCACTCCAGACCTATCTAACGTGGACAACTCTGAAGCCTACTACGGTAACGATTCTTTACTTGTTGGTAATGGTAATTCTGTACCCATTTGCCACATTGGCTTGTCCAAAATATACTCACCAAACAAAACGTTTACCTTATCTGACATTCTCCATGTTCCTGAACTAAAACAAAACCTTTTATCCGTTCAAAAATTTTGCCTTGACAACAATGTTTTCTTTGAATTTCACTCTTCTTTTTTTTGTTGTGAAGGACGAGTCTACACGAACTACCCTCCTCACGGGCCCTAGTGAACAGGGTTTGTACTCCATTCGTCTTCCGCAACTCAAGTCTCTGCCCAAGGTTGCCTTCACCGCTGTCAAAGCTTCTTCAAACATTTGGCATCAACGCTTAGGACATCCTCATGCTCAAGTTTTCCATTCAATTATTTCTTATTGTTCTTTACCTGTTTCAGACAAATTAACAAATAACTTATGTTCTTCTTGTCAATTGGGAAAATCCTCAAAGTTGCCTTTACCTGATTCTACTTTTCGTAGCAATAATATTTTGGATCTTGTTTATTGTGATGTTTGGGGCCCTTCTCCCACACCATCTCTTGATGGTCATCGTTATTTTCTTTTATGTGTTGACCATTGTACCCGTTATATGTGGATTTATTCTCTAAATCAAAAATCTGATGTTTACACTATTTTAACAAACTTTATTACCATGACTGAACGCCAATTTAACACCAAGTTAAAATGTATCCAATCAGACTGGGGGGGGGGGGGAGAATTTTGGCCTCTCGCCAATCCTTGTCGCAACCTTGGCATCATCCATAGACGGTCTTGTCCTCACACCAGTGAGCAAAATGGCTTCGTTGAACGGCGTCATCGTCATGTTGTGGAAACTGGACTAACTCTCTTGGCTCAGTCCAGCCTTCCTCAACGCTTCTGGCACTTTGCCTTTGAAACAGCGGTTTACTTAATCAATCGGCTCCCCTCTCGTGTCTCCTCAAACAAATCTCCATTTGAACATGTTTTCAAACGAAAACCTGATTACTCGTTTCTAAGAGTTTTTGGTTGTCAATGTTTTCCTTACCTTCGTCCATACAACCGTCACAAAATTGAGTTCCGTTCAACTCCTTGTATTTTCCTCAGTTACAACCCCGCCCACCATGGTTATCGATGCTTTGATCCCACTAGAACCTCCACAATCGCCTTCACCAACACCACCATCATCACCTCCTCAATCACCTCCATCACCACCCGTTCCACCCACACCACCTAACCCTGCCGCCCCTCCACCCGAGAATATTCCTTCACCGCCACCAGCCCCTCGACCTCGACCATCTAACCTTCGCCCTAATCCCAAACAACCTGACCGATATAACCCGGCCGCTTATACTGCCACCGCTTCCCCATCTCTTCCTCTTGAACCTACTAGCTTTACCGTTGCTAACAAGTCTATAGAACGGCGCCAAGCTATAGCTGATGAGTTGTCTGCGCTTCATAGGAATGGCACGTGGACACTTGTGCCCCCTGTCCCTAATGCTAGTATTGTTGATTGTAAATGGATTTACAGGTTAAAAACTGATGAACATGGCAAGATTAGCAGGTACAAAGCCCGTCTTGTTGCTAAGGGTTTTCATCAACATGGCGTGGATTATCATGAGACTTTCCGCCCATAATCAAGCCTGCCACTATTCGCACCGTCTTATCTCTGGCCGTCACGAACAAATGGCCTCTCAGACAGTTGGATATTCAGACTGCTTTTCTCCACGGTGATCTTCAAGAAACTGTCTACATGCGCCAACCTCCAGGTTTCATTGATCCAACTAAACCTGATCATGTCTGCTTATTACACAAATCACTATATGGGCTCAAACAAGCTCCTCGTGCATGGTTCACAAAATTGTCTATTGCCCTTCATCAGTTGGGGTTTAATGGGTCTAAGACAGACCCTTCACTTTTCATCCTCAACCATTCGGGCTCTCTTGTCTATTTTCTGGTGTATGTTGATGACATCATCATCACTGGTAACAACTCCATTACTGTCGCCACCATTATTGAACGTCTCAATTCTCTCTTTGCACTTAAAGATATGGGGCAGTTACACTATTTTTTGGGGGTTGAGGTTGTCTATCGGGGTTCTGACTTGGTTCTTTCACAACGGAAATATGTTAGAGAAATCTTACATCGAGCTGGTCTTGCAGACTGCAAACCAATTTCTACTCCCATGCATACCTCTCACGTCTTATTACCAGATGATAGCCCATTACTCGATGATCCTTCTCGCTATAGACAAACGGTCGGGGCTCTTCAGTATGCTACTCTTTCTCGTCCTGACATTGCATTTGCGGTTAATAAAGCCTGCCAGTTCATGCATGCCCCCACTGAAAACCACTGGGCCGGAGTCAAACACATCTTACGTTATCTCAAGGGCACGCTCAATTTGGGTTTATGGATTCGTCACAATACGGGCTATCAGCTTCAAGCCTTTTCTGATTCTCATTGGAACACTAATCTTCAGGCCTTCTCTGACTCTGACTGGGCGGTTGCCCGATCGATCGTCGATCCACGGGGGGATATGCTATCTACTTAGGCTCGAATCTTATTTCATGGTCTGCTCGCAAGCAGAGAACTGTCTCTCGATCCTCAACAGAGTCCGAGTATAAGGCTATTGCAGATACTGTTGCAGAGTTGATTTGGTTGAAGTCTCTTCTTCGTGAACTTGGATTGGATAGCACGACACCAACACTTTGGTGTGATAATCTTGGCGCAACATATCTCACAGCTAATCGAGTTTTTCATGCTCGCACCAAGCACGTTGAAGTTGACAATCACTTTGTTCGTGAACAAGTTACTCAGGGAAAACTAAATGTCAAGTTCATTTCTACTGACGACCAAATTGCCGATATCTTTACAAAGTCCTTGTCTTCTCAGAAGTTTGAGTTTCTACGATCCAAGTTGCAGATTGCTAACCGCCCTGAACTTGCGGGGGAATAGTAGACTATGTCTGTTTAGATTATTAAAGTTCATATTGTCTAGGGTACCAAAGTGTAACTAGTTTTCTTATATATTTGGTTGTAATCTTTTATTGTGATCAATAACAAAAACCACGATTCCTATTCTGTTTGTTAGTAGCAAAAGTTTAGGACTTATATGTTTGAAGTTTTGGGTGTGTGAATGAAAGTCTTAAAAGGTGGTAAACACTTTGTCCCACATTGGTGTGGGAACAAAGTGAGTGGTTGTTTATAAGGTAAAGCCTACCCGCACGTCCCGCAGACACGAATGCAGCTCCGAAAACCCGGGCCTGCGTGAGTCAGTTTTTGCACTCGGGTTCGTTTTTTTAATGGTGCTGTTACCTGTTGTTTTGTTTTCTGTTTTCGTGTTTCATATCAGTAGGTGGTTAAAAGTTACAAAAAGAAAAAGCCCCATTTTTGCGCCTCGCCTCGCTGTGCCTAGGCGCGCGCCTTTTGCGCCTGAGCACCGTTTTTACAAAAAAAAACCATTTTTGCGCCTAACCTACCACCAGGCGCTATAGGCTCGCCTCGCTGCGCCCGAGCGCCTAGGTCGCGCCTTTTGCACTTTTCACAACTATGGTTTGCGGCGTTTGCCGGTTGGTTTTGACTTACGTTGACCGAGACCGAGTCAGTTTGTCTCAAAATCGGGTTTGGGCACCTCTACAATCAACCATCACTTTAATTCAAGGTGAACATCATAGGCCCATATAAATTGCCTAGGCGATGAAGATAGTTTTCTACATTTAATTTTTTTGAGCATGGGTTACCACATACTGGGTGAAACTGTGCTTGTAACTTGGTGGGGCAACGCAATTGATGTTGCAGCCAGATAATCCGAGTAATTGTATTTTGTATATTGTATGAATGATAAAGGAGTACAAAGGATATAAATAGACTACATAATTACATATTAGTCCCTCTATTATATAAACATATCTAAACCTATAATAGTTGTCTAATATTCCCCCTCAAGCTAAGCGCGGGGAACGAGCTGTAGCTTGTCTCTTAAAATTGCAAATCGTTCAGAAGGTAATGGCTTTGTGAAAACATCAGCAATCTGATCATGTGTAGAGATAAACCGAACCGCAAGTTTCCCTTGAGCAACCTTTTCTCGCACAAAATGAAAATCAACTTCAACATGTTTGGTACGAGCATGAAAGATAGGATTGGCAGATAAATATGTGGCACTGAGATTATCATACCATAAGATAGGAGCCGATTTCACAGGGACACGAAGTTCAAGCAGTAAAGAATCCAGCCAGGTAAGTTCAGCAACTGTATCAGCTAATGCTTTATATTCCGATTCAGTGGATGACCGAGAGACAATACGTTGTTTTCGAGCTGACCAAGAGATGAGATTAGAGCCCAGATAGATAGCAAATCCCCCTGTGGAACGACGGTCATCGGGACAACCAGCCCAGTCCGCATCAGAATATGCTGTCAAAGACCGATAATGAGCATCTGTATAAGCATGCAAAGTGGAGCTAGAGGACCGACGGAAGAGGAGACCGTGATTTAGAGTGCCCTGTAGATATTGAAGGATCCGTTTAACCGCAGACCAATGGTTCTCTGTCGGAGAGTACATAAACTGACAAACTTTGTTTACAGCAAATGCTATGTCAGGACGTGTCTGTGAGAACCCGAACTTTCAAGGTTTGTATCTTTCATCACGCGATCCTGTTTCTCGATATTTCTACTTTTTTAATATCTATTACAACTATAAAAATTAGTAACCTTTAATTGCTAAAATATTTATAAGTGTATATGTGGGCCGCACCTCAAGTAATATGGATCGGTCACTTGGGCTTGAACCCATTACCATGGCCGGCTGATTAATGAACCGCCCTAGTATGCTGCCTATATGTATACCTAACATGGTAACTTTTATCACAAGAATTCAAAACCAACCCTACCTTCCCCAAGATATACGTGCGGCAGTATACCCCCTCTTGGTCGAAGCTTCTTGCTCTTAGTGATCAACCCTTGTGCCTAGCATATTTTAATCTTCTGGTTAGTTCAGTTATATTTATTCAATTGCTGATTTATTGTGTTTATTTATTTGTGGATAAACCTATAGTCATTCAATTCTTGATTTATTATAAATCCATGATAGACATATGACCATTGCATGAGTGATGTGGTTATCACTGTGTGATTTATGTTACATGATTGTTAATGTTATGTCTAATATTTGGCAACAATTAGTTGTTATAATAAGCCTGTAAATATGGACAAGAAAGGTAGATATTCATTATGAATAATGATGTCTAGGGTCACATGTTTTTAGTAATATTGGTGGTCCAATAGATTGTAGCCATGTTTTTAGTAATATTGGTGGTCCAATAGATGGTAGCCAATGGTTTGACTAAAGTTGGATGATATTGAATAAATGGCAGCCATGTAAAATTTTGTAATCTTAATATATTCGAACCATGTGCACCTCTTATTAGTTTTGTCAGAATAGTCAGGAATTATTAATGGTGATCGGTCGGCAAGAATGGTTTTATTATCTTTTAGATTGTGTTGATGGATTTGATTAAACATCATATATACTAGCTGCTCGATAAATAATGTTACATTATATGTGCAACTGCAAACCGAATCATGCCTATATTAGTTTCTATTTGATGATCTTGTATGTGTGCTATTGTCGAATCCCATATACCATAACCTGTCGCATGAATTTTATGGAATAGGGAATTATTTGATTGAAGTGGTTGCCTGATTATATCCGATGATGTATAAATATTAGCGGACCACGAATATAGAGATCATGATGGTTACTGAATAGATAGTTTTAAATTGTAACTATAGGGTGTAGTCACTAAACTGATTGGGCCGGTTCCTTGGGTAGGACTTTGCTTGTTACTTATTTCACATGTAATCTGGGCCGCACTTGACTTAGCCAAAACGAAAAACGGAGATGTATTAATGTGTTGGACCATGGCCCTTTGTAACTGGATCTTAAGAGTAGTGGGCTGAGGGATTTAGAGGCTGCAAAGCCTGTTACGTGGTAATGGGCTGTGTGGTTTGAGCCTTCAGCCAAGCCCACTTCCTTTAATTTGTTTGGTTGTTAATTGAGTCTTGACAGGCAGTTGGGTTTTGGGTAGTTTGATACTAATAATAGTTTATGACTGGTCTATGATGTTAATACATATTGGTATAATAGGTTGGGCCATATCGTTTCACATAACATCACATGGGCCGGTTAAGTTGGGCTGCAATTATCGATTAGAATCAATCACTAGGTTGGATGCTTCCTTTGGGTTTGGGAGTATTTTTGGGTCCTGTCTATTTATGAAATTTGAGTAGTATATGTTTGTGCCAATGCGATACTATTTATGAAACTTAAGTAGTGCGTGTAATTATATGAAACGTGATCTATGTGCTACTTGAATATGTGAATAATTGTATACGAGTTTAATTAAGCTGTGGTAATGGAAATAGGACGTGATTGACCCAAAGTTGCATTAACAAGTTAAACACTCTACCGAGCAAAACCAAGGTGAGTTCACACTCTTACTAAGGCATGGGATTCCCAAGGGCTTGGGAATGAGATTGAAGGAATAAGATTGACTAGATTCGTACATACACTGTTACTAGACTACCATACCATCGTCCTCGGTTGTGCAGGACACATACGTAAAACCTACGTATACTTATGCTACTCACTGTCCTCAGGTTGCGAAGGACACTCACGTAAAACCTACGTGAACTCATACTCACTACTGCCTCGGTTGTGTCAGGCACTTACGTAAAACCTACGTAAACCCCCGCGTACCCCTATCCTCGGTTGTGAAGGATACTTACGTAAAACCTACGTAAACTTGTACGTATTACTGTTCTCGGGATATGTAGAACACTTATGGTTACGAATAGTCTAGTGGTTATACAACATGGGAAGCCCCCACCAATAGAACACACTATCGGCCCAGTAGAGCCACATGTTACAAACGAACTTACTATTACGCATTTACATTCTGTGAACTCGCTCAACTGGTTGTTGATCTTCTGTTACATGCCTTGCTGGTCGTTAGGTACATGGAGCTTGCACATGGAGGAGCTGGTCGTTGTGGGCTTGGATCGTGATTGTTTCGTTAAACACTTATGACATTTCATACTCAATTATGTTGGGTTTTATTGATACGCTTCCGCTAAACAGTGATAACTTACTTATGTTTTGGGAACACCTTTCGTATGGATTTGGTTTGGTTTAATTACAATTGTAGTTACTTTTATTTTATACAATGTTCTATATGATTGGTGGCTTGATCCTGGTCAGTCACGCCTCCAAGCGGTGACACTCCGCAGGTGGATTTTGGGGGTGTGACAGTGTCAATGTTAATTATTGTAGAGCCCCTACAATCTGGCAATACCGAACGGGATTATCAAAGCTTGGACTGTCACCAAGAGCCAGATGAACCGAGGGAGAACAGGGAGAACTAACAGGCTTAGATTGTGAAAGTCCTGCTTTGGCCAAGAGCTCCAAAATGTATTTCTTTTGAGAGAGGAGTAAATCAGGGCCCTTAGATTGAACTTCAATTCCCAGAAAATAAGATAGAGCACCCATATCTTGAATAGCAAAGATGGAACTCAGATTTTTTACCACACTGTCAATCGCGGCTGGATTGTTGCCTGTCAAAATGATGTCGACATATACTAACATATAGAGAATAGTACCTGTAGATGAATAGATAAATAGTGAAGGATCTGTCTTGGAACCTTGAAACCCCAAATGCTGAAGAGCATGAGACAACCGCTGAAACCATGCTTGAGGTGCCTGCTTCAGACCATATAATGACTTGTGTAAAAGACATACGTGATTCGGTCTAGTAGGATCTGTAAACCCAGGTGGCTGTCTCAGATAGACGGTCTCATGTAAATCACCGTGTAAAAGTGCATTCTGCACATCCAATTGTCTAAGAGACCAGCCACATGTAACTGCTAGTGAAAGAACAACACGGATGCTGGTTGCTTTGACTACAGGGCTGAAGGTTTCATGGTAGTCAATTCCAGGTTGCTGGTTGAAGCCCTTGGCAACCAATCGAGCCTTATATCGAGTAATAGCACCGTTTTGATCCCGTTTAAGTTTATACACCCATTTGCAATCAACAACATTAGCATTTGATACCGGAGGGACAAGAGTCCACGTGCCATTTTTCATGAGGGCCTTGTATTCCTCAGACATGGCATGACGCCATTCAGGACTTTTGTTAGCAATGGTGAAAGTAGTAGGTTCAAGATCATTGGACCCTGTGGTGGTATGGTAGGCTGAGGGGTCGTAGCGGTTAGGTTTTTGTGGGTTTTGGTGAAGGTTGGCAGGACGAGGACGGGTGGGTGGTGGTGGAGAGTGTGATGTAGCTGGTGATTGGGCTATATTTGTGGGCTGAGTTTGAGAAGATTGTTGGGCCGGTTGTGGTGGGGAAGAGGTTAGGGACGATTGTGGTGGGGAATTGGGTAAGTCCGTGGATTGGTGTTGGGCCGGTGGTGGGGATGAGCTGGAAGTAGAGACTGCAGGTTCAGTGGTTGAGTCGGGAATGTCAGGTTGGTGGGAGGGAAAAGAGGAGACATAAGGCGAATGATCAGTGGGAGATGGAGTAGGTGATGGGATGGACTGTTGAGCAAAAGGGAAGAGTTGTTCATTAAAGCGAACGTGTCGTGCAACATATAAACGATTTGTGGCCAAGTCAAGACAACGATAGCCATAATGAGATATACTATATCCCAGAAAAACACATGGTAAAGAACGAAAATCCATTTTGTGAGGATTATAGGGACGTAAGTGAGGATAACATTGACATCCGAAAACACGTAAGAAAGATAAATCAGGTGGGTGTTGAAATAAGTGTTCAAAGGGAGAGATTTTGGAAGCAACTCTGGATGGCATTCGATTGATTAGGTAAACCGCAGTGTCAAAGGCAAAGTGCCAAAATTTTTGAGGCACACCGGATTGAGCAAGAAGAGTAAGCCCGGTTTCCACTACATGTCGGTGGCGTCTCTCAACAAATCCGTTTTGTTCACTAGTGTGGGGACAAGAGAGACGATGAATGATACCTAGAGAGGTAAAAAAAGGAGAGAGAGGTCGAAACTCCCCACCCCAATCAGTTTGGACAGATTTGAGCTTGGTCTTAAATTGTCGTTCAACCATAGCATGAAAATTTTTGAATGTAACACACACATCTGATTTATGTTTTAAGGAAAAAATCCACATATAACGAGTAAAATGATCAACACATCGTAAAAAATAAGAATCACCATTCAATGATTTAATTGGTGCAGGACCCCACACATCACAAAAAATTAAATCCAAAACATTATTACTCTTAAAAGTTGAAGGAAACAAATGAAGTTTTGAGGATTTCCCCATGTGACACGAGGTACAAGAGGATGACAAACTTTTATTACTAACAGGAAGTGAAAAAAGAGATAACATAGACTTCAATAGATCTGGATGTGGATGTCCAAGTCTTCGATGCCATGTATCTTGAGAAGCACGAACAACAGAAAAGGCAACTTTGTGTAGAGGACGGATGGATGGCACACAGAGGGAGTAGAGCCCGTTGTTACTTGGACCTGTGAGGAGGGTTTTCCGTGTACACGTGTTCTTCACAGCAAAAAAAGTCGAGTGAAATTCAAAGAAAACATTATTATCTTGGCAAAATTTTTGAACGGAAAGAAGGTTTCTTTTAAGTTGTGGAACATGAAGAATATCGGAAAGTGTAAAGGTTTTGTGTGGCGAATAGATTTTGGTGGAGCCAATGTGTAAAATGGGTAAACTTTCACCATTACCAACAAGGAGGGAATCCTTACCATAGTATGGTTCTGAGTGATCAAGGCCGTTGTGATCCATGGCAGAGTGACCATTGCATCCAGTGTCAGGCAGCCAAGTTGTTGAAGCTTGTGAGCGATAATCAGCAAAGTTTGCTGCTGCTGGTACTGTCCTTAGGGTACTGGGATCCCGGTTAGGACAATGTGACGGGATGTGACCGATTCCACACCTGTTACAAGTACCAAAGACAGTGTTTTGATTAGATGCCCAGTTAAATTGTCCTCTGTTGTTACCATTGTTGTTGTAGGAGTTGTGGTTAGGATTGTTATTGTAGCGAGAGTTGCCACGTCCCCCACGACCACGATATGAAGAGCTCCGACCTCTACCCCTAGACCCATAGAAAGCCTGCTGTTGGGGCTGCTATGATGAAGAAGATTGGGGCTGAACCTGTAACCCCAACTGAGATAGGAGCTGTTGTAGAGACTGAAGATAATCAGAGTAATTGTATTTTGTATATTGTATGAATGATAAAGGAGTACAAAGGATATAAATAGACTACATAATTACATATTAGTCCCTCTATTATATAAACATATCTAAACCTATAATAGTTGTCTAATACAGCCATGGCGGTGCCCGATCCCATATGTTCAGTTCCAGACTTACAGATCTGAGCCGTTCATGAGAAATCATGTTAAAATTTCGTGCTTAAAAGTCATAGAGAAAGGTAACATCCATAGTTGTTAAAAGCCATCGCCTCTTGCGCCTAGGCCCAATTTCCTAGCGAGGCAAGCCTATTGCGCCTTAAGTCGAGGCAATTGAGCTTTAATTCTCCATGTGAAACTACTTTTCTACACTAATAAACTAGATTAAAACTAGATTTCTACTTTTATCTAATGAAACTACTTTTCTACACTAATAAAGCATTTTATAACTTTTGGTACTAAATAGACGATACTATTATACAAAAATATTTTAATTTTTTTTTGTTGTTCGCTTTTTTTTTTTCTCAGGCCCACGCTTTATTTGCGCCTTGCTCTTAGGCCCCAGGCGAGGCCTATGCGCCTTGGGTGCGCCTAACGCCTTTAATAACTATGGTAACATCACTAAGATGTCATGCAATGATGCAATATGTACGACTTGAAGTCCGATATTGACTATTAGATTTGTTACTAAACTGTTAAGAACATATACTACACTTGATCTTAGCCAAAAGGCTGAGAAAGGCATGCATTAGTTTTGATTGTTCTGTACATGATGCTTCTTGGCATGGCACACTATGGATATGTGAATGATTTTTGATTCTTCACATTGAAAGCATTACAGTTTGCAACCGTAGCTGATTTGGGTTATGTTTAATGTCTACCGGGTTAAATAGCCTTACCAGTTTGATTTGGGTTATGTTTTGTGTGTAGCGGGTTAATTGGCCTCAGGAAAGGTGCGCCCAATATGTATTTTAATGCATAAAACCCATTGGGTTTCTTATCTCATTGGTAACAAAACAGTCAATTGTATATCTATACCTCTGCATCTGTGTTGGGTGTGAAGATTTCGTTCTGCGTATAATATATTATTAGTCCTAGCATAATAATAAGTTAGCGAATGTTGCGTGAAAATGGGCGCGTATCTTGGCGGGGCAACACGGGTTGTGGTGCAGCCATGGCGGTGTCTGACTCGCTTTGTCCGCTTTCTTATTTGCAGATCTGAGCCCAAAAAAACACAACTCAGACGAGATGAGGCGATTGAAGAGGAGAAGGTTTTTAAGGGTGGTTGCCCTCCTCTGTCTAAGTTTGATTTTGACTTTATTTAAAGTCAAACATCGCTCTTTGAAGCCAATGATTTTTTTTTCATGAATCAACAACCCTTTCATCTATTCAAACACAGAAAACAGTCGTCTGTTGCTTCTGCTGCTGCCAAACTTATTATTATTATTATTATCACTATTATTGTTATTGCTTTTGTTATTGTTGTTGTTATTGAGTTAATTACATGGATGCTCCTTCGGTATGAAAATTCGTGGATTAAGTTGTTCCATTTCAATTTTAAGAGGCTGTGATGATGAGTTTCAATGCGTCTGAGTGAATTCGATCAAAGATAGAGATTATCCGCATCTTGGCAGGGCAACCCAGGTGGTCATGTGATTGATTGAATGAGTTTGTTGTTTCACATGGCAACCGGTAGGTATGCAGCCATGGCAGATTTATCCACTCTAATCGATTGTTTACAGATCTGAGCCTCATAATCGTTTTATTATGAGCCTCCAAATAGTTTCATCTCAATTTTTGATCATTTCATTTTTCACAAAATTATGATTTAACTATTAATGTAGTATATACAAAGTTGCTCTAAACCAGTTTCATTTCACCCTGTTTTCAATCGTGCTAGTGATTTTTGTAGCTTTGAAGTTGACATTGATGAACTTTTATGATATTGTTTATATTATCAATTGCGGTTGTTGGTGTCTTTAGTCCTTTCATTTTTAAATAGCATATATAATATACGTAGAACATTTTTAAATTTTTTTTCTATTGTATCGCTATATGTAAAATAGCCGCCCGCTATTTATCGCTATTCACTATGTAGCATATAGGTACCTTATCGCTATTTGTCGCTATTCTCTATTAACAACTATTGGAATGGCAAACTGCATGGCTATGTGAATGATTTTTTATCCTTCACATTGAAAGTGGTAAGTTTGCAACTGTAGCTAGTTTGATTTGGGTTATGTCCAATGGGTTAAACAGTCTGATGAAAGGTGCCCAATATGTATTTTGATGCATAAAACCCATTAGGTTTGTTTAATGCATGAAAGGCTATGGTGATAAATTTCAGTGATTTCTCTAGGCATTCGAACAAATTTGAGATTATATGCATCTTGGCAGGGCAACTCGGATGGTAATGTGAAACAAAGATGTATATCTCTCTGTTTTGCATTACATCTAGTAAGTTTGCAGCCATGGCGGTGTGTCTATTTTGTTCGATTTCTTACAGATCTGAGCCTCATAATGAGTGTACTGGATCATGTTGAACTGATGATTTTTGTACTGAAACCAAAAGCATACATATTTATTTATTGATTGAGAAAGGGTACGGAGGTTTTAAGCAAAGTTGGGATTAACCTCACCTTGGCGGGGCACACAGATAAACAGTTCACTGTATTGTTGCTACTGTTGATCATAGTATTAGTGTTACTGTTAATTAGAGTAAATTGCATGGATGGTCATGTGGTATATAACAAATTATGGGTTAAGTTCCACAAGATTTAATTACTAGAATCTGAGTCCGTATTTTCACATTGTCTCTTGAAGAATTGAAAATTTTTAAGAGGCTGTGATGATAAATTTCAATGTGTTTGAAACTTTGAATGAGTTTGAGCAACGATGAGATCATCCGCATCTTGACGGGGCACAACCTGGATGGTGATGTGAAAGATTGAAGATATGAGCGATTATTAGTACTCATTTTTCTTACGTTTAGAGTGTGTGACGATGATTTGCCGGTAACCACCAAGGGATTACAGAAGATTACCAACAAAGAGGAGAATGCTATAACGAAGCTCAATCTTATAAGGAACTAGTAAGATTGCCTGCACTATGCTGCGTGCCTACAAGGTTTTGGTCGATATCTATTTGGTGCAATATAGCAGAAATATGCTTAAAAAGAGAATATCTACACATGTTTTACTTCGACTAAAAACCATAAAAATAAATTTAAATTGGACGGCGGTATGGGCTGATTTTAAATTAATTGTATAAATTTAGTCTAAATGTAACCCAACTTGAAATTATACCAACACATGCTTAAAAATAAGCTTACATAAGAAAATATTGTTATTTTAAGTTAAAGAATCTATACCATCTAATGAAAATGACACGTTGCGACGGTGTCAAAACGTAAAGTAACTCGAATCTATACCATCTAATGAAAACGTATTATATTTGGTCCATAAAAATAAATTTCAATTGGACAGCTGTAAATGGAAACATAAACACAAACTTAAACATAACTTTAATGAAAATTTATGTCTAAACGTAACCCAACTTGAAATTATATCAACACATGCATAAAAATAAGCACATAAGAAAATATTGTTATTTTAAGTTAAAGAATGGTACGACATGTTGCGACGGTGTCGAAACGTAAAGTAACTCGAATCTATTATCATCTAATGAAAACGTATTATATTTGGTCCGAGTCGTTTCTGAACAAAATTTACACTGAAACATAGAAAAATTGAAAAATATACATAAAAATAAACACGAAAACGTATTATATTTGATTCGACGCATTTTTGGAAAAATAAACATATTATGTTAAAACGTTAAACAACTGAAAATGTACACAATAATAAGCGTAAAAACATATTATAAGTGACACAACTCATTTCCCATAAAATTATGGGAAAATTTTATGTCAAAACGTAAATCAACTTAAATTATATCGAGACGTATATAAAAACAAACACGTAAGCTCGATTACTAAATCTTTAAAAAGTTAATTGGTCGTAAGGGTCAATACTGAAAATTAGGAGGTAAAAATATAAAAATAACACAAAAAAAGAAAAAGAAAGTCAAAATATTTACATTTACAAATACGTGTCTATGCTCTAATTTTCTATGATCAAAGTTTTCTGTTTACACTATGCTTGGCTAATAATAACATATCGTCCTGCAAGTGTACTACCCTGAAAAACAAACATTTCAATGTAAAGATTAAGGCATATAAACATTGCAAGTTGGTGTAAACATGAAGATGATATGAAAGGAAGATAATTCATACCTTGTAAACAGCATATATATCTATAAGTTCATCTATTGTATGTTTCATCTAGATAAAGGTGCGTAACATTGTAGAACTCACCCATAGTATTACACATGCTACCAGTTTTCCACACACTCATTTGGGTTGAAACACCCAAAACCACCACGCTGCCCTCTCGTGCCACCCTAATCAACCGCCTCATCAGCTGCTTTGATCATGCTTCGACTATCTTCGTGCCACCCTAGCCAGGGTTCACCATCTTTCTCTCTTGCCTTGGCTTATCTCATTTACACCTCTAAAATATTAATTAATTTGTTTGAAAAATAATGATATAATAAATGAGTAATGTAAATAACTTAATTAATCAAACAAACGAAATAAATTAATAACAAAATTTTTAAAAATAAGCGGAGTTATTAATTCATACAATAAAAATTTGAAAGTGATAAATTAATCATTTTATAAATCTATCCCTCAGCCCAACCACTCCTCTGATGATCTATGTCTGAATTAATTTTTTACATCAATTTGTTATAATTTAATTTTTAGAGTAAAATGCCATTTTAGTTCCGGTGGTTTGGGCCATTTTGTCAGTTTAGTCCAAAGGTTTCATTTTTCGCTTGTGGGTCCAAAAAAGTTTCACCGTTGCCATTTTAGTCCACTGTATCAACTTCATCCATTTTTTCTGTTAACGAGAAGAGCAATTCGGTCATTTTATATGACCGAATTACCCTTATAATTAACAGAATTACATATAAAATGACTGAATTGCCCTTCTTGTTAACATAAAAAATAGATGAAGCTAACCCGGTGGACTAAAATGACAACAGTGAAACCTTTTTGGACTCACAGACGAAAAATGAAACCTTTGGACTAAACTAATAAAATGACCCAAACTACAGGTACTAAAATGGCATTTAACTTTAATTTTTATTTATATTACATTTTTCTTACATAATATTATATTTTATTGTTCATCATATAAGGCAAGGTTGGAGAACTTGTCAGTCGCTAGTCGGCCAGTAAGATGGGGACTGGCGACTACTCGGGATTAATTAGATCGGGTTTTTTAGATGTAATTTTCAG
This sequence comes from Helianthus annuus, assembly GCF_002127325.2. Taxonomy (NCBI): domain Eukaryota; kingdom Viridiplantae; phylum Streptophyta; class Magnoliopsida; order Asterales; family Asteraceae; genus Helianthus; species Helianthus annuus. Next base: position 27,536,411 of record NC_035435.2, read on the forward strand.
TTATATGTATACATATACATATTTTTATAGGTAATTTTTTAAGTAGCTAGATTTTAACTCTTGCTCAACTCATTTTATAAGTATACAAGATTAATTGCTGGAATTTACATGGTTTGGTTGGAAACTGGGCGGAATTTAGAGGTTTGGCTGGAATATACAGGTTTTTTCCGGAATCTGGCCGGAATCGCCGATTTTTGGCTGCCCGATTAGGCCCGACTAGCGATTAATGAATTAATTAATGAAATGGCCGATTAGCGATTAATCGCCGACTAGTCGCGATTTTTAAAACGGACAAAATTAACACTCAATTGTTATAATCAATGCGGAAAAGGAAAATATATACTTAGGCGTGGCTAGCTAATCAATATAGGTTATTAAATCTTATTATTTGGCAGTGACGTAGTATATATGTTATAAAATGGAACTTATATAAATATCAACGGTGGGATCTACTAACAGATCTTGATAGCATACGTTGACTACGAAACCTTTGACAAATACGAAGATTCCTTGTTATACAAGGTTATTCTTTACTATTTTTGTGCGTTTTGAAACATTTGAGTGGTGGAAGTCTTTAAATTTATAAAGACTAAGGTTCAGTCGTACCTAATTCACTATTTTCTTATTTAATGTGGTGTTTATAAGAATGATGAAGTAAGCTAATTGTTATATTAAATTTAGAGTAAACTTTCGTTTTGTTTCCTGTGGTTTGGTCGTTTTAACGGTTTTGTCTCAATCCTTTAAAAATAGTCATTTTACTACTTGATCTATGAAGCTTATCTCTATTTCACTCCCCGCCCCTAACGCCATCCAATTCAACTGTTAAATCCTGGTCACATGCCCCTCACATGAGGGCATTTTCGTCTTTTCCCATCCCATATATTTTTAACATCTTTTTTATTGATAAAACAAAAGGAGATGCCCCACCCATTATCTTCTTCTTCATCTTCATTTACACACATCACACCAAATTCACAACTTAACCCTAAAATTTTACTACACACCCCCACAAACAACCCAAAATTCTTCTAATTTCAACACCCGATCTTCAGATTTAGGGTTTCCAGATTTGGGGAAATTCAATTTGACCGATGGATGGAAGGAGGATTACGGCAAGTCCACGGCCGTGTAACGTGCGGTGAGTGGTGGCGAAGAAGCGGCGGCGAGTGGTGGCGAAGAAGAGACAACAAAGATCTTCAAAATGAGGCAAGAGTTTATAGAAGTTGAATGGGCTGCAAAAAGCTCAATCATAAGGTGGAAAGACACAACTGTGTCAAAAGAATTCATGGATTATATGGATGCAAGAAAAAGAAATCCTGAAAAATTCCTACCAAGGTCAAACTGGGTGTAAACGAGCCGAGCCGAGCCCGAGCTCGACCAGGCTCGAGCTCGAGCTCGTTTAACATATGAAAGCTCGAGCTCGGCTCGATTCGAGCTTGATTTCTAAAGCTCGAGCTCGGCTCGAAGTTAATTTTTCAAGCTCGAGCTCGGCTCGGGCTCGACTCGTTTAGTATTTATTAATTAATTTATATTAATTATAATTATGATTATACATATAATTTAGTTATTTTTTATATTTATATAAATGGTAATTATTATTATATAAATATATGTTTAATATATTAATAAAAAATATAAAAACAGAAAGCTCGATTAGGCTCGCGAGCCGGCTCGAGCTCGATAAGCAAAGCTCAGGCTCGGGCTCGTTTACTAAACGAGCTTGTTTTTAGGCTCGGGCTCGAGCTCGAGCTCGTTTAAGCTTGGCTCGTACGAGCTTTTTTTTCGAGCCGAGCTCAAGTAGCTCGCGAGTAGCTCGGCTCGTTTACACCCCTAACCTTGCTGAAAACAAGGAGTCTACTGTTGTTCCATTCAAACCCCCGGAAATCTTCTACTACAATCCAAGGATTATGGAGAACTACAGGAACAATTTAAAAGTAAAGCATAGCTATGAAAATTGGATTGTAGAAGAAAAACTACTGCTTATAAGCTGCATGCCAGACACAACACATGTAGTCAGAACTGCTGAAAATCAAAGAGCTGGCACTTACACAGTAGCATTTGAGGATTCTCCAAAGAAAGATCTATGAAATTTTCCACATCTCTCAGAAGAAAGGAGTGTTGTTCTTTCTTCATAGGTCCAAAGGGTTGCCTCTAATCTTTTCTAACCAGAGATTTATAGACAACAAGCTACTTACAGATTAAAAGATGCGAAGACAGAGAACCTTTCTCTGTAAATCAAAGTTGGTTGACTCTAATGAAGATAACGGAATTGTCAAGGATTTCTTGTTCAACAATTTTTTTTTCAAAGAACTCTTCATCAACAAATAAGAGAGTAAAAAAACATACTTAAAAATAAGTGTGATTTTGGCATTAGCAGATCTAGGGGGAGATTGTTGGGTTATATAAGATCTATTAATGATGAAGTCATAACCCAAGGGAACCATCATCCCTGTCTAAAGAAATAAGTTAAAGTACACTCACAAGTCCAGTAGTTTCTCTCCCCTTGAAAGCTTCTTAAAATAGCTGCCCCAACTACCGCTACATCAAACTACTGCCTTCAAAGATTAGAGTATAGAAGAATAAATGCTGATTGTCAAAGTGCTGGTCAACAAGTTAACCAAAGTCAAAGACTAAAGAATAGAAGATCAAGTCAACAAGTCAAATACAGAAGTTCCGGATTTCCATAAGTGTTGGTTCTAAACCAGCAGTTCTGGATTTCCAAAAGTGTTGGTTCTCAACCAGCAGTTCTGTGAAATCCAGCAGTTCACATTAACTCACATAGAAGTAGCAGTTAAATGAAACAGTGCAACTATCCTGCAGTTTTGATAACTACTGGCAATTACATCATTTAATGAAGCTTTTAAGGGTCGCTTTCATGATAACGTCACCAGCTCTTCACTTCTCTTGTATATAGTTCTTCATTGTAATTGTAATAGTTAACATTTCTGAGCGCATAAGAACTAAGTGAGAGAGTGTTCACCTGGTGAGGGGAGTACTGTATGTACCTTTGTGATTGTATTACATCATATGAATTCAATGAAATCATTTTGAAATCATTCCTAAATCTAGTAGTGTTAGATTGATGTGTTTGTTTATTACCGTTTGATTGAATTTCTAATTTGATTAACTATTTTATCAGAAAAACACACACTACACAGTACACACACTCTCAGATCCAACACTTATCATCAAAACCCAAAGATTATTCATAAAGATAACATGATTACACCAAGAAAACAACAAATTTAGTGCAAGTTGACAACAAACCTCTCATAGATGATGGGAACATTTCAAACTTATTTAATGTTTTTACGATATGAGTTCTATAGTAGTAACATGTTAAGTAGTAAAAATTATAAGATATTACGTAGAATCAAGGGAGCACCAAACTGAGGTGGAAGAGTGAATGCGCGAAACGGAGAATGCTGGTAAGATGGTGAAAGCTCAAATGAGAAGTGTCGCAGAATCATTGCAATGGCTGTTTTCGCTTCCGTCATAGCTAGGTTTTGTCCACTGCAAATACGAGGACCATTAGAAAACGGGAAAAATGGGCCCACACCTTTGCCCTTAGTCGCATTAATGACCCCTTTTGCAAACCTATCAGGTTTAAACTCGTTTACATCGTCTCCCCACAATTCAGGGTCATGATGAACATGCATCATGGGTAACGATAACTCCACGCCCGACGGTATCACCATGTTTCCTAGCTTCGTGTCCTTATGAGTCGCGCGTGTCATCATGACCGCGGGTGGGTATAACCTAAGAACCTCATTCAGTATCATTGTCAAAATCTTGAGATTTTTTAAACCTTCAAAATCAAGTTGTTTGTCACCGAAAACTTGAAAAATCTCTTCTCGAGCTCGGATTTGCCATTCTTGATGCAAACTCAAACAAATCATTGTCCATACGATCATATTCGAGGTTGTTTCAGATCCAGCAATGTAGAAAAATTTGCATTCTTCGATCACGTCTTCCATACTCATTCCAACTCCATTTTCTTCAATCTCTCTCTTGTTTGATTCTAGCAAAATTCCAAGTAAGTCATCATATTTACCTTCTCCCAACTCGATTGCTTTCTTCCTCTTGTTGATTATAGCCACCAATACTGATCGAATCTCATTAGCATTTTCTTTAAACTTTTTGTTAGCTCGTGTTGGTATAAACCTGAATTCAAAACAATATATAACTCAACATCTGTTATTCAATTACATATAATCCGATTACGATTACTGGATCTTTTACTATATTTACCTTCCTCCGGGAATATAAAGTATAAAAAGCATTTGGAATAGTAGATTAATTTGTTCATTTTGGATTTGGTATATCTTTTGCCCTTCCTCATAAGAGCTGCCGAAAGCTGTTCGTGAAATTACGTCTCCGCCTAAGTTATTGATATATGGCCATACATCAACTTCTGTGGAACCAGATTTGCCGGTAAGTAGCTCCCATGTGTGGATCATATCACTACAACTTGAGCTAATAGCCGAGAACATAATCTATGCACATATCAATTCATTAATTGTTTTAGGTTTGAATCAATCAAGAAATGTGAGCTTTTATATGCCATCAAACCTAGTTAGACCCAAATATACCCCTTACACCACCTAATATTATGTGTTTTGCTCACATAGAGCTCAAAGATTTGTTTTTGGTTACCCGAGTGGAGACTTCATAGAACCATCCTGAACTTCTCACTCAAACACATTTAACAATGAAGTTCACCTTTTATCCACAACCAATGTGTCCAAAAATTCTTGGTGATGTTTGAGGTTTTATATCCACTATGTGCCCAGTCTCTCACTTGTCGATGATGATATAAGATTCATCATGCATGTTATATGTTAAATTTAGTGCATTTATAAACAACTTGGTTATAAACATGCCAAATGAGTGATAAATTGTTTAGAACCTTCAAATCCAACACAATTAAATTTGATAGTGATTTAATAGTGTGAGTTTCATTGGAGAACACTAAAAAAGTAGGGAACTGGGGAACAGTGCATTTAACATGTTAAATAAATCATAAAAATTCAACTTTAAATGCTATTTTTTTTTAAATTTGGAGTATTTGTATATAAATATGTGTAGAAGCTATTCCAATAAAACAATTTTGTAAAAGAAAAGTTTTACCATTTTTTAACTGTTTTTTAAATATTTTTTATTTTTATTTTTTCTATTAAAAAGGCTTCTACTTGTATTTATATGCAAAAACTACGTAAAAGAAATTTATAAAACCTTGATTTTTAACATGTTAAGCTGAATTTTTAACATGTTAAATCTTTCTCAATTTTCTCAAGTAGGCTAGTGCTTCTCATACGATGTTGTTTATTGATTTAACATGTATTTAGAAAAAATGATGTTGTTTATTGCTTTAATGTCAAATGCAAATAATGTACTTAAATGGTGAGTTGTGTCCAAACTTTTTGTTTGGGCTCAATAAAAGGACATCCTCTACACAAACCTTAAGATTTTGAAGATTAAAAGCTGGATTTATGATTTTACGATGTTTGATCCATTTATGCCCTTCAGCGACAAGAATCCCGCCGATGAGGCTATCACGAAACGCCTCGGGGTGTGGTTTTCGAAATTCATCTGATCTTAATAATATCTCTTTTATCAACTCTGGATCCCTGATATGCATACTTGGTTTTGGCCCCATCCATATGAACGATTTTTCACCTGCTCAAACAATTCATAGTTGGATACCCATTTTTCAAAACAATTATTATCTAAAAGTGCGGTCAACGCATAACTACTGTATTAGTAAAAAAAAAACTATGAAAATTATATAATACATCTGTACATGATGCATGAAAGATAATAATTGTCCCGTGCTTCGTATATTACTCTCAAAGGATCATGTAAAATTGCTTATGCGATGTGTAGCTCTCTACTAATCGTATCAATTTGAGTTTCTAATTACATATTACCATAAATCACACGTATATGGATTGATAGAAATAAGACATAAGTATATTGAAAAAGAAGAAGAAAGTGATTAATACCATATTTGGAGATGATATGATGCTCAAAGGGGAGGGCATATGAAGCAATATCATGGGTGACTGGAATGGGCTTTGATTTACCTTCTTTCACCATTGTTGCAAGCTCTATCAAGTCACCAATTAGAAGCTTGTATGGATTACCTTTATACCCTTCATCTCTCAGCCACCTCTCTAGTTTCTTTGGCTTCAACCATATCCAGTTTAGTAATTTCCATCCCCACCTTAAGATCACAATTGCAACAATGGCTATTGCAACTCTACCCATTGTTCCCATTTTGTTTGTTTTTTTTTTGTTTCTTACTGAGAAAGAGCAAGTGAAGTAAATGTGTATTAATAAGAAGGAAGCGTTGACTTTTATAACATTAACATGACGATGCAATTGAGCGTTAGTTAATGATAATAATAATGATAATGATAATAAGAATAATCATCATCATCATACTAGGTAAATCCCACAAATAGCAAAGCTAAGGTAGGGTCTAAGGAGGGTAAGATGTAGACAGTCTTACCTCTACCCCATAGGATTAGAGAGCCTGCTTCCAGTGAGACCCCCGGCTCCATAGTAGTTTTGCATCAAGCCTTGGACATAAGTCGCATAACTCTCGTAAAAAGGCCGATTAGTGCATGTACCCTCTTTGTCCTTCGACTATCAACGGCACTACATGATGCATGATTAACCGTCCCCCACTTTTGCTCCCGAAGGTCCATACATATATATATTATACGTACACACCGCAAACAGGGAGTTAACATGTTGTGCAATAATAACATGTTGCATGGAAGTAAGCTAAAGAAATGGAAAAGAAACAGGAAAAGACAATTTGTGCAATATTCCATTCATTTGTATTTATGTATTTCTTTAACGAATATATATATATATTTTTTTTAATTTTAACTATGGTTTTCATGAAAGTCAATATGGCCGGCACTAGAAAATTGGAAAAGACACAGGAAAAAAGACAAATTTTGCAAGATCCATTTATTTGTATTTATGCATGTCTTTAAAACGTTTTTTTTTCTTTACTATGCTTTATGTATAACTGTTGCTATGAATTATAGTATACCCAATAGGACCGTAAACGAATCAAAGAATACGAATATATAAGGCTTTGTTTCTTTTCTTTCGTTAAAGAAATAATGTGTTTACGAACAGTTCATGAACATTTACGGAACGAAATTTTATGTTTGTATTTGCTTATTAAGGAAACGAATGTGTTCAGAAACACGAATAAAATCAGCGGAGGCGGAAGCTAGAGGTGGATGACAGAGGGAATCCTAAACCCTAAAACTTAAAGCACTAATCATGGAACTGTGGTCGATAGTATTCGTTAATGTGAATAATGAGAAGGAAATTGGAACAATGCATAAATGTGAGAATGAAGTTTCCTATTTTATTTGTTAGGATAATAACAATAATAAGAATTAAATAATATAAAAATTAAGATAAAATAAATAGATGTACAAAAATAGTTAATAAATAACCGTAGATGAAAGAACATTTACGAAGACATTACCGAATGTTTAAGAACACAATTAAACGAATGAGTAATCTGTTCATGTTCGTTCATTTAAGTAATTGAACAAATTTCTTATTTATGTTCGTTTATTTATTAAACGAATGAACATGAACGAGCTTCTCGTCAAACAGTTCAATCCTTTGTATCACTAAAATTACCCGGTTACACAATCTGCTTTATCGTTAAAATTTGTGAGTAGCCATGCAAATTTGAGAAAACTTGACACACCATGACCTGGCCACATCAACATCAGTACCCCCCACGTTTATTTGCTAGTGTTAATTTTTTTTCCATGTAAATATATATTCATAGAATTATAATGGGGAATTGGTCTGTAATAATTCTATCTAGAGGTCATTGGTTATTGACGTCTCATCTTTAAATATTCGCGCCACTAGTCCTATCTTTCATCTATTTTTCCTACACCGGTCCCCCGTTAAAAAACTTAACGGAGTTATGTTTTTTTTTCCAAATTACAAACAGTTTTTTACGGCTTTTGATCAGAACGACGATACGAGACCATTGATGTAAAACTTACCTCAAAACATGCTCCAAACGATGAAAACGGTGCTTCAATTCGGGTGTTTAAATTTCCAATTAACGAAAATCAAGTCATTTGTAGTATCATTTTGAGGTAAGTTTTACATCAATCGACTTGTATCGTTGTTCTGATCACAAGCCCTAAAAAATTTGTTTGTAATTTGGAAAAAAGCTTGACTCCGTTAAGTGTTTTTTTTTTTTTTTTTTTTTTTTTTTTTTTTTTTTTTTAACGGGGAACTGGTGTAGGAAAAATAGGTGAAATGTGGGACTGGTGGGAGGAATATTCAAAGGTGAGACTGTTAATGGCCAATGACCTTTTTTTTTTGAACGGCCGACAAAATATTTTATTCATTGTAGCGGGATGCTACCACCAAACATACAAAAGTTTTACACCAAGTTAAACTACATAATTACAAAAATTGCTTAACCACCCACTTTAAATTTACTCCATTCTTCCCATGTAAGTGTCTCCGTCTTTGACCGGTTCTTCACCCATAGATACGCCAAAGCTTTGATTTCGTCTAGGATCTTAGTCGTGTTTGGTGTTACTTGTTGAAACACTAATTCATTCCTCGACTTCCAAATGCTCCAAAGTGTTACCAAAATGACCTCCTACAACACCTTCTTCTTTCTGGAGGAACCCGAGCTTATCTCATGTAGTGTTAATAAATCCTTTATATCAAATGCAATGATAGGTGGAATCGAGCACCAATTCACAACATTTTGCCATATCAGTTGAGCAAAGTGACATGAAACAAAAATGTGTTCACTAGTCTCGAAATAGTTTCCACACATGGCGCACATTTGGTTTTGCACTGGAATATTCCGAGCAAATAATGCACTCTTTGTCGGCAAGCGTTCCATTTCAGCTCTCCATGCCACTATTCCAACTTTTTCCGGGACCCAATTATTCCATTTGAATACCCTTGCAGGCCGCACGCGATTAGCCGCTCCCAGAATTCTTTTTATGCTTGCAACATTAAACGAACCCGAACCATCAAACTTCCACAACCACTTGTCTGCTCCATTTGAAATCCTCGCCCATTCAGCCCATTAATCTGCCCCAATAATTGTTGGAGTTGACTGTCTTCATTATTCCCCAAAGTCGATAACCTCCAGGCCCAATGAAATTCTAACTGTGACCCCCTAATCTTCATTCGATCGCATACTAGAGAGTCCTTATGACTTTCAGCTTTAAACAGGTCCGGAAACTTAAGGTAAAAGGGGACCGAATCGGCCCAACAATCCAGCCAGAAAAATATATTTTACCATCAGCCAAGACTGCATTTGAAGCTGTATTTAAATCGATATCAGCGGCTAATAAAATATTTCGAACACTAGCGATACTCTTCCAAGGCCGGGCCATAGAAACTTTTATTGGGATATCTTTCCATCCTCGCGAATTATGATGTATTGCCCAGATAACGCGTCTCCACAAACCGCTTTTTTTCGTTTTAAACCTCCACCACCATTTTGCCAACATCGCTATATTCGCATCCCTTAGTGAACCAAACCCCAAACCCCCGTATTCCACCGGAGCTATCGTTTTATCCCATGCCATCCAATTCATTCTAGCTTTTTCCTCCGATCCTCCCCAAAAGAATACTCGTCTTATTCTATCAAGGGACTCCAAAACTTGTATCGGGGCTTTATATAGTGAAAAGAAATATGTAGGTAAGGAATTTAACACCGATTTAATAAGTGTAATCCTTCCACCATATGATAGTGTTTTAGCTTTCCACAATGAAAGCCTATTCTTAAATACATCAATCACCGATTTCCAATTTTTTACAAGATTCATGTTCGCACCTAATATCATACCAAGATGTTTAAATGGGAACGTACCTTTTTTACACCTTAACAAGTTTGCCATATCTTGTACTTCGTGATCCTCCACCCCTATCCCATAGATGCTACACTTCTCTAAATTTACTCTTAGTCCTGACACCAAATAAAAGCATCTCAACAATCGCCTTAGGTTTGTTATATTATTGGTGGACCATTCTCCCAAAAACATAACATCATCGGCATACACTCTTCCGTATGAAACATACCTTCATTAGAGAATTTGATTCCGTTAAAAAGACCCATAGCAGTGGCTTTTTTCATAATTCCAGTTAGAGCTTCTGTAGGATCGAATTCGGACCCGAACGAGTCGATCAGAAGAGTTTATCCTTGTAACGAAAGGTGGAAACAGACGTAACAAGGTCAATTCAGCAAGATATACTCATAAATTGCCTTTCTGATTGATATAATGACTGATTACAATGAGTCGGCACTTCGGCAGCACTTCATTACACTGACCGGAATTCTATATGTAATTTCGCATGAACAAGACTATTTATAGGCCTGGAATTCCGTGTGAAAGAGCTCCCAAACGAAATTAGATTCCATGCGGAATCTAATTCCGTGCGGAATCACTCATGTGCATTTTCATGCGGAATTAGCCACTCATGCGGAATTACCTGATTTCTCGAAATACGTGCCCTGTTCTATCTATCTAAGACAAGACTCGATACAAGACGAAGTCGACAGATGCATGCACTAACAGACTCCCCCTCGAGTGTTGACGAGTCTTCAGTGTCGAGTCTTCGCATCTTCAGTCTTTATCAGTCTTCGGGCTTCTCTTCAAAGTATCTTACATTGTAAATCATCCTCAAATCTCTCTCTTCTCTTCTCTATCAGCACCATCAGACTCCCCTTGAACAAATACTCTCTCCCTCGAATGTTGAATCTTTAAATTCATCAGCAGCTTGCGTGTCTACAAGCTTCCAGAATTAACACCTGGCTCTTAGCATCTTCAAACTCCCCCATTCGATAAACTGGGATCACAGTCTGGCTTTCACAGGTTCAAGATCGTCGCCTGGCTCACACTCTGCTCAGAATCGAAACCTGGCTCTCTAAACATAGAATCCTCAGGAATCGGAACCTAGCTAACCTGCACAGTCTCTTTCATAAACATAAGCTTTATACCATAAAGACTTTTGCAATTTCAGACACTACTTACAGATCTCTGATGAACCACTTGTAAAAACATTGATTCAACATTAAAATCTTCTGATGACCACTTGCAAGAAAGATTTCAAAACATTTTTACTCACACTCTTCCTCAAATGATGCTCATCTTGTTTAGCACTTGGAATTTTGAAAATTAGCTTTCCAACAACAGTTGTCGAAAATCTTTTTGGATTTTTCAAAATTTATACTAAAAACACACTGAAAATCTTTTTGGAATTTTGAATAAAATGAAATACAGTAAAGAAATATTTACAGACAATCTTTTTGTGAGTTTGTGTAAGAGGATCATATCAGTTTATGAGACAAACCACCAACACCATTAAGCTTCATTTCATTTAAAATTCTAAACAATTCACCTAGATTGTCAATATACTGGTCCACTTAAATTTTCACACAAAGTTCAACTGTTTTGAGATACGATATTAGAGTTTTAAGCACTTAAACTTATTCGCATGTCCCACCACTTGAATATACTCCCGTATCCAGATCCCAATATTCAGTCTTACAGGTGAGTATACCAAGATGATATCTGTTAAAGGATTAAATGCGAAACCGTGAGAGCTCAGGTCAGAACTTCCGTTCAGCAGAGAGATGACGGCTCGACTTTAGGTGTGTTCCCTTTAGAGAATCTTTTCTTCAACAGCACATGATTAGCATTTTTCAATGTTTCATTATTTTTTTGTACTGAGGGTTGCGCTATATTTCAAGCATTTTGTAAAGTATTATACGGAGACTAGGCTATTGCTTCCGCAAAATCAGAAGTCCCGGGATAATACCCCAGATATCACTGAGTATAAAGACCTAGTATCTCAGAAAGAGGGACCTATCAAACAAGATTTCGGGGGTTACCCATATATCCAAGAAATGTTACCCACGAGATAAGTAAGTTTGAAATTTAGGTTTATATCTCGAATACAATCTAATAAATGTGTAAAAACCTCCTGGCACATCCACAGTGAAATTGTTTATCACATTTTTTTACTTTACATTTCTTTAGCGTGTTGTAATAGTCCACTGATGTACTATAATTTCCTCTTTTCTCAACAAAACTCTTTTTTGGTTTTTATCATGTTTTTTGACTTTTTCAAATTCTCTAATGTTTTTGAAATTTCTGAAATTTTTACTCCCCCTAAAACGCAAACACATTTAAAGAAATTTGAAAACAAACTGTACAAGATACTGACAACTGATGTGAATTGCTTCAAATCACCATCCACTTGGCATAAACAATCAGAACTCCCCCTCTCAACAAACTATTTTCCCATTATGATTTCAAAACACTTAAGTTTGTTTTAATCAAAATAGTTTTTCCGGAAAATTAGTTTTGTTTTAACCACTTGTAGGTTCGGGGTTCATCATCTTGCTTTGTTCTTCAACCTATTCACATGCAGGATTACATCAAGTTCAACTTAATGACCTTGATTAACCTCTGTACCACTTGTAAATTTACCTATCCAAATACAAAGAATGATGCCGACTCATGCTCCACGATTACCAACTTAGGAGCTCCGGCAAGTCAGGTTTTTCATTCAAAGAATATGTCCACCCAAGCCTGACCAGCCTTGGGTGTTACCAAGTCACCATCACTCGGTTTCTTACCTCCCATCTTTTTCTCATAGAACTCTTTAACCCCTTTGACTTTTCTATCAATCATTTTACCAAAGATGTGTTTCACTTTGGGGTTAAAGGCCTTTTCGACATCAAAAACCTTTTTATCGGAATAAAATTGGTTTGAAATTTCAACTTAACCAATTTTCTTCTGAAAATTTTCAGTCTGAAGTGGTGGAAAATTCACATCATCCACAGTCGGAACTGATTTTTCACCTCTTTCCTCAACCTGTGGCTCCTCTGACTTTGTGGAATCAGATTCATCGCCAGAAGATAGCTCCTCTGATTTTGACCTATCAGAATCATCGCTAGAACTATCACCCGATTTCTTAACAACCCATTTCTGGTTGTCAGATTTAGCTCTTTTCTTGTAAAACTTGTTTGAACATTCACCAATTTCAAATTTTGAATTTTTAAATAGTTTGGTTCTATCAATTGGTGGTTCAAACTCAATCACTTTCTCTTTCATTTTAAAAACTCCCTGTTTGGTTTGAAATGCCTGTGAACAATTTATGGCAATATGACCACTTTTTCCACACTTGAAACAGGTTCGAGTTTCCTTCTTCTGATACACAGTCTGCATCTCTTCTTGCTTCTTTGCAAGGAATTCTCTGTTCGACTGCTTTCTGAACAACTTTTCTTTCTCTTCTTCAGAAGATGTACCTGAAACAAATGTCATTTTTGATTTAAAATCTCGAATATATTTTTCATTTTTCTGATTTTCTGGTGGAATAAATCCAAGACCTTTCTTTTTGAAATTACCGTTATGGTTTGGTTTCTTTCGATAACCAGAACCAGAACTGTAACCTTTTTTTCTTGTTTAACCTTTGTTGTACTCTTGAGGTGTATTTTTTAGGTTTATCAGTAAGATTTACATCTTTTATTTCAGAAATATTAATTTCTGTTAATTTGAAAACCTTTTTTATCAATTCAGGTTTAACACCTCTTATTGGAAATTCCTCATCTGAATATAATTTATCAGAATCATTCAAAGTATAAGCAACTTTAAACGTTTCATCATCCAAATTAGATTTTGATAACAAAAATTCATTACTGTAAACTCTTTTGCCCTGTTTTTCTGTTTGACTCGGAGTGCTGGACTCAGATTTTGACTCTGATATAGACTCTGACTTTGACTCCTCTGTTTCATCGTTATCTAACACATGATCCACCACTTTCTTCATTAATTGAGATTGTTGATCAGTGTCAGATGATGTGAACGTGACATCTATTTTTTCTGGCAAATTGACTGTAGACTCAGACTCCCACTGTAAGTTTGTTGCCTTTTGAACTCTTTCAGAATTTGGATTTCTAGGCAAATATCCATTTTCCAGCGGGGGTGGACACTTGTTATAACTGAAACCTTGTTTCTTACCAGAATTCTTTTTGTCAGTCTTTTTCTTTGTGTCATTCTTCTTTTCAGTCTTCTTTTCAGGAGCCTTTTCTTCAGAAACCTTTTGTTCTTCGGTTACTTCATCATCCTCAAATGCCTTCATGCCTTCAACAGTTCGATAAATCATGTCAATGAAATAAGAAGTACATGAGTAACTTTTCAACAAACGATTTACTCTTTCAGTTTCTATCCTTTGTAGTTCCAGTTTCTGTTCAAGAGCAGCACACTTCTCGATATATTGTTCATAACTTTTTGCTTTATCATGAACGCTCCTTGAAGTGTCTTCGTTGCTGTTGCTTGTTCTTCGCTTGTATCATTGTACATATTCATGGCCTTGTTCAGCACATCATATGATTCCTTCAATCGGTTCATATTGTTAATCAGTTCACTGTTTTTCTTCTTCAAAATCTCACAGGTTTCACAATTTGCTTGAATCTTCCGTGCATCAGCTTCTTCATCAATTTTGAACTTTGGAACTTCTTTAACTTTTCTTCTGACCACCGGAACATCTTCATCATCACTGCTTACCGGTGTTTTGACCTTTTTCTTTTTCTGTTTATGTAACACCTCGAAATTTTGTGTCCAATGATGTGTTAACACGTGTCATTTGATTACACGTGGCATCCATAATAAATAAAGGACTAATTTTGACAAACCTTGAAAGTATATAAATTCGAGGGTTATAAATGTCAACAAGGGTAAATATACTGTATAGTATCCCTAAATAATGCTTAAACCTTCAAACGAATAAATTATAGATCGTACAAAAACAAAACGCGAAAGAAAGTGAGAGATTACAAACTACAGGGGTTAACTGTGTCAACATGTTTAATAATACCTCTGAGTGACCCTTTAACGTTCCAAAGACTTTGTAACGGTATTATACCCTCACTAAAATAATATATATGAATTTCGCGAAGTTTCGATATGAAACGAGAAAGTTACGATCGAATTCGTAGAAGAAGGGTTAAAAGCGACAACAGTGAAAGTTAAGGCTTTCCAATATAATTAATAAATAAACCAGGGACTTAATAATGCGGGTAAATAACACGAGGCCCCTATCGGTAAATAACCGAGGGCCAAACCGCAAAGTTACCCCTTCAAAACCGAAAGGTCAGGTAAATCATTACGAAAGATTTCGTTATTAATGGCTGGATTCTACAATCATTGCAAAAGGATTTGAAAATCCTGAAATCTTAACCTCTCGCGGCCCGCGTGAAGGTTAAGCTTAAGTTGAGGCGGGCCGCGAGCCACCTCAATTACGCATCTGATTTATTGAACTCATGCGACCCGCGTTAAAATGCATGGGAACTCCCATGCGGGCCGCGTAAAGTGCCCAGATGCAGAATTGTTGTAACTACATGGCTTTTGGAGCTTGTGAACGACCAAACCTCAATCAATGAGGCATGGGTGCTCCCTACTCGACCCATAACCCTCTAATACACCTGCCATTCATCCAAGGGCACTTGTAGAGTTGTGTGTAATGATCTTGAGCCATGACATTTGCTATAAATAGCACTAGTATGCAACATAACATTCACAACATCAAAACACACACCTCTGGTCATTTCAAGAGCTCTCAAGTCCTCTTCTCTGCTCCATAAGCAAGAACACAACTTCTGTAAGTGATCTAACCCTTTGTGGTGTCACATTTCCTTAGTAAATGGCTAAGAACCAAACCGTCGTAACTACGGTTTGACTTTACAATAAATCAGTAATGGTTCAGTCTTATGACGAATCAAAAGTGGTTATGAGTTGGTATTTATGTGGGTAATAAACCTCTAAAATGGTTCCCCCTGATCACCACTCTAACTATGTCAAATATCGAGTCAAACGTGCGGTTAAAAAGTCAACAGAAAGCTATTTTAGCGATTTATGCATAATCTGTAATGTATATGTTATGGAACCTGTTTTGATAATCATAAAACATGATAATAAGTATATAAACTTGTTTGCGCTCGTTTGAATCGATCATTTGCTATATTAACCCGGTTCGGAGCCGAATGTCACAAAAGTTTGACTTTTACTTTGACTTCAGTTCTGACCCGTTTTAGTGAGGTATAAATATACCTTAGGACTCTCTTAGGACCAGGTCACATGTTGGTATAAACCTCTGTGGTCGATTCATGAGTTATCCAAGTCTTTTGCGCAATTCCGTCATTCGCCTAAAAGTTGACCGTAACGGCCTTTTAAAATTAAAACGAGTATTTCGGACACGTGAACGGACCAAAACCTTGCTTATTAAATTATAAGCATGTCCCTAAAGTTTCACGTCAATCCGAGGTCTAGAATGAGAGTTATGCTAAAAGGCGCACTTTTAAGAAAGTTTGTAATTAACGGCGCAATAAGGCCATGAGAATTTTGTAACTACATGGCTTTTGGAGCTTGTGAACGACCAAACCTCAATCAATGAGGCATGGGTGCTCCCTACTCGACCCATAACCCTCTAATACACCTGCCATTCATCCAAGGGCACTTGTAGAGTTGTGTGTAATGATCTTGAGCCATGACATTTGCTATAAATAGCACTAGTATGCAACATAACATTCACAACATCAAAACACACACCTCTGGTCATTTCAAGAGCTCTCAAGTCCTCTTCTCTGCTCCATAAGCAAGAACACAACTTCTGTAAGTGATCTAACCCTTTGTGGTGTCACATTTCCTTAGTAAATGGCTAAGAACCAAACCGTCGTAACTACGGTTTGACTTTACATAAATCAGTAATGGTTCAGTCTTATGACGAATCAAAAGTGGTTATGAGTTGGTATTTATGTGGGTAATAAACCTCTAAAATGGTTCCCCCTGATCACCACTCTAAGCTATGTCAAATATCGAGTCAAACGTGCGGTTAAAAAGTCAACAGAAAGCTATTTTTAGCGATTTATGCTAATCTGTAATGTATATGTTATGGAACCTGTTTTGATAATCATAAAACATGATATAAGTATATAAACTTGTTTGCGCTCGTTTGAATCGATCATTTGCTATATTAACCCGGTTCGGAGCCGAATGTCACAAAGTTTGACTTTTACTTTGACTTCAGTTCTGACCCGTTTTAGTGAGGTATAAATATACCTTAGGACTCTTTAGACCAGGTCACATGTTGGTATTAAACCTCTGTGGTCGATTCATGAGTTATCCAAGTCTTTGCGCAATTCCGTCATTCGCCTAAAAGTTGGACCGTAACGGCCTTTTAAAATTAAAACGAGTATTTCGGACACGGTGAACGGACCAAACCTTGCTTATTAAATTATAAGCATGTCCCTAAAGTTTCACGTCAATCCGGTCTAGAATGAGAGTTATGCTAAAGGCGCACTTTTAAGAAAGTTTTGTAATTAACGGCGCAATTAGCATAACGCCCATCTAACCCAAGTTTTCGTCACCAAAACTTTTACCCACTGTGGTAAAATAATATTTTGGGAATTTTAAAGATTTTTAATAATTTTTACCTTGCTCATAACCTGCGGTTATGGCTACGGTTCGGTAAATACCGAATATGCCCTTTTTGGCCAAAACGGGAGTTCTACAAGGTCTTTTGACCCGATTCCAGTTGCTACTGATTTTAAATAATAAATAAAGTATTTTAAGCTTTATAAGCTGTTCGGGAAACTCAGATTTCCTGTAGAACTCGAAAAGCCTTTTTTAAAGTCTTTAAAATGACCGAAAAGCCCCTACGGGGCATAATATTAACTCAAACTCGTTACGGGCATTACGGAAGGTATCCTACTGATACCAAAATACTTTTAAGGCATATTGACTTAGGAAATAAGCGTAGGACACTTATGGTTAACCGTTTCGCCTATTTGCGCACACGGTACGGCTCATGGAACTAGTTTTCGTGCAATAGCCGATATGGGTCAAATTATATTATTTGAACCCCAAAATCCAGAGTATGAACTATAAACCCATAACAAGTCACTGAACTTGTTGGGTCCAAATCATACTCCATTCTCGGTTTTCGCCTTTTCGTGCGAATTAACCATATCTATATATCGGAATCAACCGGTTTAAGCTACGGCTAATACAAGGACCGTTAGGATTCTAAGAGGTTAATTGAAACCTTCGTTCCAGATTAGGAGCCCCAGTAAAAGCTATCGGTGACTTGATCTTAATTAAGGATTTATACTTGCAAAGGTAAATACTTTAACTTATTTCCCCTATATGGGCTTGGGTTACGGTATATTAATACCGCTTGATTGAGCATTATATAATTCCATCGCTTAGGTGGTTAATTGATTAAATATGATTGGCTCATTTAAACAGTTTTGTTGCTTATAAGCCTTTGGGGGGGTTTAATGACCGTTGTCCCGGATATCCTTGGCATCATTTTACGAAATGGCCACGACCATCGACATCCCGGTGTAGGCGTACACCCGGTATAAAGTGTCGACATTAAAACTAAAAGACGTAGCCGGTGGTTTTTATACTACGGTTTTACGCAAACGTGGTGTGTCTATAAATCTTTAACCCGGCACGACCCGGGCTACTGAACGCATAAAAGAACATGTAAAACGTTCACAAGATCATTATGAATTTTCCCAAGTTATAAAAGAGTTTGTGCCTTGTGCATTCAAATCAATTTTAATAAACATTTTCAAATGTGTCAGTTGAATGTATTTACCAGTGTAAACTGACGTATTTTCCCCAAAAAGATTAAGTGCAGGTACCTAAACGTAATTGGTTGGTATTAGCTCCCTAGCGTCGGGATAAGCCTCGCAAGCTTGATTGCAGTATCTGATGGAACAATAATTTATGATTATTTACGATCCACTGTGGATATATCCAACCCCTGTAATACATTTTGATATTACAATCAGAGGTTGAAATTTATATATTTATCTTATGCTTCCGCTGTGCATTATATAATTGTGTGGTTTGACTATATTGTTGCCAACATCGTCACGGTAATCCCCCACCGGGCCCACCGGTGAGACACGTGGAAATCGGGGTGTGACAGTTTAGCTTTTTCATCTTCACTGTCACTTTCTGCCATCATTTTCAAATGATCTCTCATTCTTTTTGCATAATATTCAGTATCATCATCACTGTCTTCTTCAATTCGAGCAACAAAAGCTGTGTGAACTGAAGTTTTGTTAGGATCATAATCATCCCAACTGAAATTTTCCCAGTTAAACCCTTCAGGTAACTTTTCATCGTCTTGATCTATCACACATGCTTTACCATCAGCTGAGATATATTTGTCCCAGTTGAACTCTGTTGATGACTTCTTCTCATCTTGATTCACCATACAAGCTCTCTTAGCAGATTCTTCAATTACATTTCTTCCATGTGCCGTTTGTGCCTGTTGTTGATTTGGTTGTTGAGCAACTTGATGGTAAATGGCCTTCTGGTAGTAATCATTATTGTTGAATGGATTTTGAGCTCCACTTGCTTCGTGATTAGTGCACTCCCTCTTGAAGTGTCCTTTTTCCCTGCAACGAAAACAAGTGACTTTAGATTTATCAAAACCTAAAGTAGAAACATTAGCCTCACGAAGATCATCTCTTCCTGTGATCTGCTTGAATTTCTCAGCTCTCCTCAACACACTAGCCAAACACCATTTTATATCCATTAGCTCTATCTCTTCAGCATCGATATGATCGTAATCTTCCTTAGTCAGCATTGGATTCCCGATCCGACCTGCAACAAAACTTCCATACGATTCCAAAATAGTCCCCAACAAAGACATGTGGCTTTTTGCAATTTCTTCTGTGTAATCTTGATCATCCTCAAGATTCAAAATAATGTTACATTGTAATTTCCTGCCATTCTTTGTTGTTGCCAAATTTGGATCAAATGATGGAAATGAAGAAAAGCTTGTTTTGCTGTTTGATCCTTTTGATGAACCACCCGATAAACTCTTTGTGTTGAATGCAGTTTCAACCTTCGGTGACATATTGGTCTTGTCATTCAGCCCTGCTTTGTAGTACAAACTGATGTCCTGTTCACCATCAAACACTTTCATTCTTGAAATCTTAATTTGTTCCATTTCCTGTGCTTCTAGCTTCTCAATAAACTTGCTCAGAGTTAGATTGTTGAACCCTTTCTTGTTTCTTAGCATCATCAAGTATGTGCCCCAAGTCTCATGCGACAATGCATCTGCTAATTTCTCAATCAACTCCTCATTGTTTGCTCAGAGTTAGATTGTTGAACCCTTTCTTGTTTCTTAGCATCATCAAGTATGTGCCCCAAGTCTCATGCGACAATGCATCTGCTAATTTCTCAATCAACTCCTCATTGTCTTTGTTGATGCTCACTCTCTTCATTTTTACCAACAGATTGCAGTATCTTTCAATTATCTGCTTTGTGCTTTCATTTTTCAAACCTTGAAATAAATCAAACTCTTTTTTCAGAAGTGATTTCTTGTTTTTGATCATCTATTGGCTTCCAACAAACTTAGATCGTAATGTTTTCCAAATCGAATATGCACTCCTAGTGTGTTGCAGTAAGACCAAGATATCCTCTTTGACTGCCTGTTGCAGAAAACTGATCATCATCTTTTCGTTTTTGTATTTCTTTTTCTCCTCGGCACCAAGATCTTTGATAGCAATCACTTCTTCATCATCATTCGTTGGTCTAACGTATTTTGTTTCAATACATTCCCAAGCATCCAAGTAATTAGCTTGTACCCAGTTCTCAAACCATTCCTCCCAACCCTTATACTCCTCGATGTTCATGAGTTTGGGCGGTTTTTGTATAGTGCCCATTTCGTTTTCCAGCATTGCTTGCTGTGTCATGGTAATCGGAGTAGCAAACGCGTTGTAGAATTCCTCTTCCATGTTTCGGTTTCAAAGTTTCACAAACAAATTGTTTCAAACGAAATTATCTTCAAACGGAATTACTTGGTGCGGAATTACCAAGTTCAAACGAAATTACCTGCACAGGAAACTTCAAACGAAATTAGCAACGTTCAAACGGAATCAGGTAATTCCGTACGGAATTACTCAAATTTCAAACGGAATTAGTTCTGAAACGGAACTACTCAAACGAAATTCTAATTCCGTGCGGAATTAGAAGCAGTTTCAAACGAAATTATGGTGATGTCCTCATATTCAAACCGAATTTCATGTGGAATTAAAGATTTTATCTGTTTTAAATCCAATTAATGTTCAATTTTCTCAAGGCTTTATTAAAACACTGTTTTGAATGATATATGTGAACTTCAGATCATTTTAACCATGGAAACTTGTTTAATGAAGAAAAGAAGGTGTAGAAATCAGAATTTGCAGCTGAATTGGTATGAACTCTTCCTCCTGAGCTCTGATACCACTTGTAGGATCGAATTCGGACCCGAACGAGTCGACCAGAAGAGTTTATCCTTGTAACGAAAGGCGGAAACAGACGAAACAAGGTCAATTCAGCAAGATATACTCATAAATTGCCTTTCTGATTGATATAATGACTGATTACAATGAGTCGGCACTTCGGCATCACTTCGTTACACTGACCGGAATTCTATATGTAATTTCGCATGAACAAGACTATTTATAGGCCTGGAATTCCGTGTGAAAGAGCTCCCAAATGAAATTAGATTCCATGCGGAATCTAATTCCGTGCGGAATTACTCATGTGCATTTTCATGCGGAATTAGCCACTCATGCGGAATTACCTGATTTTTCGAAATACGTGCCCTGTTCTATCTATCTAAGACAAGATTCGATACAAGACGAAGTCGACAGACGCATGCACTAACAACTTTCATAACTATTACGAACAAAAATGGTCATAGCATGTCCCCCTGACGTAGCCCACGGGAACAATCAAATTCCCTAGTCGGAGAGCCATTCACCAGGACTGAAGCTCTGGCAGATTGTACTGTTGCCATTACCCAACCTCTCCATCTACTCAGAAAATTCATTTGGCCTATAATCGAGTTTAAGAACTCCCAATTGACTGAATCATATGCCTTATTGATGTCCACTTTAAAGTACATCCCCTTCCGTTTCGTTTTCTTTGCCCAACATAAAACTTCATTTAGCACAAGCGGACCGTCCATAATATTTTTTCCAGCCAAGAATGCCGATTGTTGTTCCGAAATTAAATTTCCAATCACCCCTTTAAGACAATTCACTAGAACCTTTGAAATCACTTTGTTTACTACACCAATTAGGCTTATTGGCCTATAGTTCGCCGGACAAGTTGGATCCTTTACTTTTGGAATTAGAGCAATAAACGAGGACATGCAACACTTATTTATTGAACCTCCCTCATAAAAACTATTAAACAGGCTGACGAAGTCTGCACGGAGACCCAACCAACACTTTTTGATAAACTTGAAGTTGAAACCATCCGGACCCGGAGCACGATCACCATCACATTCCCATATTGCTGCCTTAATCTCATCTACTGAAAATGGCTCTTCCAACATGCTTGCCTCCGAATCAGAAATAGTAGCTAAGTTAGGGCACACCAACACCGGCCTTACTGACATAGGCTCAGTGAACTGTTGGAAATAAAACTCATATAACGCCTCCTTTATAGCCAATGGATTCGTGACCCAAACGCCATCAATCATTAACCCATTCAATCTGTTGTTGCTAATGTTTGAGTTAATGACTTGATGGAAGTATGCTGAATTCTCATCACCATCCACTGCCTACTTCGATCTAGACTTTTGATGTAAATCCAGTTGCTTAATTCTATCAAATTCCGCTATGTAGTTTTTACATTCTGCTCTTTCCAACAGTTCATCCTCTATCAACAATCTTTCTTCCGCCATTCTTTCAATGCTAGCTAAACGCCTCTTTTTTCCACCATAGATACCTTCCCTCCTTTCTTTCTCTACCTTTAGCCAATACTTAATATTGTTTTTCAACTATCTTAGTTTTATAGAAATAGCAAGATCCGCAGAACCTGAGAATTCAAACATACCACATTTCTACAACGCGAAATCCAAAAAACCATGATATTCAAACCAGGAGTTAAAGAATCTGAATGGTATATGGCCAAAATCTGATTATACGGTTGACAAAACGATTGGCCGGTGATCCGACACTTCCCTTTCTAAGGCAATAACCGCTGCATTTGGCCAACGCTCCCTGAATCCGAGACATACCAGGAACCTGTCTAGCTTACTCAGCTTTGTCCCGTTGTCCGATATATATGTGAAATTGCCACCTCCCATGTTATATTCTACTAATGCAGCCGATAAAATAAACTGATTAAACGCCTCAGCATTGGATGCAACAAACTCTGAATTCATTCTTTCATTGATGTCTCGTACTTCGTTAAAATCCCCCATCATCACCCAAAGCCCTTGTACTGTATTTCTAATATTCAAGATCTCTAACCATAGAGCCCTCCTACCAGTCGCATCATTTGGAGCATAGACATTCACTAGATTAATCCTACACCCCGATTGAACTAAGCAACCCGAAACCACAATAAAATTTCTATTATAGATTACATTTACACACCTGAATACAGCTGGACACCAAATGCATGCTAGTCCCCCCAGATCTACCTTGAGAGTTAACTACTGCAACTTTAAATTCGGCTCTGCCCCAGAACTTACTGAACATAAACGAGTCAGAATCTTGTAACTTGGTTTCCTGTATAGCTAGAAAGTGAATCCCATAACTCGTCTTCAGCCCACGAATCCAGTCCGACTTCCGATCACTCCGCACCCCTCTCAAATTCACAGAAAGACAATTCATCGAGAACTTGTGTTAACACCTTCTTCAGCAATCAACTTATCTGTATCGGCCACAAATCCATCCAGATTAATCCCTATAATCGAACCGACATCCATCGTAGCTTGAACCTCAGGGTCGATAATCCGATTCTGATTTGGATTAACCTGATCTAACCCTTCACCCAGCTCCGGTATCGCATTGTCTCTATTGCCCATAAGATCATTATCAGCCGACGATTCTCTGTGTTGCACAGATATGTTAGGGATTTCATCATCGAAACCATCTTTGTCATTTACCGGCGTATTTAAATCCAGTGGCACATTAGGTTGGTCCTGTAAATTACAAAATAACCTCTGAGTGGGCCCTTGGGTTGAACCCAACGATGGTGGACTGATCTCATTTCTATTTCTTTTACCAAGGTTTACTACTGGAGTTGGGCCATCTTTATCCACCGAGATATTGGGCCTACATTACTTCCCTCCAAAATTTAAATCAATCGGCCCACTTTTATTTTGACCATTATCTTTTTGAGCAACACCATCATCAATTTTATCGGAATCATGTATCTGTCTTTCCACCTCCCCATGTAAATTTGTTATTTCCACATCGTCATTAATGCCCAAAAATTCTTGATTGTCTAAAGACCCTTAATTATCCGACGACTGTTCATGTATCCCCGGAGCCTCCTGAACGTTGTCGACCGGAAAATCCTCATTTACCGGTGCCTGAGTCTGATCCTCTTTCATGTTTATCTCTCCTTCCTCCAATTCCTCGGCTTCATCCAAATCATCTTGTTCCATATCTGATTCTGACTCCGAAACCGACTCTGAGCCACTGGATTCATCAGATGACTCATTTTCGAACCTCGGTACCCACCTCTCTGGAGCTTCCGAAACCCAGATTACAATACTCTTATTGTTCCATTTAATCACCATTGATTCCTCAATTCTGGACATTTGGGACGTTAGGACCTTCACCATATCGAGCGAGTTGTCCTCCTCTTGCCACGAAAAGCTTGATGGTTGAATTATGTCCCCGAATAGACCACCGATCTTATCAAACAATTTATTGTCTCTGATGAGGAAAGGTACCCCGGAGAATCTCAGATTAACGATCCTACTGAAAGGGATATCTTCACCATTCCAAATGTTGCATTTAGAGAAAACCTTTGAAAAAAACATAGCATGCTTCTCCAGAGACTCTTTTGCAGAGGCATTATCTTTAAATGTAATAATAATAGTTGACCCGCCGACATAAGACACACCGAAGTCAAACATACCTTCTTCTTCCATCAGTCTTCTAATGTTCGTTAATGACCAACTGTCTATTGCATAAACAAGAACTGATTTACCAACGCAATGCAATGGATACAAAGAACCTCTACCCTCCACATTAACAGTTTTTGCACCTTGACTATTTGTTTCCTTCCTGCCTTTTAGTAAATCTGCAAAAGAAGTTCTATTCTAAACAAATGACTGGCCTATAGGTCGTTGTCCAGTCTGTTGAGTCTTAGTGGGGGGCTGTTCACCACGCTCACCATCACTCCTACAGTTACTGGATGGCTGATTGTTTCCTTTTGGTCTCCATTCGCTCCGGCCGAGATAGTTCGGAGCATAATTAAATCTTTTATGATCCTTATCATATTTCGCTAGTGACACACTTACCTTCATGTCGAACATTTTGACTGTGTTCATCAATACTAGTGTTTCCTTCATATCTTCTACTCCAACGTATCTAACAAATCCAAAACATTTACCCCGAGCGTCTCTCTTCCGAGCCACATACACATCCGATACGTAACCATACGGCTGAGAAGCTCTCACAAAACATTTCTGGTTACTCGATCAGAAATATTTTGTACTAAAAACGTCCATTCCACACCATCACCTTTGCTTTTTTTGTTCTTCCGGTATTGCACATTAGACCATGGTCCACCATCATCCTGATTCCCCTCTCCTTCGTTCACAGAAGCCATTAATGAAACCACAAAAAAACCAAGGAGGCGAATGGATTAGACCTAATCCGGTTAGAGAGAACGGTTATATCTAGAGCAGCCCCACTGAGCTGAACGATTAAACCCCGCTCACTAAACACATTAGGAGTTCATCGTCGAGCACTCCAAGCGTTTTCCGGGCGGCGAGAAGGAGAACGAGAGAGAGAGAAACCCTAGCTAACTTCCTTCTAGCTATGTGTCCTTGTCCACAACAAGCCGTCGTCGATGTTTTTGGCCAATAACCTCTAGTTAGGATTATTATAGACCAATTCCCATAATTTAATTATTATGCGTTTTGTCTCCCTTTTAATTTTCCTAGAATTTAGGACAGTTATGACCATGAGATCATGGTCTTGTAAATTTTTTTATGTAATTGCCCCCAACAAGATTAACTAACAATGAAATTGCATAGAGTTTTGTGAGGAAGAAATTATATTTTCTCTATGTTGAGTAAACGAGTTATCCAATGAATTCAAGTTTGTCAACTTGAATGGTGATCTTTGGAAGCTAGAGTTGGATCGAGTGGTGATATCGTATCTCAATTCAAGTTTAAAATTTCATTACGGATGTTGATTAAGTGGTGCTCTGCATCTCAAGTGACCTGTAGCTTATTTGTCTCTTTTGAATTTATAATGTCAAGTCCGTTTCCAACTCAGATTCCTATTTAAAGATAAAAAGAAAGCTTCATAATTGACCCGTTTAATCAATCTAAACCTAAACATTAACCACAAACTCGTTGTGGTTCGATACCATTCTTACCGCTAGCTATATAGCTAAAGGTACTAAGGAACATATTATAAATCTATGTTCGACCGGACCCTCGACATTCGATCATATTCCAATGAAATGGATACTCGAATAGCTCAAGAAGTCGCAGTTGAACTTTTGGCAAAACTAAATTACTTGTTATCATATTGATTAATGGTTATTTGACTTGTACATCTTACGGTTAAAACAAAGTAATTTTTTTTGAACGGTCAACAGAATCAATCCCGAGCATTCTGGGGGCATCTACCGGACCAAACGGAATACTCCGACAGTAACACGAGTCCACCACCAATTCCTGGGAAAACCCAGTAACCCTCCCGCCGTAGGCCCGACGGTAAAATTATCGGTAAACTCGTTTGGCTTAAAGATCGAAAACAAAGTAATAATTTCGTACTCGCGTAAAAATTCCGCCCCCTTAAAATAATTCTGAATATGCCACTAAACATAAGTATATTATACCTCACTGTTACACATAAATGGGATTTTTCGACTTTTGATGTAATAATGTAATATTCTCGGTTATTTATGAACTGAAAAACTAGTGACACTTTGTAATTACCGGCATAGCACTTTCTTGTAGTAATAAAATATATAAAAGTTCTTTAGAAATTAATAACATAATGTCACTAAATCTGAAGCTCCGAACTATTTAATTATATAAAGATACGTAACTAAACGGACCGGCCAGTAATAATATAGAATCAGAAAAGCTCTTGATCGCTATATCTAGAAATAAACCGCGTCATATTTTTTAGTTCAAATCATTATTCGCGTATTGAAGGTTCATTTTCTAGATCGCATAACGATTCCTACGAATTTCCGACTAATGGTTAAATGAAAACGGATTTCGTCGGAGATCTGTCGGAATTTTCTTACACTTTTCCTACGCAAACCAATTTGTCGTTTTTTTGTCACAAAACTAAGACCCTTTATAATACGTCGGAATTTCATAGGAAATGTGTCGCCATTTTCGTTTGTAGGTAATGCGTAGAAAATTTTGGTAGGAATAACAACAGTTTTCTAGTAGTGTTATTTTTGTAGAAAAATAAAGTAACAACTAAATCATATAATCATAAGTCATATAACTGAATTAATAAACCAAAAAGTTGTAGGTGTATGATATACAAAAACGGCATATCATATATTATCATATACTTAAAATAAACGATTCCAAAGAATGTAACATGCCAATACCACATCATCCCTAAAAAAACCATTTTTAATCAAAATTGATTTTTATTATTTTTTAAATATGATTATGAAGCCTTACAAGTCATTTTACTTCCTTAATGATATGTTGATGGCAATGTTGGGATACTTTGCTCATTTCTAAAGAAGTTATCAGGATCCACAATAGTTTTCACCTTCACTAACCTTCTAAAGTTAGTCTCTTTGAAATACTTGACCCCATAAACACCCCCTTCAGTGAAACTATTCTTCCCATTATGATTAACACCAATGTCCAAATCCCTATAATTCAAGAAAGCTTCTCTAGGAAACTTTGACACAAATGGAGTCATGTACTCATGCAAAACCCTAGTTAGGTTAATGTAACGATTTGCGGCATCAACACCATTTTCGGCCCAATCTAACGTGTATTGAATCTTCGCGATGTTCCCAGCTCGATGTGGAAATGGTTTAGCAAACTCCGAAATCTCAGCCATTCGTCCACCGTAAGGGTTGAAATATAAACCTACACGGTCTAACTCGACCATCTTGTTGAAAATAGACCTTAACCCTTGTTTTGAAATAGGGTTTTTAATATAATCAGATTTTCTTTTGAGATGAACCACCGTTCGTCGAACTCGACTCAACAGAGTCGAGTCTGGTGAGCCTGGTGGGGAGTTGAAGTACCTTAGCAGTGACTGAGTCCAATTCATTTCTTGACAGTCTGATCTTTGTAACCCTAGTTCCGGAAAGCTTTGATCCATTATATTCATTAAGGTTGTAGTGTTACCAAGAAACAAACTCGGAAATGAAGCACCTATTGTTTTCTCACCATTTGTGCTATTCGCCACATTAACAATCATTCGAATGAAAAGATTATAGTCGAGTTTATCGGCAACTTGTAACCATTGATGAGCAACATTGGTAACATTTTGTATAGACGTTCTTCTCACTTGGAAGACAGTCACTTTGGCTGGAACACGAACTAAGTTTATCTTGTACGAAATAACCACACCAAAACTCGCACCTCCACCGCCAGTGATCGCCCAAAACAAATCTTCACCCATTGATTCACGGCAGGGCCGGCCCTAAGCATGGGCAGGATGGGCGCCGGCTCAGGGCCAAAAACGTAGAAGGGCCCGTACGATTTTTAAAAGTATAAATATATTAAATCTTGAGGGAACCCATAAAACCAGTTAGAGATGAAACTGTAAGCATAAACTAATTATAGTCTAGTGGAAAGGCCCCTTGTTTCCAACCACATTGTACCTGGTTTGACTCTGTTTTGTGTCATTTTTGAGGATTTTTATAGGTCCCTTTGCTGTATTAATGTCCCACTTTGTTCATGGAAGTTCTAATGAACTTGGTGTACAGGCGCCTTTGCTATATTTTTGCCTACTTCCAATGAATTTAGTGTATTTAATTAAATTGTGAATGCAGGCAAGTGTGGAAGTCTTAAACATTAAATACCAGTTTTAATTCTAACACCCTTTAGCTAAAATAGGCTTACAAATTAAACCTTTTAAGTTTGTTGAGTTTTAAACAACCCTGCATTTATGCATTTCATATTAGGAATGAACTCTAACAAATTTTTTTTTAAAAGCAATTTCATTCGAATCATGAGGGCAAATTACATAAGGATAGCAGGTAGACGAGCAACAAACTGCGCCGCCATCCCTTTTTGAATAGAAAACCCTAATCTACTAAAAACAAAGTCTCGCCCCTGAGGGGTCGAAAAGTTGCTATGGACCACACGCTGAACTCTAGACAAGAACCGAACTGCCTCCGGCGCCAAGGAGCCGAACGTGTCTAACAAATTAAATTAAATTAAATAAACAAAATAATATGTTATGTTGTTAGATTAGTAAACTAGTTTATCAATGTTTTTTATTTTCTTATTTTCTGTTTATCATCGCTTTCAATTAATAATTGTAATTTTAAGTCAACTTAAGAATTGTACAAGTTCAAGCAAGATCGTATTTGTAAAGCAGATAAGTATGAATTAAAAGGCTATGGCGGCACCAACCATAGCTCAGCCGGTTGCCGACTCGCCTTCTAAAGTTCAGGTGTTGGGTTCGAGTGTACGTGCTTGGCGTTTTTTTGTTTAGCCGGCTTACTTTGTTTCTCACAGTTTCCTTATTTACTACAAAAAGCTGGGTAGGGCCTGGTTTTTTTATCTCGCCCAGGGCCCAAATTTCTTCTAGCTTTTTCGGAAACGGCCCTGATTCACGGTTCAGAAGTTTTCCATTAACATCAACGAGTTCAGCGTCGATGATATTATCGACAGAAAGACCGAATTTTCTCATCATGTTACCATACCCCCCTCCACTAAAATGTCCACCAACACCAACAGTAGGGCAAACTCCAGCAGGGAAACCATGAGTGCTACTTTTTTCAGAAATTCTATAGTAAAGTTCTCCTAAGGTTGCACCGGTTTGAACCCATGCGGTCTCGTCTTCAATCGAGACATTAATCGAACGTAAGTTAAACAAATCGAGGATAAAGAACGTGTGATCCGCAACGTACGATAGACCCTCGTAGTCATGACCGCCGCTTCTGATTTTCATGAGTAAATTGTGTTTTTTGGCACATATGATGGAGGCTTGGATATGTGAAATGTCTAACACAGTGACTATTAGGGCCGGTTTTGGGGTGGTGGATTCGTTAAACCGGAGGTTACGAAGGTAGGCTTGCAATATGGTGTTAAAGGAAGAGTTGGATGGAGTATAGATTGCTCCAGTGATCGGAATAGTAAGTTCTGTTGAACTTATTAGGCAATGGATGAAGTTTTGTTGTACATTATTTGAAGTTGCTAAGGAATGACCAAAGAGGGAGCACAAGATTAGGGCAATGACAAGCATTGTTGATATAAACAAGAAATTGTAGTTAGACATGCTATTTATAGACTAATTACTAGTCTAGCTAGAAACTAATTCAAAGTATATAAGGGTGGGCGGGGTACCCACCGAAACCCCATCGGGGACCCCTTTTGCCGAGCGGGACAAGCACCGCCAACATAGCGGTGAGGTAGAGAGAGGGAGTGAAACTGGTGAGGCTTCACCGAAGAGAGGGGGAGGAGAGAGGGAGGAGAGAGGATGAGTGGACCAATCAAAACTTTTTTTTTTTTTTTTTAATAAAAACCAAGTCACCTAAGAGGGGAGTGCCGCCATCAATTTAGGGTGTTAGGGGAGTTTAAGAGGGGAGTTGACGTGGCACACGAGGATTGGTTGGGCGTAAGAGAGGGGACTCACCTCTTAGGTGAGCACCCCTTACACCCTAATATTTTTGTTATAGGATACTAGGATACTGAGAAACATTAAGGGTGCATCTTGTTCATGAAGTTAGGCTTGGAATTTGTCAAAACTAATTGAAATTTGAAATGCTTGTATAAAGGAATAGTAATTTACATTCACATACGAGATATGTAATGATTTGGTTATGGTTTTTCTCTTTTAGCTAGAATAGTTGGGTTTTTAATCACGAGTAGTGTTACCTTATTTTTTTTTTTTTAAAAAACAGTAGATTAAAAAAATTTAATTTTTTTTAAATAGTAGATTAAAAAATTATTCACTAAAGTGATGTTTTAAATATTTATGATCCAATAGGTGTAATTTTATAAATGACTTATTATTTAAGTAACATATTATATACTTCTTTATTTCATTCAATCAAGTTATTATATATTTTTTAATTATTTTCTTCACTGACCAATTATAATTCTTTTTTTTTGTTTATTAGTTAATTTATTTATTTTTATTATTATAGTTTTTATGTTTTACAGTTAACCACTTTAAATACAAACTAAATTATGGATTAACCACGTTATAACTAGTTTTAGTAAAACTAAATCATTATTTAGGCATTAGAGGTTTGTTTAACTTCAATTTTCCTAAATTTAGGCATTAGAGGTTTGTTTAACTTCAATTTTCCTAAATGATGTAATAATAACTAAAATCATAATTATATATGTGAACTAATGAACAAAGTTGAGGAATACATAATATACAAAATAGACATATATATTAAAATATTTGATAATGTGCTTATATTTTAATTATATGACAGAGCCATTATACTTAGTTTAAGACCAACCCCAAAAGAGTCCAAACTTTGGCCTACAAACACGAGAAATAAATGGAAGATGCTAGTCAAGAGAATTCTTTAACGGGTTCATTCCAGTAGCGGATTTATGAATTTTTTTCTGTGGGTGTGAAATATTTTTAAAATTTTTAGGCCCCTAGCTATATAAAAAAATATTCATAGCAGGCCGGATCGCATCTGGTCATGTAAGACAAAAGAACATCAAACTAAAATTTATATAATCATCAAAACACGTCAAACGTTATTACAAACTTATTTAAAATTGTGTCCTACAGGTTTTTATTTTTTGAAAAATATTCAAAACAACATCTAGAGATACTAAACACTCTATAAGTTCATTACATTCTTACTAATTGTTCGTATCACATATAAATCGCTCCATACATTCATAAAACAACACTAAACACTTAAACAGAATAAAAAATCATGTTTAACCATAGTAATTTTAGTTTATTGGGTTAATGTGATATTCATAGTAATTTTAGCAAGTAGCAAAGTAAATTGCTCTACTTGTTTTTAGACTATACCATAACCAGTTTCAATAACGTTAAACCAAGTGAAAATTGGGGTTCCAACATAGCCTCGTTAGGCCTACAAATAATTCAATTATTTGGCAACAAACTCAACTTTGGGACAGGCATGTTACATTTATTTAATTTTAGTCCAAGTTTTATAGTATTATAGTCTTTAGATGGTGACATTATATTCCTCAATTGGAGCCTGCATAAGGAACCAGACTAACATAAGCATAAAACAAAAAACAAACATTATCTATTTACTTATTTATAATGCTAAAAAACTAAAAGTTGTATTAGGTGAAACCTAAACCCAATCGTGTTCGTTGAAACCAAGAAATTTAAACCTTAATAATAAGCAACAACTTTAGGCTAAGGATAATTGTACCCTTGGCTTTGGGTGTTTTCCAAAAAAAATTTGGAGATGGCCGACTCGTCAACTTCTTCAATGTCTTTCTCATCTCAAACAAATCAAAACCCTAATCCCTCACCCACCAGTCCATCACCGCCCTCATGTCTCCCACCACTATCGTTCGCCGCCAACCCACACCAGCGGAGAAACCGTGACAACTAGATGAACGGTTGCATTGGAGCAGACGCAACGACAACTTTTAGGGTTCATGTGCTCATCTCCTCGCCGGGATTCGGTGCATTTTTGGTCCAGCTTTTCTAATTAGGTACGAATGTTTTCTGTATTTCTTGAATAATGTATGAATCTGTTCATTATTTCTTGAATTTTTTTTGGATATTTGATGACAGTGGTATGAATCTTTTTTTGATTTTTTGAAAAATTATTAATCTTTTCTTGAATTTTTGGGGGGGTTTGGTGTGATGCGTATGGATAACTTGGGATTTGATGAGATGGGTGTTCAAGTGAATTTTAGGTTACGAATGGTTAGCTTGTAGGAATGTTGTAATTTGTTGTTTATCTGATCTATTTGGGACTGCATCCTCCTTTTATTCTAGGCTGCTCTAGATCATTTGAACCAGTGAACAGATATAGACTTCTCATTATGCTCTATGTGTTTGGTAGTTGTAGTTAACAACTTTATTAGTGTTAAAGACTGTTATGAGAGGGTAATTGTCGTATTATAAAAATTTAGTAGGGTGAGTGTGTGTGTGTGTATTCACATGATTATTTGAGAACACACATCCAAACGTCTTTTATTAATTAAATTTTAAAATAGTTTTGATTCATATGATGCAGGCATATTTATGTTACGAGAGGGTAGTTGTAGTTTTGATGTTGATGGCTTCCATCCTCTCAACATTGGCAAACTTGCTATGAAAGGCAAAGACACACTCTTTCTTCCCTACACCCCAGAGGTAACATATGCCTTTTTATAACTTAATTACATATGTTAAGATATTTCTGGGTTTAGTGTTTTGGGGTTCTTAGAACCCACCCTATATGGATGCCCAAAACCGATCTGCCATTGACGTCAAGGTATGATTTGCAATCCTTTCGCTTTCTTATTTCTTGGTTTTGACAGATTATGGATTATATGAGAGTCATCCTTTAACATTGTATTTTTTTTTTCGTGTAGCAAAGCTGCCAAGTAGCGTGCGTGTGCAAAAGAAAGATTAGATATTTACATAACATTAAAAGATCTTTATATGTTGAATCTTAAATGTTCATATCGCGGGGATTTGTTATTGTGAAAGAACTTGAGCAACTTGAGCGCCAACTTGAATTTACTTTGAGTCAAATTTGGTGCATAAGGGTATGTTTAGTGTGTTTCTACTAGCTATATAATCTGAGGAGGTGTTTGAATGATTCATCTCGGATATGGATGGCGGGGATTTGATTGGAGTATCGGCGATAGTTCAGTCAAACTCCGGTAACCACAAACCTTAATTTGTTTTCCAACATGTTATATTGAGAATTGTTTGTCTTGTCGTTTGAGTTCTATTGAGGTCTTTGAATGTAAGTTATTTTTAAAGAGAACATGTTTGTGATGATAGAAAAATGTGTACAAAACTAACCTAAAACTATATGTTTTTGAGAAACATGTTCTTTTTTAAAAAAAATTTTAAGTGAGCTCTATAAACTCTAATAGTGTTAATCGTGTAAGGCTTCATAAGTCCTTTTTTTGGCAGCAGAAGTAGAACAGAATGAACAGACAATAATGAATAGACAATGGTTGGATGAAAATGGGTTTGAATCGCGAGTAAAAGGAAGGGGCTTTTTGATTCGCGGGTGGGCAACACAAGTTCTGATCCTATCGCACCGAGCCGCAGGTTTTTTCTTGACACCTTGCTGTGTCTGTAGTTTTTTTTTCTCAGAAAAGTAGAAGTTGATTTCTTAAAATGTCATCTTTATTTATGCCTTTGTATAATAAACCAAATCGCAATCAAGTTACTTACGTTTCTATGACGAATTTTAATTTAGGTTGTATAATAAAACAAATCGCAGTCGAATTAGTTAAGTTTTTACGCCGCCTGACGGGTGGTCCGTAGGACAACCCCTAAAAGGCTTAAACTTAACGCACACTCTACATTTTATCCGGTTATTTGCGTGAATTAGGTAATCACAAGTTAATGGTGGTGCAGGTATTAAAGTGTACAAGATGCAGCTTTTAGAGGGCTTGAAGGATGTTAGAGGCTGGCGTGATCAAGATGTGTGAAAACAAAGGAAAATGAAGGAACTAGGAGCAAAAGATCACTCAGAGCCGTAAGCTACGCCACCAGGCCGTAGCTTACGGCACCTATAGCATGCCAAAAATTAGTGCCGTAAGACAGGAGCACAGGACCGTAAAGAACATTGATCGCCGTAAGCTACGGCGGTGAGCCGTAGCATACGGCACTGCTTGAACCCCGGAAATTCACTGATCACCGTAAGCTACGGCAGGGGGCCGTAGCTTACGGCGCCGATTGAACCAAAGTCGTAACCGATGCATTTATGAGCATTTTGAAGACATATTATGATTACTAATCATGTGTGGTCGGTTACTACTTGAGAAAAACGAGTGGGGGACTATTTGAAGGCACTTGGGGAGCTAGGAAACATATCTTTGCATAATCTTTTCACTAGAATCATTGGGGAACAATCTTTGCATTATATTCTTGTCTTTGTTGGTGGAACTTGTGAACTTTGGTTTTATTTCTATTTTGTCATGATGTGTGTTAAAGCCATGAGTGGCTAGGTACTTTAATGACTATCTTGTGGTGAAGGTTTGTTTAGACTTTTGTGTTCTTATTTGCATTTCTAGAATATCAATCTCTTTTCATTTAAATTGATTGTTATGGTGTATAATCGATTGTTAGTAACAGGTTGATTCTTATTTTAAACTAATTAGAAACCATACGTTCTTGGTGCCGTTGGCAATCGGGATATCATGGGTATAGTTAGGTTTGGGTAAGGGTTGGTTGATCATCGGGTGATAACCTCACGTTCTCGGAATCTGAGTACTTCGTCCCCTTTCATCACTGCATTTGTTTATGCATGAACTATGTCCATGTAGTTCTTTCTAGTTAAATGAGTAACACAAAAGTTGAAGCAAACCGGATACACAAGATAGTCGTTTATTTCTCAATTGTTTACAACTTCAAGTTTCATTTCGCAAATTAGTTAATTAATCTTATTTTTTAAAACCAATCAAATCAAAACAACTCGTGAATTTTATTTTTCTTGCAATTTAGTTTAATTTTAGTTAACTTAGATAACTTTCAAATAACACATTTTCCACAAACTCCCTGTGTTCGATACCCGCTTACCACTATTTACATAGTTGTTTTTGGGATTAAATTTGCGTGACCACGACATCACGTCAAATTTTGGCGCCGCTGCCGGGGAGTAGTGCGCAACGTGTGTTATTTTTGTTTTTGCTTTAAGTTTGTTATTTTTCTGGTTTACGCGAGGTGTGTTAGTGTGCAGGTATTTACAGGTGCATGCGTACTAGGAGCTCTCACAAGCTATCACCATTGGCGTTTGATCCGGAAATCGAGCGAACTTTGCGAGCAAACAGAATTTTGCTAAGGGAAAATACAATCAATAGTTCACCAACAACACCAGTTACACCAATTCGATACATGGATCCACCACCACCACCACCCACTACGGGTGAATTTACCTCATCATTCATACCAACATCCACTCAACCTTCACCTAACACTACCATTCCACCAAATACTACCGAACCCATCATACCTCAACATGTTACACCAACCAACACCACACAGCCCATTACTACCCAAGAAGAACCAACCGTCACCTTTAACCCTTCCACTACTATACCACCATTATCCCATTTTTTCCCGGGTGCGGGTCCATCATATTCGAGCCATACTATGGCACCAATTTCGTCTATTGTCCATGCTACACCGTATCGACCACCAAATCAATCGGGTTTCCAATACTCGACTATTCCATTTGGGCAATCATCGGGAATTCAAGGAGATGGGTATGATGAAGGTTATGAGGAATTTGAAGGTTTTGATGAAGAAGGATACGGTTATGGGGGTGATGGAGAGCAAGGGGAGTACGGTTATACGCAAGGCCAAGTACAAGTGATTCCAAATGTTGGTGGGGTTCAACAACAACTCATACCTCAACATATTAGACCAAGGCCACAAGGGCCGCAAATGCAACGCCCGGTTCCTTTGCAACAAGTTCGACCACAACAGGTGCAACCGCAAATTCAAAGGCCAATTCAACAACCAATCGTACCACAAGGGCCCATGCAAAGGCCAATGGGTCAAGTTCGTCCAAGAGGTCGATTTGGTGTGCCAAGGAGGCATCTTAGGGAAAATGCAAGGGGAATTGAAGCACATTTTAGACCGGTGATAACGCACAATCCTTCACCGGTGGTTATTCCTCATAACAACCAAGGGAGAACTTTTGAAGTAAGAACCAATTCGTTACAAAGTTTGCCGAAATATAAGGGGCTAGCAACGGAGGAGCCTTATTTCCATTTGGAGGCCTATGACTCAATTTGCAATACTCTTGGGAGTCAAGGTTTTTCGGCCGATGATATCAAGTTGGTGCTATTTCAATTTTCTTTGGAGGACAAGGCAAAGAAGTGGTTCTACACTTTGCCTTCAGCATCTATTTATACTTGGGCGGAGATGCAACAAACATTCTTAGACGAATTCTATACCGCCCAAAAGACCAATGATGCGAGAAAAGGATTGAGGAGTTTTCAACAACAACAAGGCGAAATGTTCCATGAAGCATTCGAGCGTTTGAACATGATGATTAAAAATTGTCCACACCATGGGATTGAGTTTTGGGAGTTAATGAACGCTTTTCATGAAGGGTTGTGTGCCGAAGATGCACGAGATTTGATGTCCATCACAAATGGAACTTTTGGCACAAATTATGAGCATGAGGATTGGGAATTTTTGGAACAAATGGCGATCACCTCGAAGAGAAAGGCTCAAGCTTCAAGGAGAGCACGACCGGCCGTTACTCGAACACAAGTGCACGCGGTTGATGACGGTAATATACAAACTTCTAATCAAATTTATGACGTTTGTGCATTGTGTAATGAAATAGGTCATGCGGCGGAAAATTGCCAAGGAATGGTTGAAGGGCAATTTGAAGAAGTTCATGCCATTCAAGGTCAAGGAGGGGGTGGTAGAAATTACAACATGAATTCTAACACTTATCACCCCGGGTTGAGAAATCATCCGAATTTTCGTTATGGGAACCCTTCGAATCAATCAAACCCGAACTTTCAAGGTAGCCAAGGGAATTATGGTTCGCGCCAACCTTACAATAATCAAGGTGGATATAGAGGTGGGAACAACCAAGGATACCAAAGGCAATACCAAGCGGGTCAAGAAAAAGGGGGGTCTTCGGGTGGAAATGAAATGATGGAAATGTTGAAGAGTATGCAAGCGGAGATGCAAAAGAGGAACCAAATGGATGACGCACGCATACAAAAGGATGAGGCGCGAGACAAAGCAATCCAAACTTTGACCACTCAAATGGGTCAACTTGCAACCGAAGTGTCCGAATTGAAGAAGGGTAAAGGTCAATTACCAAGCGACACTAAGGTAAATCCATCTCACGGTACGTCAAGAGGTAACAATGTAAATATTCATCATGTGAGTGTTTTGAGAAGTGGGAAAGAGTATAAAACCAATCCTTCACCGGATTTGGTTGAAGGGGTGGTTGAGGATATAACGGGTCAAGAAAGTGAGGAAGAAAACGAACCACCCATTGTTTCTTCTAAAAAACCCAATTTTGAAAAACCCGAAATTATTAAAGAAAAAGAAAAAGTAAATGAGGGTGAGGGGTCTAGTGAAGTACCGTTTCCTTCGGCTTTATTAGACCCGGGTAGAAAAAAATTTATTTCAAAACGGGGTCCTCAAAAAGAGGAAATGTGGGAGGTATTCAAACAGGTTAAAATTAATCTTCCTTTGCTTGAAGCTATTAAACAGGTACCCCGCTTACGCCAAATTTCTAAAGGAATTGTGTACTCAAAAGAGGCAACAAAAAGTGCCTAAATTGGTAGATTTGACGGAGCGGGTAAGTGCGGTATTGAAAGGTGACCTTCCTCCTAAGTTACAAGATCCGGGAACGCCTTTAATAAATATTCAAGTTGGAAATTTTCAAACTACGAGGGCATTATTGGATCTTGGAGCCGGAGTAAGTATCCTACCGGGGGGTTATATGACCAATTCGATTTTGGTCCATTGAAGCGGGTTGAGACAACGGTTGTATTAGCCGACTTGTCTCATAAACTTCCCCGGGGTATCGTACGGGATGTTATAGTTAAAGTTGATGAATTTTATTATCCCGTTGATTTCCTTGTGCTAGATTACTCATCCGCGGATCCAATTCAACAACAAAATGTTATTTTGGGTCGGCCATTTTTGAACACCGCACATGCTATTATTGATTGTCGCTATGGCACAGTTGACATGACATTCGGTAATAGAAAAATGAGGTTGAATGTTTTTACTAACGGTACTAATGTGTATGGTGATGAGTGTTTCTTGGCAGATTTTATAGATGGCTATGACCCGAAGGTGTTCGAAGAAGAAATTTTGGGTCCTTGTGTTTGTGATATGTCTTTGCAGGTTCATACATGCGAGTTAGAGGTTGAAGAGAAGGAGCAAGAAGCTCTCGCGGTGAAGGAAGGAAGTCCACCATGGACTTACCAAACGGATACATTACCGGTGGAAATCGATTCGGGCACCAAGCCTTCTTTGGAAAGTCCACCAAGTGTAGAGTTGAAGGAGCTACCAAAGCACCTAAAGTATGCATTCTTGGGGGAGAATGATACCTTACCGGTAATCATTGCTTCCAACTTGGAGGTAGCTCAAGAGGAAGAATTGATGCAGGTGTTGAAGGCTCATAAGGCGGCGATTGGGTGGACGATAGCCGATTTAAAAGGTATTAGTCCATCCATTGTGATGCACAAGATTATTACAAGCGAGGATGCGAAGCCGACCCGTGAAACACAAAGAAGGTTAAATCCGAATTTGAGAGAGGTGGTGAAGAAAGAAGTCATCAAGTGGTTGGATGCGGGGATCATTTACCCCATTTCGGATAGTGCATGGGTAAGTCCGACACAGGTAGTGCCTAAAAAATCCGGCATCCAAGTAGTGAAAGATGAACAAGGTGAGCAAATCGCCACCCGCCCGGTAACCGGGTGGCGAGTGTGTATTGATTATCGCAAATTAAACGCGGCTACCTCAAAAGACCATTTCCCGTTACCCTTCATTGACCAAATAATTGAAAAACTTTCCGGTCAAAAATATTATTGCTTTTTGGATGGGTATTCGGGATATAACCAAATTGCTATTCACCCGGACGACCAACACAAAACCACGTTTACATGTCCATATGGTACATTTGCTTTTCGGCGAATGCCATTTGGATTATGTAACGCCCCCGCCACGTTCCAAAGATGTATGATGAATTTTTTTTGGATATGATGACAGGGGAATCTCTTTTTGTTTTATGAAAAATTATTAATTTTTCTTGAAGTTTGTGATTCTTGTGTGATGAATTGGAAACTTGGGATTTTAAGATGGGTGTTCAAGTGAAACTTGGTACGAATGGTTAGTTGGGAATGTTGTAATTTGTTTTTATCTGTTCATTTGGGACTGCATCCTCCTTGTTTTGGCTGCTCTGATCATTTGAACCAGTGAACAGATATAGACTTCTCATTATGCTCATGTGTTTGGTAGTTGTAGTTACAACTTTATTAGTGTTTAAAGACTGTTATGAGAGAGGGTAATTGTCGTATTATTAAAATTTAGTAGGGTGAGTGTTGTGTGTGTATTCACATGATTATTTGAGAACACACATCAAACGTCTTTTATTATTAAATTTTAAAATAGTTTTGATTCATATGATGCAGCATATTTATGTTTACGAGAGGGTAGTTGTAGTTTTGATGTTGATGGCTTTCCATCCTCTCAACATTGGCAAAGACTTGCTATGAAAGGCAAAGACACACTCTTTCTTCCCTACACCCCAGAGGTAACATATGCCTTTTTATAACTTAATTACATATGTTAAGATATTTTCTGGGTTTAGTGTTTTGGGTTCTTAGAAACCCACCCTATATGGATGCCAAAACGATCTGCCATTGACGTCAAGGTATGATTTGCAATCCTTTCGCTTTCTTATTTCTTGGTTTTGACAGATTATGGATTATATGAGAGTCATCCTTTAACATTGTATTTTTTTTTTCGTGTAGCAAAGCTGCCAAGTAGCTGTGCGTGTGCAAAAGAAAGATTAGATATTTACATAACATTAAAAGATCTTTATATGTTGAATCTTAAATGTTCATTATCGCGGGGATTTGTTATTGTGAAAGAACTTGAGCAACTTGAGCGCCAACTTGAATTTACTTTGAGTCAAATTTGGTGCATAAGGGTATGTTTAGTGTGTTTCTACTAGCTATATAATCTGAGGAGGTGTTTGAATGATTCATCTCGGATATGGATGGCGGGGATTTGATTGGAGTATCGGCGATAGTTCAGTCAAACTCCGGTAACCACAAACCTTAATTTGTTTTCCAACATGTTATATTGAGAATTGTTTGTCTTGTCGTTTGAGTTCTATTGAGGTCTTTGAATGTAAGTTATTTTTAAAGAGAACATGTTTGTGATGATAGAAAAATGTGTACAAAACTAACCTAAAACTATATGTTTTTGAGAAACATGTTCTTTTTTAAAAAAAATTTTAAGTGAGCTCTATAAACTCTAATAGTGTTAATCGTGTAAGGCTTCATAAGTCCTTTTTTTGGCAGCAGAAGTAGAACAGAATGAACAGACAATAATGAATAGACAATGGTTGGATGAAAATGGGTTTGAATCGCGAGTAAAAGGAAGGGGCTTTTTGATTCGCGGGGTGGGCAACACAAGTTCTGATCCTATCGCACCGAGCCGCAGGTTTTTCTTGACACCTTGCTGTGTCTGTAGTTTTTTTTTTCTCAGAAAAGTAGAAGTTGATTTCTTAAAATGTCATCTTTATTTATGCCTTTGTATAATAAACCAAATCGCAATCAAGTTACTTACGTTTCTATGACGAATTTTAATTTAGGTTGTATAATAAAACAAATCGCAGTCGAATTAGTTAAGTTTTTACGCCGCCTGACGGGTGGTCCGTAGGACAACCCCTAAAAGGCTTAAACTTAACGCACACTCTACATTTTATCCGGTTATTTGCGTGAATTAGGTAATCACAAGTTAATGGTGGTGCAGGTATTAAAGTGTACAAGATGCAGCTTTTAGAGGGCTTGAAGGATGTTAGAGGCTGGCGTGATCAAGATGTGTGAAAACAAAGGAAAATGAAGGAACTAGGAGCAAAAAGATCACTCAGAGCCGTAAGCTACGCCACCAGGCCGTAGCTTACGGCACCTATAGCATGCCAAAAATTAGTGCCGTAAGACAGGAGCACAGGACCGTAAAGAACATTGATCGCCGTAAGCTACGGCGGTGAGCCGTAGCATACGGCACTGCTTGAACCCCGGAAATTCACTGATCACCGTAAGCTACGGCAGGGGGCCGTAGCTTACGGCGCCG
The DNA here is from genome assembly GCF_002127325.2 of Helianthus annuus. Classification (NCBI taxonomy): domain Eukaryota; kingdom Viridiplantae; phylum Streptophyta; class Magnoliopsida; order Asterales; family Asteraceae; genus Helianthus; species Helianthus annuus. The sequence continues at coordinate 27,578,664 of NC_035435.2, forward strand.
ATTGAACCAAAGTCGTAACCGATTGCATTTATGAGCATTTTGAAGACATATTATGATTACTAATCATGTGTGGTCGGTTACTACTTGAGAAAAAACGAGTGGGGGACTATTTGAAGGCACTTGGGGAGCTAGGAAACATATCTTTGCATAATCTTTTCACTAGAATCATTGGGGAACAATCTTTGCATTATATTCTTGTCTTTGTTGGTGGAACTTGTGAACTTTGGTTTTATTTCTATTTTGTCATGATGTGTGTTAAAGCCATGAGTGGCTAGGTACTTTAATGACTATCTTGTGGTGAAGGTTTGTTTAGACTTTTGTGTTCTTATTTGCATTTCTAGAATATCAATCTCTTTTCATTTAAATTGATTGTTATGGTGTATAATCGATTGTTAGTAACAGGTTGATTCTTATTTTAAACTAATTAGAAACCATACGTTCTTGGTGCCGTTGGCAATCGGGATATCATGGGTATAGTTAGGTTTGGGTAAGGGTTGGTTGATCATCGGGTGATAACCTCACGTTCTCGGAATCTGAGTACTTCGTCCCCTTTCATCACTGCATTTGTTTATGCATGAACTATGTCCATGTAGTTCTTTCTAGTTAAATGAGTAACACAAAAGTTGAAGCAAACCGGATACACAAGATAGTCGTTTATTTCTCAATTGTTTACAACTTCAAGTTTCATTTCGCAAATTAGTTAATTAATCTTATTTTTTAAAACCAATCAAATCAAAACAACTCGTGAATTTTATTTTTCTTGCAATTTAGTTTAATTTTAGTTAACTTAGATAACTTTCAAATAACACATTTTCCACAAACTCCCTGTGTTCGATACCCGCTTACCACTATTTACATAGTTGTTTTTGGGATTAAATTTGCGTGACCACGACATCACGTCAAATTTTGGCGCCGCTGCCGGGGAGTAGTGCGCAACGTGTGTTATTTTTGTTTTTGCTTTAAGTTTGTTATTTTTCTGGTTTACGCGAGGTGTGTTAGTGTGCAGGTATTTACAGGTGCATGCGTACTAGGAGCTCTCACAAGCTATCACCATTGGCGTTTGATCCGGAAATCGAGCGAACTTTGCGAGCAAACAGAATTTTGCTAAGGGAAAATACAATCAATAGTTCACCAACAACACCAGTTACACCAATTCGATACATGGATCCACCACCACCACCACCCACTACGGGTGAATTTACCTCATCATTCATACCAACATCCACTCAACCTTCACCTAACACTACCATTCCACCAAATACTACCGAACCCATCATACCTCAACATGTTACACCAACCAACACCACACAGCCCATTACTACCCAAGAAGAACCAACCGTCACCTTTAACCCTTCCACTACTATACCACCATTATCCCATTTTTTCCCGGGTGCGGGTCCATCATATTCGAGCCATACTATGGCACCAATTTCGTCTATTGTCCATGCTACACCGTATCGACCACCAAATCAATCGGGTTTCCAATACTCGACTATTCCATTTGGGCAATCATCGGGAATTCAAGGAGATGGGTATGATGAAGGTTATGAGGAATTTGAAGGTTTTGATGAAGAAGGATACGGTTATGGGGGTGATGGAGAGCAAGGGGAGTACGGTTATACGCAAGGCCAAGTACAAGTGATTCCAAATGTTGGTGGGGTTCAACAACAACTCATACCTCAACATATTAGACCAAGGCCACAAGGGCCGCAAATGCAACGCCCGGTTCCTTTGCAACAAGTTCGACCACAACAGGTGCAACCGCAAATTCAAAGGCCAATTCAACAACCAATCGTACCACAAGGGCCCATGCAAAGGCCAATGGGTCAAGTTCGTCCAAGAGGTCGATTTGGTGTGCCAAGGAGGCATCTTAGGGAAAATGCAAGGGGAATTGAAGCACATTTTAGACCGGTGATAACGCACAATCCTTCACCGGTGGTTATTCCTCATAACAACCAAGGGAGAACTTTTGAAGTAAGAACCAATTCGTTACAAAGTTTGCCGAAATATAAGGGGCTAGCAACGGAGGAGCCTTATTTCCATTTGGAGGCCTATGACTCAATTTGCAATACTCTTGGGAGTCAAGGTTTTTCGGCCGATGATATCAAGTTGGTGCTATTTCAATTTTCTTTGGAGGACAAGGCAAAGAAGTGGTTCTACACTTTGCCTTCAGCATCTATTTATACTTGGGCGGAGATGCAACAAACATTCTTAGACGAATTCTATACCGCCCAAAAGACCAATGATGCGAGAAAAGGATTGAGGAGTTTTCAACAACAACAAGGCGAAATGTTCCATGAAGCATTCGAGCGTTTGAACATGATGATTAAAAATTGTCCACACCATGGGATTGAGTTTTGGGAGTTAATGAACGCTTTTCATGAAGGGTTGTGTGCCGAAGATGCACGAGATTTGATGTCCATCACAAATGGAACTTTTGGCACAAATTATGAGCATGAGGATTGGGAATTTTTGGAACAAATGGCGATCACCTCGAAGAGAAAGGCTCAAGCTTCAAGGAGAGCACGACCGGCCGTTACTCGAACACAAGTGCACGCGGTTGATGACGGTAATATACAAACTTCTAATCAAATTTATGACGTTTGTGCATTGTGTAATGAAATAGGTCATGCGGCGGAAAATTGCCAAGGAATGGTTGAAGGGCAATTTGAAGAAGTTCATGCCATTCAAGGTCAAGGAGGGGGTGGTAGAAATTACAACATGAATTCTAACACTTATCACCCCGGGTTGAGAAATCATCCGAATTTTCGTTATGGGAACCCTTCGAATCAATCAAACCCGAACTTTCAAGGTAGCCAAGGGAATTATGGTTCGCGCCAACCTTACAATAATCAAGGTGGATATAGAGGTGGGAACAACCAAGGATACCAAAGGCAATACCAAGCGGGTCAAGAAAAAGGGGGGTCTTCGGGTGGAAATGAAATGATGGAAATGTTGAAGAGTATGCAAGCGGAGATGCAAAAGAGGAACCAAATGGATGACGCACGCATACAAAAGGATGAGGCGCGAGACAAAGCAATCCAAACTTTGACCACTCAAATGGGTCAACTTGCAACCGAAGTGTCCGAATTGAAGAAGGGTAAAGGTCAATTACCAAGCGACACTAAGGTAAATCCATCTCACGGTACGTCAAGAGGTAACAATGTAAATATTCATCATGTGAGTGTTTTGAGAAGTGGGAAAGAGTATAAAACCAATCCTTCACCGGATTTGGTTGAAGGGGTGGTTGAGGATATAACGGGTCAAGAAAGTGAGGAAGAAAACGAACCACCCATTGTTTCTTCTAAAAAACCCAATTTTGAAAACCCGAAATTATTAAAGAAAAAGAAAAAGTAAATGAGGGTGAGGGGTCTAGTGAAGTACCGTTTCCTTCGGCTTTATTAGACCCGGGTAGAAAAAAATTTATTTCAAAACGGGGTCCTCAAAAAGAGGAAATGTGGGAGGTATTCAAACAGGTTAAAATTAATCTTCCTTTGCTTGAAGCTATTAAACAGGTACCCGCTTACGCCAAATTTCTAAAGGAATTGTGTACTCAAAAGAGGCAACAAAAAGTGCCTAAATTGGTAGATTTGACGGAGCGGGTAAGTGCGGTATTGAAAGGTGACCTTCCTCCTAAGTTACAAGATCCGGGAACGCCTTTAATAAATATTCAAGTTGGAAATTTTCAAACTACGAGGGCATTATTGGATCTTGGAGCCGGAGTAAGTATCCTACCGGGGGGGTTATATGACCAATTCGATTTTGGTCCATTGAAGCGGGTTGAGACAACGGTTGTATTAGCCGACTTGTCTCATAAACTTCCCCGGGGTATCGTACGGGATGTTATAGTTAAAGTTGATGAATTTTATTATCCCGTTGATTTCCTTGTGCTAGATTACTCATCCGCGGATCCAATTCAACAACAAAATGTTATTTTGGGTCGGCCATTTTTGAACACCGCACATGCTATTATTGATTGTCGCTATGGCACAGTTGACATGACATTCGGTAATAGAAAAATGAGGTTGAATGTTTTTACTAACGGTACTAATGTGTATGGTGATGAGTGTTTCTTGGCAGATTTTATAGATGGCTATGACCCGAAGGTGTTCGAAGAAGAAATTTTGGGTCCTTGTGTTTGTGATATGTCTTTGCAGGTTCATACATGCGAGTTAGAGGTTGAAGAGAAGGAGCAAGAAGCTCTCGCGGTGAAGGAAGGAAGTCCACCATGGACTTACCAAACGGATACATTACCGGTGGAAATCGATTCGGGCACCAAGCCTTCTTTGGAAAGTCCACCAAGTGTAGAGTTGAAGGAGCTACCAAAGCACCTAAAGTATGCATTCTTGGGGGAGAATGATACCTTACCGGTAATCATTGCTTCCAACTTGGAGGTAGCTCAAGAGGAAGAATTGATGCAGGTGTTGAAGGCTCATAAGGCGGCGATTGGGTGGACGATAGCCGATTTAAAAGGTATTAGTCCATCCATTGTGATGCACAAGATTATTACAAGCGAGGATGCGAAGCCGACCCGTGAAACACAAAGAAGGTTAAATCCGAATTTGAGAGAGGTGGTGAAGAAAGAAGTCATCAAGTGGTTGGATGCGGGGATCATTTACCCCATTTCGGATAGTGCATGGGTAAGTCCGACACAGGTAGTGCCTAAAAAATCCGGCATCCAAGTAGTGAAAGATGAACAAGGTGAGCAAATCGCCACCCGCCCGGTAACCGGGTGGCGAGTGTGTATTGATTATCGCAAATTAAACGCGGCTACCTCAAAAGACCATTTCCCGTTACCCTTCATTGACCAAATAATTGAAAAACTTTCCGGTCAAAAATATTATTGCTTTTTGGATGGGTATTCGGGATATAACCAAATTGCTATTCACCCGGACGACCAACACAAAACCACGTTTACATGTCCATATGGTACATTTGCTTTTCGGCGAATGCCATTTGGATTATGTAACGCCCCCGCCACGTTCCAAAGATGTATGATGAGTATATTTTCGGACATGGTCGGGGAGTCTCTTGAAGTGTTTATGGACGATTTTTCCATTTTTGGTCCAAGTTTTGATTCTTGTCTTAATGAATTAGAAAAAGTTTTAAAAAGGTGTGTTGAGACAAACTTGGTACTAAGTTGGGAAAAAAGCCATTTTATGGTTCAAGAGGGTATTGTTTTGGGGCATGTCATTTCGGACCGGGGGATGGAGGTAGACAAAGCAAAGATTCGGGTAATTTCATCTTTACCCCCACCAAAGAATGTAAAGGGGGTGAGATCTTTTTTGGGACATGCGGGGTTCTACCGAAGGTTTATTAAAGGCTTTAGTGTAATCACAAAACCTTTATGTAACTTATTATTAAAAGATGTTACATTTGATTTTACTGATGAATGTTTGCAAGCGTTTCATGTGTTGAAGGAACAGTTGGTGAAGGCTCCCATTTTGCAACCACCGGATTGGTCAAAGCCGTTCGAGATTATGTGTGATGCTAGTGATACAACTATTGGAGCGGTCTTGGGGCAAAGGGTAGATAAAAAGCCGGTGGTGATATACTATGCAAGCAAAACATTGTCCGAGGCGCAACTTAACTACACCACAACCGAGAAAGAATTATTAGCGGTGGTGTATGCCTTGGACAAGTTTCGATCTTATATTTGGGGAAGCAAGGTGATAGTATATTCGGATCATAGCGCGGTCCGATACTTGATGGAGAAAAAAGATGCAAAGCCTCGATTGATTCGTTGGGTGCTTTTACTACAAGAATTCGATCTTGAGATTCGGGACAAAAAGGGATGTGAAAATGTTGTTGCGGATCATTTGTCCCGAATCCCGTTGGAAGGTGTTGATGACCCAAGTGAAATCAATGAACGGTTTCCCGATGAGCACTTGTTGGCCGTCTCTACTTATGTCGCACCTTGGTATGCCCATTACGTTAATTATTTGGCTAAGGGTGCAATGCCAAATCATTGGACTAGGAAGAGACGACAACAATTTCTTAGTCAAGTGAAGCAATACATATGGGACGAACCCGACTTGTTCAAAATCGGAGCCGATCAAGTGATACGAAGATGTGTTCCCGAAACGGAAGTTCTAGAGATTTTGATTCATGCTCATTCATCGGCGTGTGGTGGGCATTTTAGTGGGAACAAGACGGGGTATCGGGTGTTATCTAGTGGGTTTTATTGGCCCACGATTTTCAAGGATTCTTGTGAGTATGCCCGGAATTGCATCAATTGTCAAAGAATGGGAAGTATTTCGAAACGTGATGAAATGCCGTTAAACCCGATTTTGGTAGTAGAAGTATTTGATGTTTGGGGAATTGACTTCATGGGTCCTTTCCCAAACTCAAATGGGTTCTTATACATTTTGGTGGCGGTTGATTACGTGTCGAAATGGATTGAAGCTATTGCCACAAGGACCAATGATCACTCCGTTGTTTGTAAGTTTGTGCAATCTAACATTTTTGCTCGTTTTGGTGTGCCTAGGGTGATAATAAGTGATGGCGGGTCACATTTCAAGAATTTCAATTTTGGGAAGTTACTCAAGAGATACAATGTGAACCACCGCGTTGCTACACCATACCACCCGCAAACGAGTGGTCAAGTCGAAGTTTCTAACCGGCAAATTAAAGAGATTTTAATGAAGACGGTGAGAACGGATCGGAAGGATTGGTCAAGCAAGCTTGACGATGCGTTGTGGGCCTACCGAACGGCTTACAAAACGCCACTTGATACCACTCCTTATCGGATGGTTTATGGGAAAGGATGTCACTTGCCTATGGAGTTGGCACATCGGGCATATTGGGCAATTAAAACGGTAAACGCAAACTACGATGAAGCGGGTCGGGCGAGAAAGCTTCAATTGAATGAAATAGAGGAAATAAGGGACCAAGCTTATGAGTGTGCAGCCGCATACAAAGACAAACTTAAAAAAGTTCATGATGCGAAGATCAAGAAAAAGAACTTTGAAGTGGGTCAGAAAGTGTGGTTGTATAATTCAAGGTTAAAATTGTTTGCGGGGAAACTAAAAAGCAAGTGGATGGGTCCTTACGTTGTCCGAAGAGTGGGAAGGTTCGGAGATGTTGATATTCAAGACGAACGAACAAACAAGCAACAAACGGTTAACGGGCATCGCCTCAAACCGTACTTGGAAGGGAATGATATCAACAACCTTGAGCTAGATAAAGTGGGCTACATTTTACGCCCAGTGGATGATGAGGAAACGTGAAAGAGGCCCAGGTTTGGTATTTGTAAATATTTAGTGTAGTTTACTGCGTTTTGAATAAGTCCCGTTTAAACCGGTGTTTGAAACAAGTGTGGGGAAATTTTCACGAATTTCCCGAACATAGTGTTGAGGACAACACGGGTTTTTAACGGGGGGTAGGGTAAAATTTATGTTTTTCTTAAAAATTATGAAAACTCATAAAAAATTAAAAAAAAAAAAAAAAAAAAAAAACAAAGTTTTAAGAAAAGTTGGCCCCCCTTGAGCCCAGTACTCGCCGTAAGCTACGGTGGGGGGCCGTAGCTTACGGCACCCATTTAACAAATAAAAACCTTACGGCGATAGGCTCCTGTCTTACGACAACCATAAAATCCCAGATATCACCGTACGCTACGGCGATGCGCCGTAGCTTACGGCGCCGAGCGGAGTTGGGGGCTGGTGCCGTGTCGCTGTTTGTATATAAAAATTTTTTTTTTTTTTTTTTTCCGAAAACTTATTAATAATAATAATAAAATCATTATCTAAAAACACCCCAACCACACCTTTTTCTTCCATTAATCCCCAACCACTCATCCTTTTCCCTTTTCTTCTTCTCCTCCACTTCTCCTTCTTCACCTAAGAACCCTAACCTTCACACTTTCATAACTTTCTCAAAACAAGTCCGATTTCGGTGATTCTTGGGTCCATTTTGGGTGGAATTTCACAAGGAATTCAGATTTAGTATTGAATCTTGAAGATTCCTTAGTTTTCTGGGTCGAATTTCAAGCCCTAGGTGCCGAAAATTTGGGTCTTTTTGTGGGTTTTTGTGTGAACTTCAAGCTTTAGTGATTCTCATCTTCTACAACATCAAGGTATGCAATTTTTGTTCATTCTTTGAAGTACATTGAGGTTTGTAAGTTTCCATCATGTTTTTACTTACACACTTGCTTGTATGAGATAGATGATAGAATTTGTAAACCATTGATTGTTATTAGTATAAATGTGTTGATGTTTTATAAAACTTTGTTGGAAAATTCTGATTTTAGGAGACATCATGCCAAAATTTTGTTTGAAAAAATAAAAATTTTGGGTTTTTGCACATTTATATCTATAACATGAAGCAAGTGTGGGGAAGATGGGATAAAAATAACTAACTTGAATTGTTTGCTTGGTTGTGAATGTGTGTAGGTATGGCGTCTAGGAAAGGAAAGGGGATTGCAAGTTCTTCCCAAGGGGATGCGGCACAACAGAAAAGGAGGAAATTGGCTCGGATTGGTGACCCGGATTCGGAGGAGGATGCACCGCCAAGGGGGCCAAAGCCGGATTGGACAACCGGTTCATTGTTAGACCAACCCGCGGAATGGAGAGAGGAACTTTTTCACGATCAAATGAACAAGTTAAAACAAAGGGGAGAAGCGTTTATTTGTGAAAAAGAAATCCGGGAGGCGGATTTTGCCCCGTTTGGGATCATCGCCAAGTTTAATGCGTTGGGTTGGGGAGCGGCCACAAAATGCTATGATGGTGAGACGAAGAAAATGTATGACAAGCAAATTCAAGAGTGGGTGGCATCACTCGAATGTCCCCCATTCAAGGCTCCGAACAAGATGCGATTAGTTGGGAAGTGTAATGGTGTAAAAGTGGAAATGTCATATGATTCTTTGCGCCGGGTGGCAAAGTTTGATGATGGGCCGGCCAATGAATATATCTACCCGAGTCTTAGGGATCTTTATCATGAGCCCGCGAAACATGAACAATGGCAAGCCATGCTTGATTACCTCTTTCTTCCGGGCACAACACATGGGAAATTATATAGAAGAAATTTAAGGATGGAAGCAAAGTTGTTATTGACGTTGTGCATGTACAATGTCATGCCTAGGCGGGGTGACAAGATGGAGGTGCGGTTTCAAGAAGTACCAGTTTTGTATATGTTGATGAATGGGTCACCCAAGGTTCCTTTCCGATTTTTGGTACTAAACAACATTTGGTTGAGCAAGATTAGCGGGGAAAGGAAGATTATACCCCATTGCCGGTTGATTACGGCATTACTCAAGAAGTATGGGGCAATCAAAGGAGATGAAAGAGGTTCTTACAAGAGGTTTAGACCATTCGACCTTAAGAATCTTGGGTCGGATTGGACGTACACCGAATCGGATAGGTTTCATAAGTTGAAAACGGATGGTAGAAGGTGGAGAGCGTTAAAAGTAGACGCGAGACCGTTACGACCGGGGGAGGAAGAGGAGCCCGAGTCAACGGATGATGAAGTGAGCAGGGATGATGATTACCGCGAAGACACATTCACGGTAGATGCTCAAGTAAGAGGTGTTGGTCAAGCGGGGGTTCAAGGAGCCGGCGTACAATCTGGCTATGTGGGAAGTGCATTTGACTATGCACAACAAGCTTACGACCCATATTGGGCCCACTCGGGGGATATGGGTCAAATCATTCAGCAAAGGCGGCCACCCACATTCGGCAATTGGAGTGAACCAAACCAAGTGTTATTTGATCATCAAACTTTTTTGGGTGCTAGTGCGGAAAGGGCTATCAAAAGAAGCTATGATAGGAATGAGCAATTGAACCGCGCTCATAGATATGCCCATGAAGAAGAGATGAATAACCGTTACTTGGATGATCGACAAAGGCGCATGCATGATCAATGGCATGCGGGGCAACCTGTTGTGGGAGATCCACCCGTTGTGGATTACACCACACTTCCACCATATGATGGTAGTGTGTCATACCCCACCCCACCATTGCACCACTCTCAATGGGTGGATCCGCATGCTATGAGTTACCAACAAGCAAATCCAAGCAGTGATCAAGGAAGCAGTAGTGGCGGTGGAGCATTTGGTTTTGGTGAATGGACGGATGTGATGACATCCATCTTTGGGCCCCCACAGCCGAAGTATTACTAGCCAGGTCGTATTTCGCTCCTTTGTACATTTTTGTATATATGTCTATGTGTTTATGTTTATGTTGCGGTTGGGAGGTTGGGTGGTGTTCGTGTTAATGCGTTGTTGGGTTGTGAACGATGGTGGCGTCTTAAAAAAAAAAAAAAAAAAAAAAAAGTGGGTTTGAGAATATAAGCAATTGGGGATGTTTTTGTTGAAAGTGATCTCTCCCTCAAAACCATACATTGGGACAATGTATCCCAAGTGTGGGGATGGGGGAAATTTTTGAGAAATTCAAAAATTTTTTTTTTTGCAAATCTAAGCGAAAGTGTAAAAATTTTGAAAACTTGATATTGTTCCATTTGACACACCGACACCCATTTCAAATCTTTTCTTGGTGAGAATTGAGCCACGCATGATTGTTAGTGATATTTCATTGTTTGAGTGGCGGTGTGTGTTGTGTGTTAATAGAACTTGTGTGTGAATACTTGTTAAATCTTAGAGTCAACATGCTTTTGAAGATGATAGGGGACTTCTAGGATGCCTCGTCTAGGTGAGTGCGAGTGTGGGATTTGGGGGGTTGGACCTCATTAATTATATATATGAGCATGGTTGCGAGAAGGGTGGGGGTTTGGACATTTAGTTGCCCATTTTGTGCTTAAAGCCTATCATTTGTTACCCCCTAGTTAGTTACCCAAAAATTTACCCGATTTAACCCGGTCTTATAGTATTAGTGGTTGTTTAGTAATTTGTGATTTAGTTATAAAAAAAAAAGAGAAAAAAAAAAAGTGATGTTTAATTGTCTTGTATATAGTAGTTAAGTTTGATAGTTGTTCGTTTATTTCATTGTGTAATAAAAAACCGGGTTAAATCTTTCGCTACTACATATATATTCCTTTTCCTACCCTTACACCTAGCCCCATTACAACCCGTAAGTTTCCTTGATTCAAAAGCATGCTAGACATTGGTTAGGAGGCAACTTGATTTTCATACAAGCTTATTGTCGCACACACACATATACGCATTGAGTGGTTTAGCATAATTTGCTAATTTTTCTTGTCACCGAGAGTTTGTGAGGGGTGTGTCTTGTGGTTTGATAAAAAGCTAGTAAAAGGATGACACTTTGGTTTGGTTTGCATGATTGGTCGCTTATGGTTAAAAACAGTTTTGAAGTGGTTGCTTGGGACAAGCAACGGGTAAGTGTGGGGATGTGACTGGTGGTCCGTAGGACAACCCCTAAAAGGCTTAAACTTAACGCACACTCTACATTTTATCCGGTTATTTGCGTGAATTAGGTAATCACAAGTTAATGGTGGTGCAGGTATTAAAGTGTACAAGATGCAGCTTTTAGAGGGCTTGAAGGATGTTAGAGGCTGGCGTGATCAAGATGTGTGAAAACAAAGGAAAATGAAGGAACTAGGAGCAAAAGATCACTCAGAGCCGTAAGCTACGCCACCAGGCCGTAGCTTACGGCACCTATAGCATGCCAAAAATTAGTGCCGTAAGACAGGAGCACAGGACCGTAAAGAACATTGATCGCCGTAAGCTACGGCGGTGAGCCGTAGCATACGGCACTGCTTGAACCCCGGAAATTCACTGATCACCGTAAGCTACGGCAGGGGGCCGTAGCTTACGGCGCCGATTGAACCAAATTCGTAACCGATGCATTTATGAGCATTTTGAAGACATATTATGATTACTAATCATGTGTGGTCGGTTACTACTTGAGAAAAACGAGTGGGGGACTATTTGAAGGCACTTGGGGAGCTAGGAAACATATCTTTGCATAATCTTTTCACTAGAATCATTGGGGAACAATCTTTGCATTATATTCTTGTCTTTGTTGGTGGAACTTGTGAACTTTGGTTTTATTTCTATTTTGTCATGATGTGTGTTAAAGCCATGAGTGGCTAGGTACTTTAATGACTATCTTGTGGTGAAGGTTTGTTTAGACTTTTGTGTTCTTATTTGCATTTCTAGAATATCAATCTCTTTTCATTTAAATTGATTGTTATGGTGTATAATCGATTGTTAGTAACAGGTTGATTCTTATTTTAAACTAATTAGAAACCATACGTTCTTGGTGCCGTTGGCAATCGGGATATCATGGGTATAGTTAGGTTTGGGTAAGGGTTGGTTGATCATCGGGTGATAACCTCACGTTCTCGGAATCTGAGTACTTCGTCCCCTTTCATCACTGCATTTGTTTATGCATGAACTATGTCCATGTAGTTCTTTCTAGTTAAATGAGTAACACAAAAGTTGAAGCAAACCGGATACACAAGATAGTCGTTTATTTCTCAATTGTTTACAACTTCAAGTTTCATTTCGCAAATTAGTTAATTAATCTTATTTTTTAAAACCAATCAAATCAAAACAACTCGTGAATTTTATTTTTCTTGCAATTTAGTTTAATTTTAGTTAACTTAGATAACTTTCAAATAACACATTTTCCACAAACTCCCTGTGTTCGATACCCGCTTACCACTATTTACATAGTTGTTTTTGGGATTAAATTTGCGTGACCACGACATCACGTCACCGCCGCAACGCGCGGCTGGTAAAAATTCTAGTTGTAAGTATTTTTCAACTATTTGTCTTTTTATCGTGTATATTTTTGTTTGTTGTTTGGTAAGTGATTGTTTATTAGTTCATGTTAAATCTCTAAATGTGTGTATATTTTTTTACCACTTTTAATTCTTTTTGTTTATGTCAATTTGATTTTTATTAGGTATTGATCAGTTTTGTTTATATGTAATGGAAAACGTGTAAATAATATCTGTTACAATATTCAGGTCAGTAGAGAATCCAGAAACAAATGCAGCTATAGAGTTTGGCATGTCAGTCAGCTTGATCTGGTTCCCGTTTAGAATGTATATCAATGATGTTGATTACGAATTCTAAGGGTTAGGAAATCGTGATATGGAGAGAGAGGGAGAGGAGGTCAAATAATGTTGTGATTTTATGATTAATGTCTAACCTAAAACCCTCTCTAGTCATCTCCATATATACACCCAACGAGAAACCTTATTAGTTAATAATGGTAAATCGGTTCATCACAATTACCAACTAATATTAATAAGGTATAATAATTATTATTTTGATCCATATAAAATAAATGATAGTGGTGACTATTTGATCAAATACATTAGAAATATACTAGTGGGAAAGCCCGCGTGTTGCGGCGGGTATCCCGACTGATATCATATTCATTTATGATATGTATTATAAATGTTGACTTTTAAGTATGAAGTTTGTTAGTTACAAAACCCAACATGTTAATCTTATCTTACAAAACGAAACATGTGAGTTATGATAAATGGTTGGATGAAAGAACAAATATAGCATATCACGAGGACTGAATAAAATTAACTAGAAAGCAGTATCATAGATGAAACATAAAGTTAAGGTGTAATCGTTGTTGGCCTGCAGTTTGCATGGTTTGTTTCACATGGTTTATCTTTTAAAGTATTGTGGTAGTATCATTAATATATCAATTCATGAATTGCATAATTGACATAAAAACCAAGAATACAATAGTTGGTAAACGAGATAATGGAAGTGGAAATCATTACCAAACTGGACCTCATGTTTCTTTTTTTTTCATTTAGTTATTTGCTTATTTTTTACTACTTTAGTAGTAGGCTTGTTTATTTATTTAATTTTTTAATATGGACTTCCTAGTTTGTTTGTATAAAAAAATGATTATTTGATTTCTGGCCAGATTGCCAAAAAATGTACTAAAATGCTTAAAGGTAAAAAGAAAAGGTCGTCTGAAAGTCATTGACAAATTATTTTTAAATCGGGGGACCATAGTAACCACGTCGAATAGTATATGATCAATTTAAATAAGGTTTGAATGTCTCCTTGATTTCGTCCATACTGGTTGTCCATCGTTCATCATCCTCCTAATCGTCTTGTTCGTTAGTTTGCTGGTGAGTTGGGGTGTTTAGTGGTGTGGACGCCGTACCAATACATCAATGGGTCTTCTCTGTTTCTTTGATTATGTTGTATGTGTGTGTGGACGTTGTTAAGAAACCATTTTTTGTTAATACAAATAATGTGGACTGTCTATACGCCGTAAACTATATGAATAGTGAAAGTTGTTGTGGGTGTACCAGGTGGGTTGTTTTTCTGTTGATTTGTTGGTGAATCCTTTGGTTGATGACAATCACATGAGGATGGTTCAGTGGAAGCTGTACTTTTCCCTTTGTTATCATCCTTGACTTGTGGGGTTGTTGTTTCAGTGGTACTTGCGTATTATGAATGTTAACACATGCAATACAAATTATTTGTGTATCTATTTGTTTTGAAGTGTAGTGGGCGCTGTTGATGTACTTGACTTCTCTGAAATGGAACTAAGTTATCTGTCACATCCCAACCAATGGCGGAAACATCGGGATGAGACGAAGTGTGAAGATTGCTAGAGACATCATAACGCTATTTGTGACAATATTTTAATAATCCCAATTTCATTTCATAACTTCAAATAGTCAACATTACATAAACTCAAATGACAACAAGTTCCAAAAGTAATACATAACAACATAAGCAAAATTTGATACAACATATTAACCTAAACGTCTATATGTGTATCTAGGCATCAACGCTACTTCTTTTTATAGCATCGTCATCATCAACCTGTAACATGTTTAAAAATACAATTCAATGCAAAAGCAAAGGCGAGTATACAAGTTTGATACATACATAGCAAAAGATAAGTTTTAAACAATTCCTCATAGCAAGCATGTGATTCAAGATAAACATCTAAACATGGTATGTGTCTAACATATCAAACCAAGGAAACGCAATATGCTCATGACATAACCGAAGATAAAGAGGCGGGTCGTTAATCCTATAGCGCTACATATGTCACGGTTTGGCTCGTACGAAGTTAATGATAAATTCAACACATAAGATTAATCCAAGTTTAAAGCATCAAGCCATCACGTATACAAGCATGTTATAGGAATGTTCATGTTTTTAAGCAAAATGTTCATGTGTAAGTATGTTGATAGATAAACATGTTACACCCCAAAAGTGGTAAAAGTAAAAAGGGGGAATACGAGTATACTCACGGTTTACAAGTCGTGACTTGAAGTTCCGAGAGCAAGTTGGTGGTTGAATTAGCTAGTTGGAGCACCTTGTTCCTCTACACAAGGAAACAAAGCGTATGAGTTTGGGGAATTCGGAAGATTCGGAATTAAAGTGACATGAAAATGTTATGAAATATTACATCAAAATACTCATCTTCCCATGTAACACTTGCATGACACTTGATAACCACAAGGGTTATAATGATTTCATGAGTTGAACACCCATAAGAATCATAACAAGGTTTAGGTCCTTAGATGATATCAAAGATTTGAGTGTACATAGGTATTATTTAGTTTGTATAATATATATATTCGTAGGTTCAATTGCTTAAGTATTCAAGTAAGAGGTAGAAGATTTTATCCTTCATTTAGGTACCTCAAGTTGAGTCATAGGTGTCATGGATGGGGTAGGAAGACAAGGCTTCCATTTAGGTACCCCTTTGATGTTCACCACTACACTTGATGTAAAAACAACCAAGGAGGGACATGAACTTAGGTCATTACAAGTAGGTAAAGTAAACTAACTAATAGAAATCATCAAATCACGTGAGGATTGTATGTTTGGGACAACCCAAGTTGTTCCATAATCACTCATGTATCAAAGGCTATGTTTGACATGATTTGTGGGTTGAAACCCTAGACAAAACACCAAGTTTATGAGGTTTAATCCTCTGATTTTAAATGTCTCAACCTTGTTTTTAAGCTTAACCAACCATGGGATAAGTTGTAAGCATTAGGACATAGGTATGAGATGTGTTTGACACAAGTTGCATAGGCTTAAACAAGTTTTTGATGAACATAAAAACAAACAGAAAGTTTATGGACTATTTTGGGGCATTTCCAGGTCTGATTTCTCCAAGGAGAAGTCTAGGAATCGAACCCCATGATTATCCAAGCAAGTAGGAAAAAGAATCAAGTGATTTCGTGAAGATATGAGCAGTTATGCTCACTTTTGTAAAGATGTATGAATCTGCCCGAATTTCTGAAGTTTGCAAGAACTTGAGAGTGTTTGAGAGAGATTTTGATGTTGTGAAAGTGTAAGAATGCTTAGAGAGGATGGGTATTTATAGGGGAATGAGTTAGGGTTGATTGGAGGAGGTTGGAGGTGGATTAGAGGCCATTGGAGGAGAAGAAAACTTGGGATTTCGTGCATTACCGCGACTATTTCAAATCTGCTGCCCGCCAGACCCCCTTACGGACCGTAAGGGGAAGCTTTGCGGTCCGTAAAGCCTAGCCAGAAACACATTTGTTTTTGTTTTGTGTTTTCTTGATTTGTAACATGTTCCAAGGTTGTATGTTACGGGTTTTGGGACTTATTTAAGTATTTTAAGTTTATTTAACATGTTCCAAAAGTTGCATAAGCGTACAAATGAGTATGTTTAAGATCAAATCAATATGTGCATAGTATAAAGTACGTATGTTACATATTTACAAGTTCAACATATGTTTGTAAGCATCACAAAGAAGTATCAAATGATCTCATGATTAATTGTATTATGATGTATGCATAGTATATGGCAAGAAAATGCAAGTTTTTCATTCATGATCAAAATCTCGAGTTTACAGCGAGTACAAGAAAGAACGAGTACAATGATACAAAGCTTCCAAAATTAGAAATACGAGCAAGACAAGCTATAAATGGAAAGTACAAATATGCTGGGCGTTACAGTCTCCCCTCCTTTAGGGAATTTCGTCCCGAAATTTAGGAAGACTTAGGGAAAAGATGAGGATATTTAGATTTCATTTCGCTTTCAGCTCCCAAGTAAATTCAGCACCACGTTTTCCTTCCCATCGAACTTTGACAATAGGAATTCGACTGCGCCTCAATTGCTTGGTTCCTTTGTCCATGATTTCGACCGGTTTTTCCACAAAGTGAAGCGTTTCGTTGACTTGCATGTCTTCGAGTGGAACATGGAGTCCTTCGTCAGCTAGACATTTCTTTAAGTTGGACACGTGGAAGACAGGGTGTACATTGCTGAGTTCTTCGGGTAGGTCCAGTCTATACGCAACCTCGCCAATCCTCTCGAGAATTTTGAAAGGACCAACGTAGCGAGGTGCGAGTTTCCCTTTCTTGCCAAATCGAACCACGCCCTTCCAAGGGGATATCTTGAGAAGCACGAAGTCACCTGTCTCGAATTCCATAGGTTTGCGTCCCTTGTTAGCGTAACTCTTTTGTCAGCTCCTGGCTTTCAATAAGTTGTCTCGAACCTGTAAAATCTTGTCCGTCGTCTCTTGTATAAGCTCGGGACCGGTGATTTGGGCTTGACCAATCTCGTGCCAACAAATAGGCGAACGGCACTTGCGACCATACAATGCTTCGAAAGGTGCCATTTGAATACTCGCGCGATAACTGTTATTGTACGAGAATTCGACCAAGGGCAAGTGTGAATCCCAGTTGCCACCAAAATCTATTGCGCATGAACGAAGCATATCCTCTAAGGTTTGGATAGTACGCTCGGTTTGACCGTCAGTTTGAGGATGGAAGGCAGTGCTAAGGTTGAGTTTAGTACCCATAGCAGATTGAAAAGTTTGCCAGAGACGAGACGTAAAACGAGCATCACGATCAGAAATGATGTCAATGGGAATACCATGACGACAGATTATCTCCTTCATGTAGACCTTAGCCAATTTCTCGACTTTGAAATCTTCACGAATAGGGAGGAAGTGAGCTGACTTGGTCAATCGATCAACGATTACCCAAATGCTGTCATGACCAGCAGTAGTGCGAGGAAGTTTAGTGATAAAATCCATGGCAATGCTCTCCCATTTCCAGATAGGAATTCTTGGTTGTTTGAGTAAGCCAGAGGGACGTTGATGTTCAGCTTTCACTTTGGAACATGTGAGACATTTTGAGACGAAGGTGGCTATATCCTTCTTCATTCCAGGCCACCAATAGGATGTACGCATATCATGGTACATCGTGTCGGCACCAGGGTGAATAGAATACTTCGTGTTATGGGCCTCCTTCATCAGGAATTTGCGAAGATCATCACGGTTGGGAATCCAAATACGATTGAGATAGTATAAAATGCCATCAGATTTGGACACGAGACTATTTTCAGCACCACATTGCATCTCGTTGTAGAGGTTACCCTCATTAACGGATGTATACTGAGCGTTACGTATGCGATTTTGAAGATCGTGGACGAGTTGGAAACAACGGATACTTTTGACATGAGTTTTACGACTAAGAGCGTCGGCTACTACATTCGCTTTACCTGGGTGATATTTGATTTCGCAATCGTAGTCGTTTAACAATTCCACCCAACGACGTTGACGCATGTTTAGTTCCTTTTGGTTGAAGATGTGTTGAAGGCTCTTATGGTCGGTGAAGACCACACATTTAGTACCATAAAGGTAGTGTCGCCAAATCTTCAATGCAAAAACGACTGCACCAAGTTCAAGGTCGTGGGTAGTATAGTTTTTCTCATGAATTTTGAGTTGTCTCGATGCGTAAGCGATAACCTTGTCACGTTGCATAAGGACACAACCAAGGCCGAGGTTTGAAGCGTCGCAATACACGACAAATTCATTGTTACCATCAGGAAGCGTTAGGATAGGAGCATTGCAAAGCATATCCTTGAGCGTTTGAAAAGATTCCTCTTGTTCGGGACCCCAAACAAAAGGTCTCTCTTTTCGAGTCAAGGAGGTCAAAGGAACAGCGATTTTTGAAAAGTTGGAGATAAAACGACGATAGTAACCAGCAAGACCAAGAAACGAGCGAATTTCAGACGGAGATTTAGGTGCGATCCAGTTTTTCACAGCTTCGATTTTAGCAGGGTCAACGTGAATTCCAAGTTCGTTGACAGTATGACCAAGGAATTGAACCTCTTTTAGCCAAAATTCACACTTGGAGAATATGGCGTATAGACGTTCAGTACGAAGGAGTTCAAGGATAAGGTGCAAGTGTCGCTTATGCTCTTCTTGCGTCTTGGAATAGATGAGAATATCGTCGATGAAGACGATCACAAAACGGTCCAAGTATGCTTTGCACACGCGGTTCATTAAATCCATGAAAACAGCAGGTGTGTTGGTCAAACCAAAGGGCATGACCACGAACTCGTAATGACCATAACGCGTACGGAAAGCGGTTTTAGGTACATCTTCTTCGAGTACTCGAAGTTGATGATACCCAGAACGAAGATCGATCTTTGAAAAGCAGGTTGCGCCTTGCAATTGATCGAAGAGGTCATCAATGCAAGGAAGAGGGTATCGGTTTTTGATAGTAAGCTTGTTGAGCTCACGATAGTCAATACACATACGAAATGATCCATCTTTCTTTTTGACAAACAAAATGGGAGCGCCCCAAGGAGAAGTACTAGGGCGTATAAAGCCTTTGTCAAGAAGTTGACTCGAGAGCTCTTGCATCTCAGAGGGTACTAAACGATAGGGGGACTTAGCGACAGGCGTAGCGCCGGGCACTAAGTCGATGCGAAAATCGACAGAACGAGCAGGAGGCGGACCAGGAAGGTCTTCAGGGAATACATCGGGAAAATCACGTACGACGGGAACGTCACTTATGCTTGGGCCTTTGTCTCTCTTCTCCACGATATGTGGGCGAGAAAGGCGAAAGTACCCTTGCGTAAGCATTTGTTCGCTTGGATACACGACATAAGCTTGAGACCTTGAGAAGGCTTCTCGCCATACACATGTAGAGAATCACCATTTGGAAGGGGAAGGCGGATGAATTTTTCAGAACAAACGACTTCAGCACGGACTCGCCTAAGCCAGTCCATACCTACTATGACGTCGAAACTACCCATTTGCATGGGTATGAGATTGATTGAGAACGTATGATCGTTTAGAATCAACGAGCAATTGGAGAGAACAGAATTGACAACGACGGTTTTACCATTAGCGACTTCGACAGCGAAAGATTTTGGCAACTTAGAGCGTTTACACTTGAGCAAGGAATCGAATTCTAACGACACAAAACTTTTATCGGCACCAGTATCAAATAAGCATGAAGCATAGACATGGTTAACGAGAAACGTACCAGTAATGACGTCGTTCGCGTTTTGAGCCTGAGCAGTGGTGAGAAGGAAAGCTCGACCTCTAGCGGGTTCTTGGACCTGTTGCTGTTGTTGTTGAGGCTGCGGTTGCTGCTGTCGAGGTTGTTGTGGCTGGTATCGTTGAGGGCACACGTTGGCCATATGGTTGGTATCACCACACGTGTAGCATGCTCGCGCAGGGGCGACTTGATTCGGAGCTAAAAGGGCTTGGTTTTGGTGGGCATGAGGTGGGAAGCGGCAGTATGGAGCAGTATGCCCACCTCGGCCACACTTGTCGCACTTTCGACATTGAACATTTGGAGGGTGATGATACTGGCATTTGCCACACTTCGGTTGCGTTCCAGTGTAAACCTTGCGTGGAGTTTCATTGTTGGTAAAAGCAGGCACGGTTTGAAGGGGTTGTGGGTTTGGCGGAGTGACGACCGCACAGTTTTGGCTTGAAGCCTTCCGCTTCTTGCCTTGGTTTTTCTTAGACGGTTGGGAGGGTTTAGGCTCATCAGAAGAGTCAATTGTAGCTTGGCGTGCACTCTTTGTTGAAACCTTGTCAAAGGTTCCATGAAGAACGCAGTTGTTGTTAAGTTCGGTGGCTATACGAAAAGCATCTTCAATGGTTTAGGGATTGGCAGAGGCATGGTGGTTTGTCAGGGAAGGTGCAACCCAACGGACGAATTTGGCTACGGTTTTGGGAACGGTTTCAACTTGTCCGGGACAGAGAACACCGAGTTGTTTAAAGCGCGTAATCAGGCCATCCATGTCACTCCCCTTCTGAGTAAGGTTCCAAAATTCGTTCTCCAATTTTTGGAGTTCATGAGGGGGACAGAAGTGGTCTTTCATAAGCTGTTTGAGATCGTCCCAAGGCATAGCATGTGCAACCTCGTTTCCTCTTTTGTTGCGTTCAGTCGTCCACCACTCGAGTGCCTTTTCACGAAACACCCCAGTTGCATTCAAGGTTCTTAGTTCGTCAGGGCAACCACTTTGCAAGAAGGTAGGTTCGATGGCATCAAACCAGTTCATCATGGCGGTAGCGCCATTCTTGCCAGTAAACTCTAAGGGTTTACAAGCCATGAACTGCTTAAATTGGAATGTCGGTTTGGGTTTGTCTGCCTTTGAGTCAACAGAGCCATGCGGTGAATCGTTTTGAATCTTGCTAATGATGTCGGGTAGGACTTTAGCAAATTGCTTGGCCATAAATTTCATGCAATCTTTTTGAGACATGGCGGTGGAAGGCGAACCCTTCTTTGACTTGCGTCTCTTGGAGGAACTAGACGACATCTAAAAGATTGAAAAAAGAGAAGGAAAGGATGAGACTTGATCATTAATTGAAAATAAGGTTTGTGTATGTAAAAGCAAGTAAGTGTTCATGTATCAAGTAAAGTTCACATAGAGCATAAGTTTCCAACATACATTCAACAAGTATAACACATAAGTTGCGTAAAAGGGGTATAAATTTAGTTTGTTCACGAGAATTATTATTGTTTGTGATTGCGGTAACGTGCGAATTGTTTAAAACAACATTTCAAAACGAATGAACGTTCAAGTATAAAATCACATATAAATTGAGATACATAAAAGAAAGGCTCAATAAAACATAGGATTGTTTCGGGTAGAGAAACGTCGACAATTCCAAAGTGGGTCGAAAGTCCTTTCGATTTAGAGATATTGTGCTTTGGCCTATAAGTAAGATACTCTCGTCGAGAAGCGATTAACGGTATCTTACCCTTCCGGTTACTACACATCTCTAAATGATTGGAACATTCGGGACTTTGGCGAGAATAAAAATCAAGGAATGGGACTTAATCGACAAGATGCGGGTTTCACCCCTAACTTGACGATCTCGTACCCTAAATGTGGTTGGTACTTGTCGGCCAAAAATAAAATATTGACACTTTGACAAGGGTCCACTAGAGTTGATATGGAAATTACCATTAAGTTGTGGATGTCACTCCTAGCTTAATGGTGAAATTTCGTGCAAAAATAGATTAAAGGTAGAGTGAGAGTCGTTTACCAAATTGTGGGTTTCACGCCTATTTTGGTAAAGTTGTCTCGTTGATGTTACAAGAGTATAAAATAGCATAAGTGTATTCGTGTTAGCCTTAGGAAAGGCGCATAAATTTAATAACAAGAAGTGTAGCTAGGAAGCATGCATGGTAGAGTACAAAAGTTTTAAACAACAAATAAGAGACAAAGTTCCTAAAACTATAGACTAGGGCAAAAGCATAGCAATTTTCCTAATTCCCTATAGTTATGGCTCTGATACCAATCTGTCACACCCCAACCAATGGCGGAAACATCGGGATGAGACGAAGTGTGAAGATTGCTAGAGACATCATAACGCTATTTGTGACAATATTTTAATAATCCCAATTTCATTTCATAACTTCAAATAGTCAACATTACATAAACTCAAATGACAACAAGTTCCAAAAGTAATACATAACAACATAAGCAAAATTTGATACAACATATTAACCTAAACGTCTATATGTGTATCTAGGCATCAACGCTACTTCTTTTTATAGCATCGTCATTATCAACCTGTAACATGTTTAAAAATACAATTCAATGCAAAAGCAAAGGCGAGTATACAAGTTTGATACATACATAGCAAAAGATAAGTTTTAAACAATTTCTCATAGCAAGCATGTGATTCAAGATAAACATCTAAACATGGTATGTGTCTAACATATCAAACCAAGGAAACGCAATATGCTCATGACATAACCGAAGATAAAGAGGCGGGTCGTTAATCCTATAGCGCTACATATGTCACGGTTTGGCTCGTACGAAGTTAATGATAAATTCAACACATAAGATTAATCCAAGTTTAAAGCATCAAGCCATCACGTATACATGTTCATGTGTTTAAGCAAAATGTTCATGTGTAAGTTTGTTGATAGATAAACATGTTACACCCCAAAAGT
Source organism: Helianthus annuus (assembly GCF_002127325.2). Taxonomy (NCBI): domain Eukaryota; kingdom Viridiplantae; phylum Streptophyta; class Magnoliopsida; order Asterales; family Asteraceae; genus Helianthus; species Helianthus annuus. Next base: position 27,601,783 of record NC_035435.2, read on the forward strand.
GGTAAAAGTAAAAAGGGGGAATACGAGTATACTCACGGTTTACAAGTCGTGACTTGAAGTTCCGAGAGCAAGTTGGTGGTTGAATTAGCTAGTTGGAGCACCTTGTTCCTCTACACAAGGAAACAAAGCGTATGAGTTTGGGGAATTCGGAAGATTCGAAATTAAAGTGACATGAAAATGTTATGAAATATTACATCAAAATACTCATCTTCCCATGTAACACTTGCATGACACTTGATAACCACAAGGATTATAATGATTTCATGAGTTGAACACCCATAAGAATCATAGCAAGGTTTAGGTCCTTAGATGATATCAAAGATTTGAGTGTACATAGGTATTATTTAGTTTGTATAATATATATATTCGTAGGTTCAATTGCTTAAGTATTCAAGTAAGAGGTAGAAGATTTTATCCTTCATTTAGGTACCTCAAGTTGAGTCATAGGTGTCATGGATGGGGTAGGAAGACAAGGCTTCCATTTAGGTACCCCTTTGATGTTCACCACTACACTTGATGTAAAAACAACCAAGGAGGGTCATGAACTTAGGTCATTACAAGTAGGTAAAGTAAACTAACTAATAGAAATCATCAAATCACGTGAGGATTGTATGTTTGGGACAACCCAAGTTGTTCCATAATCACTCATGTATCAAAGGCTATGTTTGACATGATTTGTGGGTTGAAACGCTAGACAAAACACCAAGTTTATGAGGTTTAATCCTCTGATTTTAAATGTCTCAACCTTGTTTTTAAGCTTAACCAACCATGGGATAAGTTGTAAGCATTAGGACATAGGTATTAGATGTGTTTGACACAAGTTGCATAGGCTTAAACAAGTTTTTGATGAACATAAAAACAAACAGAAAGTTTATGGACTATTTTGGGGCATTTCCAGGTCTGATTTCTCCAAGGAGAAGTCTAGGAATCGAACCCCATGATTATCCAAGCAAGTAGGAAAAAGAATCAAGTGATTTCGTGAAGATATGAGCAAGTTATGCTCACTTTTGTAAAGATGTATGAATCTGTCCGAATTTCTGAAGTTTGCAAGAACTTGAGAGTGTTTGAGAGAGATTTTGATGTTGTGAAAGTGTAAGAATGCTTGGAGAGGATGGGTATTTATAGGGGAATGAGTTAGGGTTGATTGGAGGAGGTTGGAGGTGGATTAGAGGCCATTGGAGGAGAAGAAAACTTGGGATTTCGTGCATTACCGCGACTATTTCAAATCTGCTGCCTGCCAGACCCCCTTACGGACCGTAAGGGGAAGCTTTGCGGTCCGTAAAGCCTAGCCAGAAACACATTTGTTTTTGTTTTGTGTTTTCTTGATTTGTAACATGTTCCAAGGTTGTATGTTACGGGTTTTGGGACTTATTTAGGTATTTTAAGTTTATGTAACATGTTCCAAAAGTTGCATAAGCGTACAAATGAGTATGTTTAAGATCAAATCAATATGTGCACAGTATAAAGTACGTATGTTACATATTTACAAGTTCAACATATGTTAAAGTATCAAATGATCTCATGATTAATTGTATTATGATGTATGCATAGTATGTAGCAAGAAAATGCAAGTTTTTCATTCATGATCAAAATCTCGAGTTTACAGCGAGTACAAGAAAGAACGAGTACAATGATACAAAGCTTCCGAAATTAGAAATACGAGCAAGACAAGCTATAAATGGAAAGTACATATATGTTGGGCGTTACATTATCGGCTACAGAAAACAAAATCTGTCTAACCCATTGATGATTCTAAAAGGTTTGTGTAATATCTTTTATGTGATCGTAAAAAGGATGGGCATTTAGAAGACGAGATAGACAAAGGCTTGAGGTGGCGGTCGCTTTTGGTTGCCGTGTTGTCTTTTCCGGCTTAACTGAGATGAGAGCACTTCTGATTATTCTTGGACCACTGCAATTGAACTACTGAATGGAAGATGGTGGTCGTTGAATCCCGAAAATGGGAACGATAGTGCTAGCGGTTGTGTTAAACTGGCGAGCAAAGATGAATGTTGTGATTGGATCTGATGTGATAGCTCAGATGACTTCACACAATTGCGGCGGTGCTCCAATTCGAAGATGTCGTGATTAGACGTCGTTGAGTTAACAAGATGGTGATGCTATCCGGTCATGGAGGTTACTTTTGCCAGAAGATGCAACATTTGCAGGTTTGGTTCGATGATGATTTTAGAACCATTTCAAACTGAATTGATTCACATGACGGTGTGTTTCTTTTTTATATATAAAAAAAACTTTCATCAAAGTGGTTATAACGATTTATTTGATTCTCAATGATAGCCATTTAAGCAAGATCGGTTACGACACTTGATAAAATGAAACGGATTATTTAATTACACTGCATTCAACAAAAAAAAGTTAATTCCAATTATATGTTTATATATTGATTTATTTGAGTTTTCAACTCCACGAGGAGTTTGGTTTTGATCACTTGTTATATAAATATATGTTTGAAATATTATTAATTTTATACATTTATCTGATAATAATAAAATATTGATGAGTAGTGCTGATGAAAAATTTTATACATTTATCTTAATTATAGGTTACAAAGATGCCGAAATCACTAAAATGCCCCTAAAGTATCTTAAATTTTTAGGAAGTGCGCAAGTTTACCCCATCTAAAATACTTTGGTTCTCTTATACATGTTGCTTCAAATTGTGTACACAATGTAAAATTACCAAAAGGGTAAAAATCCTAGTTATCTTAATAAGGTAATAATATTATTAGTTTTATACATTTATCTGATAATCATAAAATATTGATGAGTAGTATTGATGAAAAATTTTATACATTTATCTTAATTATAGGTTTCAAAGGTGCCGAAATCACTAAAATGCCCCTAAAGTGTCTTAAATTTTTGGGAAATGCGCAAGTTTACCCTCTCAAAAATAGCTTGGCTCTCTTGTACATGTTGTTTTAAAATGTGTACACAATGTAAAATTACCAAAAGGGTAAAAATCCTAGTTCTCTTAATAAGGTAATACAGAAGTATAGATTATCTATAATACTATATTAAGGTAGTATAGAAGTATAGATTGTTTATATTTATACATACTATTAAATCATGAAAATCCCAAAGGTTGCATGTCTAACATTTAATTTAATCAATTAATTCGTTTAATTATTATAAAACTTTTATTTAATTCCTTAATTTAATTCAATTAATGGAAGACATAAGTGGACATGGATTCCATGGATAAAATGTCTAGATTGCCCTCAAAGTGGCTTGCTTCATTTGTACATGGTGCTATAAGATTTGTATCTATGCAAAATTACGAAAAGGATAGAAGACCCAGTTCTCTTAATATAGTATTATAGATTTAATCTTACATTAGGTCCCACAGGTAGGGCTGTAAACGAACCGAACGTTCAACGAACATTTCATGAACCGTTTGGCGGGAAGTTCGTTTACGTTCGTTCGTTTGATTAATGAATGAACATGAACAACAAATTCCGTTCGGTTAGTTAAATGAATGAACACGAAAAGAAGTCTCGTTCGTTCAACTACGTTCGTGAATGTTCGGTAGTGTGTTCGTGAACATTCGTTCATGTTCGTTTGTTTATGTTGTTCAATAAAGATTTTTTTATAATGTATTAATTTTATCTAAACTTTTTATATTCTTTAATTCTTATTTATCTCATTACCTAAACAAATAAAATATCAAACCATGTCTCCACCTTGTTTATGCACCGTTCCGATTTCCTTCTCATTATTCACGTCGAAAAAATACTATCAACCTTCGTTCAACGATTGGAGCTTAAAAGTCTAGCGCCACTCCCTCTCACCATCCACCTCTAGCCACCATCATCTTTGCCGATTTTATCTGTGTTCGTTTGAGTTCGTGAACACGTTACTTTCCTAAATGAACGAACACGAACACAAAATCTCGTTTGGTAAGTGTTCATGAACCGTTCCTGCACACATTATATCCTTAACGAACGAACACGAACAAGGCCTTGTTCGTGTTCTTTCGGTTCGTTTACAGCCCTACCCACAGGCTCGAGATCGTTTAGACTCGCGAGCTCAATAAGTGAAGTTCGTGCTCGGGCTAGTTTACTAAACAAGCTTATTTTTAAGTTCGGGCACAGCTCGTAAACAAGTTTAAATACGCTCGGCTCAACTCGTTCACTAAACAACTTTATATAAGAGGTAAGTGTTATTAAATATTAATAAAACTAATAGTACACTAAGGCTCAACGAGGCTGATGAGCTTCACATGTCAGGCTCGAGCTCGGGCTCGATGAATAAACGAGCTTTGTTTTAGCCTCAAGCTCGACTCGGGCTCGATAAGGCTCCACTTCTTTCGAGCTTTTTCTCGAGTCGATCTCAAGTAGCTTGGGGCCGACCAGGGGCGCAACATAGCGAGGGCGGGAAGGGGCGGCCGACCCCTCGAACTTTTCGCTAAGTAGTGGGGAGTATGTAGTTTTCGTATAGAAATTTTTAGGTATATAGGTTTTCGACCCCCCGGTTTTATAGAAATTTTTCGGTATATACATTTTCGACCCCCCGGTTGGAAATCTCAAGCTTCGCCACTGGGGCAGATTAGTCATGAAATAAGGGACCAACTTTTGATATATACGTTAAATTGCTTATTATGATTTTTTAAATGTTTAGCAACAAATTGTTTCAAGAATTTAGTCGATTTGTTTATGAAAGGCAGGTGATGGTAACGATCATATCTGAGAATAGGTGAATTGTCTTGAGTTTTGATATTGAAGTTTGATTTATGGTGTTTAATATATATATATTAACCTGTATTTATAATTGTTTCTCGATTTCAGTTGGGTGGTAAGGATGAATGCAGTGAACGGATATTCACTGGACCAAATTCTAACAAAACTGGAGAAGGATCTGTTGATTAATGTAAGGATTACAAATCAAAACTATTGCGAAGAGGATGGGAATTATAAGTAATTACTTGTACAGAAGAGAAGAGGATGGGAATTAGACCATCCCTCTTGCTTATATTATGCGACGTTTCTTTTAGTGCCTCATTTTCGTTCACCTTAATGGGCCGCCTGAATTGGGCTGATCAATTGCTCCTTGTATGGGCTTAGGTTCATAACATTACTTCCCCCTTTCAAATTCACCTTGAAAGAAATTTCCTAACGGGTCAGGTAGAATGAAACGTTGAAATCCAAGAAAATCATTAGATGTTGTGTGGTTGGTGGACCCATAGATGCTACTCATCTCAGATAACCCAAGAGGTCCACTCGTTTCTTGTCTTGATGTAGCAATGCTGATAGTATTAAAGTCATTGGTAGGAGAGTTTTTCCGATCAGTGGTCCATGGTGCGGTGAGAGAAGCTATGTTCGGTGGCTTATGCCCATAAAGAGCATTTAAATCGATAACCTTTTTATGGATAGTTGGTTCATGTCTTGGTGAAAGAAGATGGCTGTCTGCATATGCTATGGGTATAAAAATTGTAACGAGTGAAGAATCTGCTTTTAGCAATTGTAGCACACACTGAATGCTCAAATGAACACACACCACAACCATTTCAAGTGTATTCCATTCTACCCAAACTGGTATAAGGCGGGCAAGAATATCAATAACCATATGCTCTTCGATTTTTGGATGTAAAGCTTCAAGTTCTGACTTAAATCGGCTCACGTTTGCAGCAATTTCACCCAACAATAAAAATGATTTAACTTTCAAATCTTCAAGCCGTTTAGACAATAAGGAGAAATAATAGTGTGAATCTCTCATCTCTGCTTCCAAAGTTGTGCAACAATTAGGCAAACCAAATCGATGTTGCTGTAGCTCTCGGTTTGCGATTTGAAGTTGACTAAATTCTTTAATTAAATTTGTTGCAGTTGTATGCAACTTTGGAGTTGCCTGCTTTAGGTACATGTACTCTCCATGAGCTTCCAACCAACATTTTTGCATGCCCTCAAACTGCCGTCTCAGCTCAGTGTCGCTCAATTCGAAATCTTTTGTGAAAGGTTCGCGGCATTGTTTTCCATGGAAAAGAATCTCGAGTCGTGCACAAGCGAAAAGTATTATTGTGAAAGTTACAAAGGGAAGAACTTGATCATGAGCATAGTGAGCCACCATGGCAGGCCATGTGATAATGGTTTTGGAATCAATATTAGTGAACACAGTTGATGCTTGGCTTGGATACACAAGGTTAATGTTCCTACCAGGTACGAAGTTGGCGCCAGGGAACATTGGAATGAAGAAATCTGTGGCTTTTTGTCGAAGAGCCAAGTGAGTGAAACTGATGGTGGAAGTATTCCAAGAGACTTCATTCTTTGCTGTTACTTTAATGAAAATTTGTTTACAAGCTTGCCATTCATCAAATTTATCATAGTCATTAAAGAAAACATTGTGAACTGTAACGCACAAACCAATTTCCATCTTGAGAACATGACTATGTAGCTCACTTGTCCTCACGAATGCTATAAGATACTTCTTTTGATCATCTGAAATAGCCGAGCTGTCAAGATGTAGGAAAGTAAATCGCGACCAATATAACGGGCTTTGTAATTCCTGCTTAATATACCCTAACTCATTCTGTTTCAACACAAATTCTTGATCATTTTTACCATCTCCTAGAGACCATTGTACACCAGTCCACAAAAAACAAAAACAGCCAACCACTTCTCCATTTTCAGCAACTCGCTTAGCAGTTGTCAAGTAAATCGCTAAAAGATGTCCATCTTTTCCTAAAAACTTAAACAGTAGACGCGAATAATTGTGACCGATGATTGCTTTATACAACAAAATCACTAAAGTTGTCATTGTATCATCAGCATTAAGTGGACAAAAACCTCCAAAAACTTCACCAGGAAGCACGTTACCAAGTACTCCATGCCGAACGACACACAGTTTCAGTTAAAGCAAATAAAGGAGATACAGTTTCGAAACCCATGTGATCTGAACCACACATCTTATCGCCCCAATTACCGCCCAGATCATCTTTTATCTTTATATATGTAATAACATGAGCCAGAGGTGCAAAGTGTGGCACGGTAGGAGCAAGAACAGACGGTGCAGGGTCCAAAAACAATTTATTAGACTTAAACAAAGCCACACCAACAGGGATAGACATGCTAATAACGCGATTATAATTAGGCGGGTAAATCACATTCGGACCAGGATCAAAACATAAGTCTATCCGTAGCAATTCAGCAACAAAACAGGAACTAAGACCAGCAATTATAACAGCAGCACAACCAATATGGGAAGGGTTTGTAAAAATAGACGAAACAATGCATGTATGCCTAGGGTATACCTGAATAGGACTCGGGAAAATGTATGGGATAAGTATGGAACTACCAGCAACATTCAAGGTTTGGAATGGAGTTCCTCTTTGTAATGCCAAACAAATGTTCTGAGCAAAGGACCCCCAATTTGAATCTAATTTCAATGCCAGAGTAAGAGGATTAACTGTACTTGTACTATTTGCCAGTGGATAAGTAATAACGTCAACTGAATCCTTTTCAATCGAGTGAATAACTACTGAATCAGCAATAGAATCAACATCACAAACGTTGGTTTCTACTCGAGCATTCACTTTTGAATCCTTGGCCATGACTAAATTTAGACAAGGTTTAACATGTTCAAGCACAAAAACATAATCTGATATATCCAGGTGAGCATCAATTACTTCGAATGATTCGTGAACATCAACCATTGAGTCGGTATAAACTTTTAATACCTCATCATTCATGGTTTCATGGTCTACACTATGTTGAACACGATCAGGCATTCCATCAAACACCTGGAGGGCAGATAATGGTAGGGACAAATTGACAACAATATCAACAGTAGGTTTCAAAGACGAAGAATGGAATCGATGAAGCATTGCAGTAGTGAAATCGGTCCATGTGGGTCATCGCTCCGAAACCATGAATTGAACCAGTAGAATGGTTCATCCTCAAATACTTCAATAACGTATGAGAATCGTTCATCACCATAGATTGAGTAAAATCGAAAGTATAGCTCAGATTGAGAGATCCACGAGTTAGGATCAGAGCCAGTGAAACGAGGTAAATGTGGTTCGAGATCTTCCAAAGCCATCGATGCTAAGGATCAATGAAAGCGCCAATGCAGTGAACGGATATTCACTGGACCAAATTCTAACAAAACTGGAGAAGGATCTGTTGATTAATGTAAGGATTACAAATCAAAACTATTGCGAAGAGGATGGTAATTAGACCAGACTTTGAGATGGGAGAAGAATAACCAATTTTCTTAAACAATCTTCATGCCCTGTTTCCTTCATCCCTCTTGCTTATATTATGCGACGTTTCTTTCAGTGCCTCATTTTCGTTCACCTTAATGGGCCGCCTGAATTGTGCGCCTTGTATGGGCTTAGGTTCATAACAATGAAGCTGCTATTGCCTATTGTGATGCAGATTATTGCTACAAGAAAACACACACTATAGACAGTAGTGGATCTTGAACTTGTAAATAGGGGGCCGAAATTTTTCTTAAAAATCAGTTTTATAAGAAAAAGATAATAAGACAAAATAGTTCATAGTTAAAATTGTAAACGGAAGAAAGACACTAAACTAATAACAAAAGAATATAGAGATAAAGTGTTAAAATGTTAAGGTTTTAATATTTACTATTTAACTTAACATTTTTAATACTTTACAATTTAATACCTTGATCATAAGCTGGTTATGTTTTAATATATTTACTTATGGGCTTGTTGAGTAATTGCAGATTTTGGGCTCAAGGCAAAGTATTGAACTCAAGGCAAAGCATTGGGCTTACTGGTCATGGCAGTAGCAGCTGAGCTGGGCTGAGGTCATGGGCTTTGGGCTGCAGGCTTGGATATAAAAGCTGAAGAGCTGGGCTGAAGTCAGGGTTGTTCACTTGTTTGTGTACTTTATTCAATTTTAAAATGGTCAAATACTGTAAAAAAAACCAATATACTTTTTATTTTTTTCTTACAAAAGTCCCTCAACTTTTTTTTTTTACATAAAGTCCCTTAACTTATTAAATTTGAACATTATTGTGATTATTAAAAAAAAACTGGTAACAAGTTGTCCCGATAGTTTTGGTTACGTGGATCTTTTTATTACGCGGCTTTAAAAAAATAAAGGTTTCCATAATGGATTTCACATGATAAACCCTAGCAACTGAAACGTCAAAGAAGGAGGAGACGAAACGTATTGGAACTCAAACTTAACAAGTTAAGGGACTTTTATATGCAAAAAAAAAAAGTTGAGGGACTTTTGTGAGAAAAATAGAAAGTATATTGGTTTTTTTTTTGGTATTTCCCCTTTTAAAATCTTTCTTCGAATTGTTGATTTTTATTTTTTTTATTTTATTTGGGGTACCCAAATTAAGGGTTCATCACAAGGGGGAAGAAATTGATTTTATTTTTATTTTTGTTACTTGGGGTACCCAAAACATAGGCAGTACCAACTCGTATGAAGTTGAACTTGGTCTCCCTACCAATTAATAGGAATTTAGAGAGTAAAAATGATATTGATTAAATTGATTACAATAATACAATCCTACATACCTTTATATAGGCATATTACAACAAGGAAAGGATAATATACAGGAGTAATCTATGCACCTAAAATAAGTAATTGACAGGAGAATTGAATACATTAATGTAAAATACATTCCTTTTATTTGTTGACAGAGATTTCTGTATCCCATTGATATCGTTGTTCCATATAATTTATTTATTGGTTTGGCTTGATACTTGAACCGGTATAGGTGACCCGGTTGATGAACTGGGTATAGACTTAATATTCCCCCTCAAGATTGACGGTCGAAGAGTAAGTCCAATCTTGGAAATGAGCATGTGAAAACGTGGTTTTGGAAGAGGCTTTGTCAGAACGTCCGCCAATTGATCATCACCTGCAATATGAGTGACCCGTAGTGAACCGTCCTGAACCATCTCTCTGACAAAGTAAAAATCAAGAGCTAAGTGCTTCATTCGAGAATGGAAGACGGGATTGGCCGAATAATGTGTAGCACTTAGATTATCACAGTAGATGGTAGGTAGGGTTAATGAGTTAAAACCCAGTTCAGATAATAAGGAAAGAAGCCATTTAAGTTCTGTAGTGGCGGCAGCAACCGCACGAAATTCTGCTTCGGTTGACGATCGAACGGAAGTTGTTTGACGTTTAGAACTCCAGGAAATAGGGTTACTTCCTAGGTAAATAATGTAGTCGGTAGTACTACGCCAATGATCTGTATCACCTGCCCAATCAGCATCCGTAAAAGCATGTAACCGTAACGGAGATTGTCGCTGCAGGAGTAAACCATGATGCATGGAACCATGTAAGTAACGAAGAACCCGTTTAAGTGCTAACCAGTGATCAGTTGTAGGAGCATGCATAAATTGCGAAAGTTTGTTCACTGCAAAGCTAACATCGGGTCTAGTAATGGAGAGATATTGAAGTGCTCCAACAATGGATCTATACTCGGTAGGAGATGACAAGGTAGTGCCACCTAATGATGTTAACGAACCTGAAGTAGCCATTGGTGTGGAAACTGTTTTGCAATCTAGCATGTTGGTTCTAGAAAGAAGGTCATAAATGTATTTGGATTGTGAGAGAATGAGACCTTTAGGATGGGGTAAGACTTCAACACCAAGAAAATAAGATAGATCTCCAAGATCCTTTAGAGAGAATTTGGCAGCTAATCGGTTGATGAACTGAGTTAAATGACGATCAGAAGGACCAGTAATGATAATGTCATCTACATAAACTAATATATAGATGGGACACGTAGTGTCGGTATTAACAAAGAGAGAAGGATCAGAAATGGTGGGCTTGAATTTTTGAGAAATAAGATAAGATTTCAGTTCCACGTACCAAGCACGGGAAGCTTGGCGAAGACCATATATGGCCTTATTTAGCTTAGAGACAAAGGAAGGTTTCGAAGAATCGATGAAGCCAGCCGGTTGTGCCATATAGACGTTGACGACGGGCCAATGGGAGAGCCCATTTTACCCGCTTTGGGCTATCCTTATGCAGGCCCAATTATGAACAGGCCCAAATGACAAAGCTACCTTGCCCACTAAGGTTCCCTTCATTTGTAATGAGCGGGAAAACCTTGATCAGAAGAAGCAGGTCTCATTTAATGCTTGATAAGAAGAGGATCTTGGCTGGCAACCGTACTTCTCCGGCCGAAACATTAAATAAGGTTATCATCTTACCGTTAGGGGTCAGACACGTGTCTGTACCCCTTGAAAGTCCACAGAATCCGTTGGATGACCTAGATGAAATATCTCACACATGAGATAAGGGCTGGGTATTATATAAGAACAACCACCAGAGGCATCAGAGGTATGATCTTCAGACTATCTCATTTACTCCACTCTCATTTACTACTCTCACATTTACTTCCGACCGATATTCCCCCACATTAAACACATATATCACATATATCACATCCATTGGATTCACACCTTTGAGGAAACATTCCGGTGATCACACTCATCGGAATAAACTCCTCCACCTTTCCGACAAGTTTACTTATTCTCACGCCGGAGCTTGGTCACGGATCCCCCTCCCGGGGCCCTCCGTGACGAGGCTAACGGTTTATTCTTTTGCAGTAACGAAGACAAAAGCCTCTTGACGTCAGTGAAGATCCACTTAACGGCATCCGGGATTTGGGTATTGGACATTGGCGCCATCCGTGGGACATCAGCCTGACCGGTGTTTCCACAGTAAACTCCGACGTTAAGAGCAACCTGTCTCACAAACAGCAGCATGGCAACCCCACCCAGCTCACATACCATCCAGACGGTACAGAATGATCATGATAAGGTCATAGTAGAAGATATAACTCATGAAGAAGGCAACGAGAATCAAGTGGAAAACCCAGAAAGAACGGAACATATCACTCCAGATTTTGTAGCCATGCACAGAGAAAAGCTAACAAAGTATCTTGAAGATTTGGAGAGACAAGAAAAGCTTAACAGCCTTAGGGCTAGACTTTCCTTTCATACACCCTTCAACCAGGAAGGGACAGACCCTCAAAACAGAAGCAGTAGTAGTGACCCACTAGAAACATTCATGACAGCCCTCCGACAGATGTCCTCAGAGGAAAGGGAGGATCTCATCATAGGAAAGAAGTCAAAAGGAAAGGGGAAAGAAAAGGATAATCAAAATGATGATGGCTTGGATCAACCTTACCTGCCATGGGACTTGGCTGAAGTCTCGAAGTTCACCCGGAGGATTGCAGAAGCACCGATGCCCCCCAAAACAAAGCTACCACCAAACTTTGACCGCTATGATGGGACAAGAGACCCTGAAGATCACCTCCACGCCTTCACGGGAGCGGGACAGCTTGGGCGATGGCCCATGCCGGTGTGGTGCCACATGTTTGTACAAACTTTGACGGAGGGAGCCCAACTCTGGTTTGACAGCCTCCCTCTAGGAGGAATCGACAGTTATGAAGAGCTAAGCGAGAAGTTCCTCAGGAACTTTGGTCAGCAGAGAAAAGTGGTCAAGAATCCAAACGAGATTCTGCACATAAGGCAGAGGGACAGCGAGCGAATAGACCAGTATATGGAGAGGTTTGTCAACGAGAGCATGAACATCAAGGATGTCCCGGAGGTCATGAAGATCAGCAGTTTCATAAACGGGCTAAAGCATGCACAGCTATGTGAGAAACTGGGGGAGGAGTTCCCCCACTCGTTTGACAACCTCATGGACAGGGTCAGAGCCTTTGTCAGGGGAAAAGACATGGTCAGCAAAGCTAAGGAGACGGACGTCACACCCCGAAGGATCATCCCGGCTGCAAAACCTCCTGACAAAGGTACACCTTATTCCAGAAAACCTGCTTTTGATAGAATGTTACACGACAGAGCAAGACCCTCATATTCCCCATATAGACCTCGGGGGAGAGGCCCCCCTCCTTACTCTAATAATTTCACCCCTCTCACCAAGACCCCAAGTGAGATACTGGCTACTGAGAGGGTAAAGAACTCCTTCCCAAGACCACCACCCATAAAACCTAGGCCAAAGGCACAACCAAACGAGTATTGTGACTTCCACAGAGGGTTTGGCCATAAAATTGATGACTGCATGTATCTGAATAGAGAGATAGAAGCCGCAGTGAAAACGGGAAGACTGGCCCATTTGGTTAAGGAAATCAAGGAGGGAGGAGGGGACCGCAAGGGAAGAGATGCAAGGGAGCCTGGGAGGGCAGATGTGGATATGATTAGAAGGAGGAATGAATTCGATACCACCCAAAGTGTAAAGGCCAGAATCCTGGGCTCCCCGGACTGCATGAAAGCTCCCATCCTCATGCCACACTTGGAGGAAAACGAAGTACAACGACTTCCCCTCAACATCTCGGCTATAATAGCTGGTCACAAGGTATCCCGAATACATGTGGACGGAGGGTCCGGTGTCGAAGTAATATATGAGCATTGTTTCCTCAGATTTGACAGAGATGTAAGAGATCGGCTTGAAGAAGACTCCATCCCCTTAGTGGGATTCAACAACAGTGTATCACACCCCCTGGGAAAAATCAGACTCCCATTCACAGTCGGGGTAGGGGACCGCGTTCGAACAATAAACCTGACCTTCACAGTGGTCCGAGCACCCTCAAAGTTCAACGCAATCCTAGGAAGACCTGGAATCGGGGACTTACAAGCGCAGGCATCCACCCCCCATGGAGCCTTAGTGTTTCAAACGCCGAAGGGCTTGGCCTGGGTAAAATCCGCATACGAAGTAATTTCTTCAGTATCCGAAGGAGAGGCATCCGAGAAACCCCGGAAAGAGGGAGTCAAGGAATGGGTCCTTTGTGATAGGTTCCCAGAGCAAACAGTCAAGGTGGGAAGTCACTTAAGTGACAAATGCAAGAGTGCTCTCAAGGAACTACTCCTCCTCAACATAGATGTATTTGCATTCCAACACAGGGACATGACAGGAATCCCCAGGAGCCTAACCGAACATCGACTCAACACATACACATGGGCAAAACCAATAAAACAGAAAAAACGAAGCATGGGGCCCAGCAAAAGAAGAGCTGTTTGTGAGGAAACCAGAAAACTGCTCAGAGCAGGAATAGTAGGGAGGTAAAGTATCCATCCTGGGTCGCCAACCCAGTTATGGTTCAAAAGAAAGACGGGGGATGGAGGATGTGCATCGACTTCCAAGATCTAAACAAAGCATGTCCCAAGGACTGTTACCCCCTCCCGGAGATAGACGTCCAGGTGGACTCTTTATCTCAGTACCCCCTGAAATGCTTCTTGGATGCCTACAAAGGATACCATCAGATCCAGATGTCAATAGAGGACGAAGAAAAAACCGCCTTCATTACAGACGAGGGGACATTTTGCTATACCAAAATGCCCTTCGGTCTTAAAAATGCTGGAGCCACGTATCAAAGATTCATGAACACCCTCTTCAGGGAACAACGGGGAAGGAACTTGGAAGTATATCTTGATGACATCGTTATCAAAAGCCTGACAGAAATGGCCATGATAGATGACATAGCTGAGACTCTCTGCACTATGCAAGATGTGAATATGAAGTTAAACCCCGGAAAGTGCTGTTTTGGGGTAGAGGAAGGGAGGTTCCTGGGGGTAGTGGTCACCAAGGGCGGAATCAAAGCCAACCCTGAGAAAACCCAAGCCGTGGTAGAAATGAGATCTCCCAGGTCCTTAAAAGATATCCAGCAGCTGAACGGAAGACTAATCGCGCTGAACCGCTTTCTATCGAAAGTGGCTGACAGGACTCTCCCCTTCATGAAGGTGCTGAAGGATTGCCTTCAAACAAACAAATTCAAGTGGACCACTGAAGCAGAAACTGCTTTCCAAGAAATGAAGAACTGTATCTGCCAGCTCCCAACCCTAGCCACCCCAGTACCCGGGGAACACCTGCTCCTGTATTTATCAGCCTCAAAGACAACCATAAGCGCAGTCATGATGGTGGAATGGGAGGGGAAGCAAATACCAATATACTTCATCAGTAGAACGCTTAAAGGTCCTGAGGAGCGTTACATGCCTCTGGAAAAATTAGCGTTGGCCCTCGTTTTTGCATCCCGAAGACTCAGAAGGTACTTCCAGGGACACAAGATCACTTTGATGACAGATCAGCCCCTCCAGAAGGTGCTCAAGAGGCCGGAGCTGTCCGGACAACTGGCTAAGTGGGCCGTAGAGCTGGGAGAACACTCCCTGGAATTCAAGCCCAGAACAGCCATAAAAGGATAAATACTGGCCGACTTCTTAGCAGAGGTTCCGGAGGACGAAGAGAAAGAACTCCAGAAATGGGAAGCCCTGGAAAGAAGAGGAAAAGTGGAGGAAGACAAGGCTATATGGAAGATATTCACTGATGGAGCCTCCAGTGAGGAAGGAAGTGGAGCAGGCATTACCTTGATAAGTCCTGAGGGGGTTGAGTTGACTTATGCCATAAGATTAGATTTCGAAAACACCAACAATACCGCAGAGTATGAAGCCCTTTTAGCAGGGATGAGGCTAGCACAGAAAATGAAAGCAAGGCATGTGGAAGCCAGCACCGATTCACAACTGGTGGTTAAACAATACCAAGGAGAGTACGAAGCCAAAGACAACACCATGGCTCAATACGTGGTGAAAGTAAAGGAAACAGCTGAGGCATTTAAAACCTTCAAGTTAGAATACATTCCCCGAGGGAGAAACAGAAAATCTGACGCCCTCAGTAAGCTGGCCTCGGTAGCATTCGACCATCTAGCAAGAGAAGTCAAAGTGGAACTCCTGACTTCTCCTTCCCTCAGCACAAAGGAGGTAGCCGCAGTTGAAAGTGCACAAGAAACATAGATGACACCAATTATAAAGTTCCTCAGAGACGGAACCCTGCCTGAGGGGGAGTGGGCAACCAGAAAGGTAAGGGTCAAGGCCCTGCAGTATGAGTTGATTGATGGGGAGCTGTATCGAAGATCATACCTTGGCCCATCCCTGAAATGCGTTGACATGGAAGAAGCTGAGTATGTGATTAGGGAAATACATGAGGGATTTGTGGAATGCATTCGGGGCCAAGGATGATAGTAGCAAAGGCAATGAATGCGGGGTTCTATTGACCTCGAATGTACGAAACAGCTTCCGAAGAGATCAAGAAATGTGACAACTGTCAGGTACATGCACCTATGACCCACCGACACAAGCATCCAATGATACCCGTCTCAACATCCTGACCCTTTCAGAAGTGGGCCATTGACATAATAGGGCCATTCCCAGAAGGTCCGGGAGGGGTCAAGTATGTGGTGGTCGCCATCGATTATTTTACTAAGTGGATAGAAGCGAGACCCTTAGAAAAAATAACCGGGGAACAAATGAGGCGATTCGTGCTAGACAACATCATCTGCAGATACGGGGTCCCGAAGGAGCTGGTAAGTGACAACGGCGTCCAATTTGCGGGAAAAACCCTTCAGACCTTGGTGCGAACAAATGCACATACAACAAGTGTTTACATCCATCACCCACGCTTAGAGCAATGGGTTGGTAGAAAGGGCCAATCAAAGCGTCATTAAGGGAATGAAAGGGAGACTCGGAAGGAAGCAAAAAGGATGGCTGGAGGAACTACCATTTGTGTTATGGGCATATAGGACCACTCCTAAAGATTGCAACGGGGAAACTCCTTTCAGCCTAACTTACGGGACAGAAGCTGTCATCCCGGCTGAAATAGGATCCCCAACTGCCCGAATGAGGCTCAGGGAGGAGGAGAACGAGCAAGACCTCCGGATGAATCTGAACCTTTTGGAAGAAAGAAGAGAAATAGCAGCAATCAGGGAGGCCAAATACAAGAAGCAGCTGGAAAGTTATTACAACACCAAGATGAAAAAGCTCAACCTCATCCCAGGAGATCTGGTCCTAAGAGCAAATGAAGCCAACTTACAGAAGAACATCGGAAAGCTAGGCCCCAACTGGGAAGGGCCTTACCGAGTCATATGGGCAAACGGCAAAGGAAGTTGCAAATTGGAAACACTCCAAGGCAAGGAGGTCCCGAGGACATGGAACCTCATGCAACTTAGAAAGTACCACATGTGAGGGATAAGCCCCCAGGAAAAATGGCCAAGAGCCACTTTTGTAATATTTAACTATTAATCTGGGGTTCCCCCAAGGACGGATCTTTTGTAACAATTTGTGCTGGGAAGTTTAATCCCCAAGAAGTAAATGAAAAACGGACAGTTAGCATGTCCTCTTTTGCCAAAATAATAGGTATTATACCTAGGCAGACGTGCCTGGGAACACTATAAAACCTAATTAACAAGTAAACACACGTGTACAAAGCATATCAAACATGCCAAAATCTCGGCCGTGGGGCAAATAGGGTCTAGCTAACCCAAAGAAAACGGACAAAAAATAAACCAAAAACATAATCTCACATTATAAACTTGTCCTGTGATTGGCCTCGAACAGACAATCCGGGTTTACTAGGCAAACCACAAGCACAACATATCTTTAAAAACCAAACTACAAAAAAGGATCGTGTTTTATTCATTTACAAAATAAATGTACAAGGAAGAGCCTCAATAACTTTGGCTGAAATACAATACAACAAAACACAACAAGTTCAACTAAAAAGACCAAAGCTCAACTTCTTGCAAAACGGTCCTAAGGTCCCCAGGAAAAACACCAGCCTGATCCTAGGCAAAAGCCCCTGCAAAACAACAAACATAACAAAAAACATGCAAGTAGCAGGACAACAACACAGGATCATAAGTCATACGGTTAGCCACTAAGGAGGACCCCCACACAAAGGTCCCCCTTTCCAAGCACAAAAAGTTCAAAAGTATCCTAAGGAAAGTAGTTATTCGAGTTACAACCATATCGAAGAAAGCAAATGTTCAGGAATCACTGGGGGGCACCCCCAGACAAAGATGGCGGAGAGGAAGGGCCAACAGAGGAAAACAGGGCCTTTAATTCATCTATCGATATTAAGGGTGCTCCAGGATCTTCTTTAGGATAACTGGGGTCTTGCTCCCAAATTCCTCATCCAGCTTGGATAATTTCTTCTTAGTCTTGGAGTTGTACAGCGGAGTCTCCTTCCTGCCTAGACCCTGAGCAGAATAAGCATAACCATCTTTCAACCCAGCCTGGTAGCCAACATCCCGGTAAGCCCTATATATCTCCTCCAAACCACTCTTAAAATCCTCTGATTGGGCAACGGCAGCAAGAAAGGCCCCAAAACCTTCAGTAATTAACCAATGTTTTTCCTTTGCCAACCGCTGATTATCATCAGAGGTTACCCCATAATCCGCATACATAGTATTAAGTTGCTCCTGAGAAACGGAGCCAACTTCCTTCAAATACTTCAACTCAGCAGCCAACTCTTCTTTCTCTTCCACCAACACCGCCATCTCCTGCTCCCAGGCTCGCTCCTTCTTCTCTAGCATGGCTCCAGCCCCCTGGACAAAAAACATCACAAAAAATCCGAAAAACAAAGAAAGGGGGGGGGGGGAGAAGGGCTACATACCTTCTTCTCCTGCAACTTCCTCTCAGCTTCGACCACTTGGCATCTAAGTTCGGCAGCAACAGATTGGGAGGTCTTGAGCTCAGCCTTGAGTCCTTCATTCGCCCTCCTTAAATCATCAATCCGCTGCAGCATACCAGCACCCCTGAAAAAACTCTCACAAAGGGACATGTTGTACTGATCCTCGAAAAGATCATCCCTCAAAGCAGAGTTCACAAACTTATGGGAAGGAGGAACAGCATGAGTAAGAAAGTCCCTAACAGCCTCAGAAGTCCCTATCACTGAAGAATGAGAAACTTTCCATTTGGGAACATATGTGAGAGGGATAGCATCAGCAAACAGGGGAGCCAGAGGGGATCGATGAGTGAGACCTTCAAGGAAAGTGGTTTTACTGGTCCTAGTAGCATGAGAAGGTGAAAGTTCAAAAGTTGAGGAAAAATGGGCTATGCCCACCTCGGAAGCCTTATCCTGAACACGGGAAGAAGAGGGACCAGTAGGGATCTCTATGGGATCCTGAGAACTCCCCTGCGTAACAAGAAAAAGGATATCAAAAGCAAGACAAAGGTAGAAACAAGGGAACGAGAGGAAGAAAAGACCTACCAGCAAAGGTGCACTCATAAGGCTTGAAGACCTCAAGTGTTTAGACAAGGAATCTTTGACCCCAACAGGGGGAAGATCGGAAACAGCCTTCGACAAAGGAGGGGGCTTCTGACCACTGGCACTCCGGAGTCTTTGCCGGATATTGCGAGGAGCAAGGGTCAGCTTAGGACTTGCAGCCTTCCTTTTACGAACCAAACAAACCTCCAGGGCTTCATCATCACTTTGATCAGAATGTTGAACAGGGGGAAGGTCAGGGGAACTTTCCTCCTCATCAGAAGGGTTTCCCTCATCACCTCCCACAGTGATAGAAGCCCCAACCTGGGCAGATCCCCCAGTAACCTGTACCTCTGCATTCAAGCCAGGATCGACTTCGTTATCAACTACAAACTTGACATCCTTGGAATCACCTTGAAGTAGCCTCCACAAAGTTAGCTCTGCACAAGGAAAAGCACTAAAGATGACTTCACGACCATTAAAGCACAAAAAAGGACAACAGCAAATAACGGGTCAAGAATAAAGGATACCCTTTTGCCAAAAAAGGCCTTGGGACGAACCGGATAGGAAGGGCTCAGTCCCCCCATGGCGAGCATCCCCTCGGAAAAAGTAAAGGCCCTCGTCGGGTTTTCATACATCCGTTTCCACTGGACGGTTTCAGCAGCAGACAGGGTCGGAACAGCATCCTCGATAACAGCCTCAAGATCTCTTGGCAATGGGGATTCCGGCAGCATAGCAGCAGAGACAAAGATGAATCTACTTTTCCAATCCTTCGGATAGGTAGAAGTGGGCATGAAATTGTAACAAGGTTTCGACACGCTGTTCTGCCGCTTTGCAAAAGTAAACCAATCTCCATCAGAGACTAGCTTATAGAACATGCAGAACAGAGGAATAGAAGGCTCCCCAGAAACGGCTGCACAGGACAACTCGAAGTGGACCACCCTCATAAATCCTAAAGGATGTATCTGAGAAAAGTGAACACCAAAATGACGAAGCAAAGCAACCTTGAAAGGGGAGAGAGGATACCGAACCCCACAGGAGGAAAATGCCAGTGTATAAATGGGGATCCTGTCCGGCATACACTCAGCCGGTTCATTAGGACCCGGTAAGGAAGGAGAAAACTGCTTAGGGATATTATACGTTTCAACAAAGGACTTCAAGTCCTTTGCCGTCAAAACCGATCTTATCGCCGAACGGCCAGAACGGCTCATGACAAATGTGGATACGACGATTGAAGAAATGTTAAAGGAAATAAGAAAGGAAAAATGATAATGAAAGCAGAACAAGAAATCAAAGAGGCTAAGAGTACATTTAAAGAGATGCCTGGTGGTGATGATAACCGTCACGTCAGAGTCCTTTCAAAATTCAAAAAGGAGGCACATGTATCAAGGGGATTAAACCCCGCCATTAATACTCAGCAGGTTAATAGAGGGTTAATAATAACCACTTGGGGCCCGGGCCCACATTTTCTAGGACAGAAAACTACCTTCTGAAAACACAGGTATGGCTCAGCCCCGGATCATGAGCCTTGGGTCTCAGAACCAGGGACTAAAGATGACTTGACGACGGGCCAATGGGAAAGCCCGTTTTACCCGCTTTGGGCTATCCTTATGCAGGCCCAATTATGAACAGGCCCAAATGACAAAGCTACCTTGCCCACTAAGGTTCCCTTCGTTTGTAATGAGCGGGAAAACCTTGATCAGAAGAAGCAGGTCTCATTTAATGCTTGATAAGAAGAGGATCTTGGCTGGCAACCGTACTTCTCCGGCCGAAACATTAAATAAGGTTATCATCTTACCGTTAGGGGTCAGACACGTGTCTGTACCCCTCGAAAGTCCGCAGAATCCGTTGGATGACCTAGATGAAATATCTCACACATGAGATAAGGGCTGGGTATTATATAAGAACAACCACCAGAGGCATCAGAGGTATGATCTTCAGACTATCTCATTTACTCCACTCTCATTTACTACTCTCACATTTACTTCCGACCGATATTCCCCCACATTAAACACATATATCACATATATCACATCCATTGGATTCACACCTTCGAGGAAACATTCCAGTGATCACAATCATCGGAATAGACTCCTCCACCTTTCTGGCAAGTTTACTTATTCTCACGCCGGAGCTTGGTCACGGATCCCCCTCCCGGGGCCCTCCGTGACGAGGCTAACGGTTTATTATTTTGCAGTAACGAAGACAAAAGCCTCTTGACGTCAGCGAAGATCCACTTAACGGCATCCGGGATCTGGGTATTCGACAGACGTCTTCATGTAATGTGCCTTGAAGAAAAGCATTATTAATGTCAAGTTGACGTAATGACCAGTTATTAGAGATAGCAAGAGATATAATGAGATGGAGTGTAGCTGGTTTCACAACCGGGCTAAAGGTCTCGGCAAAATCTATGCCAGGACATTGGGTGAATCCCTTGGCAATGAGACGTGCCTTTAGACAAAAGCATCAAGTTGACGTAATGACCAGTTATTAGAGATAGTAAGAGATATAATGAGACGGAGTGTAGCTGGTTTCACAACCGGGCTAAAGGTCTCGGCAAAATCTATACCAGGACATTGGGTGAATCCGTTGGCAATGACACGTGCCTTTAGACACTGAACCGAGCCGTCTGGGTTGTATTTGACACGGTATACCCAACGACATCCAACATCATTTTGGGCAG
This sequence comes from Helianthus annuus, assembly GCF_002127325.2. NCBI lineage: Eukaryota > Viridiplantae > Streptophyta > Magnoliopsida > Asterales > Asteraceae > Helianthus > Helianthus annuus. The sequence continues at coordinate 27,623,466 of NC_035435.2, forward strand.
CTAAAGGCTGGACAAGAGTCCAAGTGTCGTTTCTTTGAAGAGCGTCATATTCCTCCTTCATTGCGATGACCCACATGGGTTGTTTTAGTGCTTGTTTAGCCGACGCGGGTTCAAAAATAGGAGAAGTAGATGTGGTGTAGACCACAAAATCATCGTTATGATATTTAGAATTTGGCTTGGGATTGGAACGTGTTCTAGAGGTGATTGGTGGTTGAAGATCAGCAGATTGCTGAGTCTCATCGATTGAGTGTGTAGGATGTTGAGTAGTATTAGGAAGTGGAACAGAAGTAGTAGATGATGGAAACTGTTGCAAGGGAGAGTTAGAAGCAAAAGTATGTTGACCGGTAGAATTGCTTGGTGATGTAGGAAAAGAAGGTGAAGATACAATGTGGGAGTTGCTGGGTGTGGGACCCAGATCATTTGGCAAAATGGAAGATGTTATGGGAACAGTAGACACAGAAATGGGTGAAGACCAATTTTCAAAGAATGATTGCTGATGTGAAAAGGAGGTATTTGTGGCAAGTTGTGAAAATGGAAAAATGTTTTCAACAAATGTTATATGTCTGGTAACATATAGACGAGTTGTATTAACATCAAGTGCATAATATGCACTTTGAGATGATGAGTAACCAACAAAGATACAAGGCTTGGAAAGAGGGACAAGTTTATGAGAATTATAAGGTCGTAGCCAAGGGTAGCAAAGGCACCTAAAGCTACGTAGCTTTGTGTAATTAGGTAACCTTTTGAATAAACATTGGTAGGGAGATTTGTTCTCAAGGGTCGAAGTCGGAAATCTATTTATTAGATACACGACACTACACAAGGAAAAAGGCCAATATGTATGTGGCATGTTTGCATGAGACAGTAATGTCAAGCCAGTTTCGACTATATGCCTATGCCGTCTTTCGACAAATCCATTATGCTTAGGAGTATGAGGTGGAGAAGTTAAGTGAGATATGCCATAGGAATTAAGATGATTTATAAGTTTTAAATACTCACCACATAACAAAGAACAATTGTTTGATCTTGAGTTGAAAATAATTTTCAATTAACCTTTGAAATTTAATGAAAGTATGTAAGGAGTCTGATTTTCTTTTTAGTGGATAAAACCATATGTACTTTGTATAATGGTATACAAATATAATGTAATATTTATATCCATCCAAAGAATAAATGGGAGATGACCATACATCAGAAAAGATCAATTCCAATGGAGAATTAGAGGTTAAGGTTAACATATGAAAAGGAAGTTTATGTGTTTTATTGACTTTGCAGGCATTACAAGAATCATGAAATTGCAAACTGGAATCAACAAAGGAAGATAAAAAATGAGAAACTTTATTGTGAGGGTGGCTGTGACAACTCGAATTTCCAAGATTTCTATTTCGCATTTATTACACGTTCATTGTTTGTGTAGTTAATTATTTGCACAATTAGTTGCTATGGAATTGTATACGTTTTGATGTAATGAATCGTGTTGTGTGATTGTGCATGGTTGTTTGTTAATTGTGAAAGACTTGGTAAATATATGAACTTGGTGGTGAAACTATGAAATTGTTATGAGATGGTGTGCATGTGTAAAATATGATACTTAGGGAGGTAGAGGGTAATTAGTGAAATCCTAGAGATTCTTAACCCTAATCCCTTGTTCACTAATCATTTTCACAAGAAACCAAAGCACGTACTTTCACTATCATCACATCATCATTGGCAAGCTACTCATCACTTTCGATTCCACATTTTCTCTAGGATCATTCAAGGTAATTGTTTATTGATTATTGTAATACTTGTAAACCCTAATTGATTGTTTGATTGTATCAATTCTTGATTCTTGTGAATTCTTGAAAACCCTAGCTCTCATTTGATGCTTCTATGATTTTGATTTGATTCTTGGTTATTGTGTTATGATGATGATTAGTCGTGAAATCACTTGCTTGTATGATGATGATATTTGTTGAATTGGTTTGTGCCATGTATTGTACGAATTAGGGTTTCTGGATCGTAGAAAAATAAGAACGTAACTGTTAAAGGTATGAATGTAACTGATACAATCGCAATGAAATGGAATGTTCGTATGTATGATTGATGGTTGTCTGAGTTTTAGAATGGTATGTAAAGTCCGAAGTTTGTATGAATGTTTGTCAGACTTTTGAAAGTTACATGATAGTCCGAATTCTTGTGCAAAGTCATACCTTGTCCGACTTTTGTGAAACACTAGGAGTCCGATCTTTGTAATGTTAGATTGTCTGAGTTTTTGGTGTGCATGCTACTGTCCGAATTATTTGATGATCACTCAAAGGTCCGAGTTTTTAAGGGGGTTCAGTCCGAGCTTTGCTTGCTTTAGTGATATCCGAGTTTCAACCCCACATCCTTGTCCAAATTTTACAAGCAAGCACCTTGTCCGAGTTTTAGGGGGGAGCCACCCCTAGTCCGACTTTGGTACATGATTATGGAGGTCTGACCTTTTAAGGGGGAGCCTCATGGTCCGAGTTTTACCCCCCCCCCTCACCCTTGTCCGACCTTTAAACATAGTAGGGGTCCGAGTTTTGTGAAGGGGACTCCCCTGTCCGACCTTGTGAACCCTTGTTCTCTTGTCCGAGTTTGAAATGAAGTCATGTCCGAGTTCTATTGTATATTGTATGTCTGACTTGTGTATAACTTAAAGGAATCCGACCTTTTGTGATAATCTCTTGTCCGAACTTTAGTGAATCACAACATGATCTGAACATTAGTAAAGATACATGCTCTGAGTCCTGTAAACGTGTGAAAAGACTGAGTTCATCTTGATGCCAAGTTCAGAACTCTGTGTGAAAGAACAACATACTACTATGTAACACCTCGAAAAATTCGTCCAATAATGTCTTGACACGTGTCATAAGGTTCCGTTATGTGAAAACATACTTTAGAGGGACTAAAAGTGACAAACGGTGAAAACTATGGAACGTAAGGGTCCAAAGTGTCAACAATGGATAAATAGACTCTATGATAACCCTACATAATGTTTATAACCTTAAACGGATGGTTCATGGATCATACGACGCGGAAATTGCACAAAAGTGAAGTGTTTCAAACTATAGGGGCCAAAAGTGTCAACATGTTTAATTTATACCTCTGAGTGAACTTTTGGCAGACCCGAAGCTTTGTATAGCTAAAATATACTCACTATAATATGTGGTAAAAATTTCATGAAGTTTCGTCAACGTATGAGAAAGTTATGGCCAAAACCGTACTTAAGGGACTAAAAGCGTCAACGTCGAATTTCAGGGCTTTTCGGTTGAGCGCAAAATGTTCCGAGGACATTTCCATGTTGGTAAAAATCCTAAGGTTCTTAAAAACCAAGTTTGGGGGTTTACGGGTCGAGAAAAGTAGCCGAAACATCGCACGCAAGCTCAGGGACTAAAGCTGTCAAGAATGAAACTTGTTTTGCTGAACCAGGGGTCAGGCGACCCGCCTGGTAAAGCCCAAGCGGGCCGCGTGGGTCTGCCAGCGACAGAAATCGTATTTGGGGCTGATTTGGGTCCGAAATTGAGTTGTAAACAACTGGTCTTGCCTCCCAAATGCTCCAATACGTGCCCTTGCATGCCTACATCAACAGTAGCCTACTCCAACCATCTAATTACACCATAAATCAGATCAAACATCATTGTTCTTGGCACTTGAAGTTGTGAACAAGGAGCTCTCTACATTCAAGAACTCTCTCAAGCTTTCTGGAGTTAATCTGATCATCAAGGACGAATCCTAGTGTTCACTAAACATCTTTAGGACCTTTGTAAGCCTTCAATTCGTTCTATAATTCGTTCTTTCATAGATTATTGCTAGAAGTCAAACTGTGTGTTCATAAGCTTTGACTTTCTGATTAAACGGATTTCTTTCAGTCATTCCTCGAATTGAAACCTGTTATAGATTGGTATTTATGTGGGAAACAAACCCTCTAAAGGGTACTCTCAGAATCCCACTATATGCATGCTAATTGTCGAGTCAAACATGTTTCTAAAAAGTCAACAGAATTGATTTTCGCAAAAATAAGCTTGAATGTTAATATATTAGACATGCAATCTGATTGATCATTATAAATAACTTGTAACACATATAAGAATGTGTTTTAATCATCATCAACTCGACAATCTATAGTATAGCCACGAATCGGAACCGAAAGTCTTGTAAAACGATTATTTCGTAGACTATCGATTCGGATTCGTACATGCATGTTCGAGATCTGTATTGGAAAGTATTTTTGACTATTTTTATTTTTAGTTAAACTTTCTGGAATTTTCTTTGATTAAGTCTATGCTTAGCCTATTCGAATGCATGTTTCCGATTTATGCATAAAGTTGACTATTTTGCCCTTTTTGAGATAAAACGTGATTTTTGGAAAAGTGAAAGGATAGAAATCTTTATTTCTAATATATGAACTTGCACCGAAAGTTTCGGATCAGTTGGTGGTCCAGATTGTGAGTTATGGCCATTAGCGTAAAACTATATTATAAATTTACATAAACGGTCCTTTTCGCATAGAACCCGTTTCTGGCCACGTTTTGGTACAAAACTTCTTACCAACTGATGTATTATAATATTCTGGGAATTTTGATGATTTTTAATTAATTTTTGGCTGAACGGATCCTAGATCGCCTAGTTGTTTCGGGTTATGTCGGTTTTGACCGTTTAAGCCATAAAATGAGTTTTACACATCCTTTTGACCCGAAACCTTTTTCTACTGATTTTATATGATGAATAAATTATTATAAGTATTCTGGAAATATAAAAATCTCAGATTTTATTTGAAAACTCGAAAACGCCCTTAAATCGCATATTTAGCGTTTTAAGCGCATAGTGAGCGTTATACTTGTTTTAAACATATAAGACCTATACCTACTGATGTGTTTAGCATATTTTCATATAAAAACAGTAAGTATAAGTATATGAACTCAGACTTCCAGTTTTGGCACTTTTAGCCCTTGTGAAATTACTAAAATACCCCTACGGTGCATAGTTTGGTTCTAAATGATAAATTTGATATATGGGTCATACCCTACTGATATAATATGTTATATTAAGTATATTTACTGTATGAACCAGACCCGAAACTCAGATTTCTAATTTTACTCTTTTATTATCTTTTAAATGACCAAAATGCCCTTCTAAGGCATAAATTGGGTTAAAATTATTCCGGGCAATATAGAACATAACTTACTGATATAATATCATATTTTAAGCATATTATCTCAGGGAACTTGCATTTGAATCATTGGTCTACCCGTATCGCCCTTTTCGCGTTCGGTTCGGTTTACGTAACTAGTTTGCGTAAATTGACCGAAACGGGTCAAACGATATCATTTTTATTTCAAAATCCAGAATGTATTTAGTATACCCATATTATACAAGTATTCAAACTTGTCGGGTCTAAATCACATTCTATCCGGTCTTTCGCTTAATCGTGCGTAAACCGTATCATTCCTAAAACTAACCGGTCAAAGCTTAAGCTTAAATAAAAGGCCGTTAGGAATCTAATAGGTTAATTATAAACCTTTGTTCCAGATTAGGAGGCCCGGTAAAAGCTACCAACACTTATCATTTGTGACTTATACTTGCTCAGGTAAATACATTTTGACTTATTTTCCCTATACGGGCTTGGGGTACGGTATTTAAAATACCGCTTGATCGGGCGCACAAGTCCTGCGCCTTATAGGTGTACAGTCTTGAATAGCTTGTGCGACTTCGTTTAAACAGTTTTGTCTTACTTAAAGGCTTTGGGGGGTTATTGACCGTGTCCCGGATATCCTTGGCATTATCTTACGAGATGGCCACGACCAGAGCACGGGGTGTAGGCGTACACCCGACGTGTATAACGCAGTAATGTGGTGTGTCATTTAATCTCTAGCCCGGACAGCAGATCCCGGGCCACCAGAGATATAAGTGCATGTAATTCGTTCACAAGTTTATATTATATAATTATCCCAAGTTAATAAAAATATTTATGCCTTGTGCATTTAAATCAATTTTCAATCATTTTCAAAATGAGTCAGTCGATTTGTATTTACCAGTGTAAACTGACGTATTTTTCCCAAAAGGTTAAGTGCAGGTACTATACGGAAATAGGCTGGTTGTTTCCTAAGAGCGTCCACTAGGTCTCGCAAAATCGGACGACGTTATATCTGTTGAACTATTTTATCTTATTTTATTTGATCCGCCTGTGGATCCATTTCAACTACTGTGATATTTATTATTGCACTTTATTTAAAGTTGAAATGTTTCTATTCTGCTTCCGCTGTGCATTATTATATTGTGTTGATTGTCTATGACGATGCCAACTACGTCACTGTACCCCACACCGGGCCCACCGGTGACACGTGGAAATCGGGGTGTGACATACTACATGCTACTGTCTATTACTGTATGCGATTATGTGGTACTGTCTGATATGATGCTACATGTTACTGAATGATACTGCATGCTACTGCGTGATAGGATACTGTAAGTTACTGTTTGAACATCAAGAACCTGTAAACCCTAATTGAACATCAACACTTATCTTGGATTTATGTGCAATATACCTTAGGTCGTTGAGTAACGGACTTAAACACTAATTAACCCTAGAAGCAATAACATACCGAGCAAACCAAGGTAAGTTCACACCCTTACTAAGGCATGGGATTCCCAGGGTTTGGGAATGGGATCGAAGAAATAAAGTTGAATAGATTCATACATTCACTATTACTAGACTACCATACCATTGTCCTCGATTGTGAAGGACACATACGTAAAACCTACGTATACCTATGCTACTCGCTATCCTCGGTTGTGAAGGATACTCACGTAAAACCTACGTGAAATTATACTCACTACTGCCTCGGTTGTGTCAGGCACTTACGTAAAACCTACGTAAACCCCCACGTACCCCTATCCTCGGTTGTGAAGGATACTTACGTAAAACCTACGTAATCTTGTACGTATTACTGTTCTCGGGATATGTAGAACACATATGGTTACGAATAGTCTAGTGGTTATACAACATGGGAAGCCCCCACCAATAGAACGTACTATCGGCCCAGTAGAGCCACATGTTATAAACGAATATACTATTACGCACTTACTTTCTGTGAACTCGCTTAACTAGTTGTTGATCCTCTGTTACATGCCTTGTAGGTCGTTAGATACATGGAGCTTGCACAGGGAGGAGCTGGTCGTTGTGGGCTTGGATCGTGATTGTCTTGTTAAACACTTATGACAATTGATACTTCATTATGATGGGTTTTATTTATACGCTTCCGCTAAACAATGATAACTTACTTATGTTTTGGAACACCTTTCATATGGATTTGGTTTGGTTTAATGGCAATTACTTTTACTATATATATTGTTCTATATGATTGGTGGCTTGATCCTGGTCAGTCACGCTCCCAAGCGGTGATACTCCGCAGGTGGATTTTGGGGGTGTGACAGATTGGTATCAGAGCCATTGGTTATAGAGAACTTGGTTTTAATATGGGAAAAATGTTTTTATTAAAACCAGACTATAACCAGAACAGTGCTCTCAACGATCCACAACGACGCTTCGCTCCACGTGCAAGACTCAACATACTAGGTAATAAGGTTTATGTTTATTGCCTGCATGCTAGAATTACATGGAACTTTGCTCGTAGTATGCTTAGATTACACTGCTCATTACTTGATATTGCTTGAGAACACCTATGTGATTACACTCTTCTGTCATCGCACTATTCGCGAACCCTTCTCACTTATGTTGCCTTTGATGTGAAGATCAATGGCCGGACGAATTAACATGACACAAGCCCAGTTGACGGCTTTCGTTAATGAACAAGTTGCTGCGGCACTTGCAGCTGCTCAAGCAGGTAGTATACCCTGCAGTTTAGACTCACACTAGGATCTTTAGAATCCTACATTAACGCTTGTGTTTAACCTTGTCCTATTCGTACACAATAGGTCAACACGCTCAGCAGCCTGTCTGCACTTTCAAGAACTTTATGGATTGTCGTCCTAGCACATTTAGTGGCATTGAAGGAGCGGTTGGACTCCTCCACTGGTTTGAAAAGCTCGAGTCTGTGTTCGAGATGTGTGAATGCCCTGAGGCTCGCAGGGTCAAGTATGCCACTGGTACTTTAGAGGGGATTGCTCTAACTTGGTGGAATGCGCAAGTGCAGATCTTAGGGTTGGCAGCTGCTAACGCCACCCCTTGGGATGACTTCAAGGAACTGATTAAACGTGAATACTGCACCCGGGAAGACATCCACAAGCTGGAGGATGAGTTTTATCATTTGAAAATGACTGGGTCAGAAATCGAAGCTTACACCAAACGGTCGAATGAGCTGGCTGTGCTGTGTCCAACTATGGTGGACCCTCCAATCAAGCGCATTGAGTTGTACCTCAAGGGATTAGCACCAGAGATACAGAGCCATGTGACATCGGCTAATCTTGACAACATTCAGGCTATTCAGCGCCTCGCTCATCGTATCACAGATCAGGCAGTGGATCAGAACAGACTGCCTAAACGTATCAGCGCTACTGCTACCGCTACCACTGCTACTACACTTGCTACTCCCAGTGACAACAAGAGAAAATGGGATGGGGATTCTAGCAAGGGATCAGCTTCAGTTCAGTCACAGGTTCAGCAGCGAAAGACTGACAGTTATCAGAGTTCCAGTCAGCATTCCTCAGGCAGCCACAGGCAGGGTGGATATCGAGGGAACCTCCCAAAGTGTAACAACTGCAACAGACACCACAGTGGCCAGTGTAACAAGGGTCGCTGTCAAAGATGCCTCAAGATGGGTCATAAGGCCAAAGATTGTAGAAGCCCTCGGCCTGCGAACCAGAATCAGCAGCAGCCACAAGCACAGCAGAATCAGCAACAGGGTAACAAGGGGTGTTTTCATTGCGGCGTAGAAGGGCACTTCAAAAGGCACTGCCCTCAGCTAAACAGGAACCAGAACAACAATAACAACAATCAGGGAAATGGCAACAACAACAACAATGGTGGGAACAACAACGGCAATGAAGCAAGGGGTCGTGCATTTGTGTTGGGGCAGGGTGATGCCAGAAATGATCCCAACGTCGTTATGGGTAAGTTTCTTCTCGACGATATATATGTTACTGTTTTGTTTGATTCGGGTGCGGATACGAGTTATATGTCTTTGAAAATGAGTAAATTGTTAAAACGTACACCAACACCCCTAAACACCAAACATGTTGTAGAACTAGCAAATGGTAAAAGTGTAGAAGCCACGCATGTAGTCAAGGGTTGTAACATCGTTCTAGCGGGTCAGGCCTTCTCGATTGATCTTATTCCAATAGTTCTGGGTAGTTTCAACATCGTCATCGGCATGGATTGGTTATCCAAGCAGCAGGCGGAGATCCTATGCAAGGAGAAGATCATTCGTATTCCTCGTACGGGAAAGGAACCTCTCGAAGTTCAAGGCGACAAGAGTGGTGCTGTGGTTGGCATCATCTCTTTCTTGAAGGCTCAGAAATGTTTACGAAAGGGTCACACGGCCATTTTGGCTCTAGTTACTGATGCATCGACGAAAGAGAAAAGAATAGAGGATATTCCAGTTGTATGCGAATTTCCTCAAGTGTTTCCTGAAGATTTACCTGGTCTACCGCCTCATCGTCAGGTCGAATTCCAAGTCGAGCTAGCTCCAGGAGCAGCACCTATAGCTCGCGCACCGTATCGTTTAGCTCCAACTGAACTGGAAGAACTTTCGAAGCAACTACAAGAGCTCTTGGATAAGGGCTTCATTCGTCCAAGCTCTTCGCCTTGGGGAGCTCCAGTACTATTTGTGAAAAAGAAGGATGGCACTTTCAGAATGTGCATTGATTACCGCGAATTGAACAAGGTCACAGTGAAGAACCGCTATCCTCTTCCTCGTATTGACGACTTATTCAACCAGTTGCAAGGGTCGAGTTACTACTCCAAGATTGATCTAAGGTCAGGTTACCATCAGCTGAGAGTCCGGGATGAGGACGTCTCCAAGACAACATTTAGAACTCGCTACGGTCACTACGAGTTTCTAGTCATGCCATTTGGGCTTACGAACGCGCCTGCAGTTTTCATGGATCTTATGAACAGGGTGTGCAAACCTTATCTTGACAAGTTCGTCATTGTCTTCATCGACGACATTCTGATCTACTCCAAGAGTCAGGAGGAACACGAGCAGCACTTACGTCTTATCTTGGAACTTCTTCGAAAGGAACAACTGTACGTCAAGTTTTCAAAATGCGACTTCTGGCTTCGTGAAGTCCACTTCTTAGGCCATGTGGTGAACAGGGATGGGATTCATGTCGATCCATCCAAGGTAGATTCGATACGGAACTGGCCTGCACCGCGTACACCAACGGAAATACGTCAATTCTTGGGTTTGGCGGGGTATTACAGAAGTTTCATTAAAGACTTTTCCAAGATCGCACAGCCGCTTACAATGTTGACACAGAAGGGTGTTACCTATCGTTGGGGTAATACACAAGAAACGGCTTTTCAGTATCTGAAGGATAGACTATGCAGCGCACCTATTCTCTCATTGCCAGAGGGCACGGATGACTTCGTGGTTTATTGTGACGCATCGATACAGGGTCTTGGTTGCGTATTGATGCAACGGGATAAGGTTATTGCCTACGCCTCTCATCAACTCAAGGTTCATGAACGAAACTACACGACGCACGATTTAGAGCTGGGAGCTGTTGTTTTTGCACTTAAGATATGGCGACACTACCTGTACGGTACCAAGTGCACAATTTACACCGATCACAGGAGTCTTGAGCATATTCTTAAGCAGAAGGATTTGAACATGCGTCAACGACGATGGGTCGAGTTACTCAACGATTACGAATGCGCCATCAAGTACCATCCAGGCAAGGCCAATGTTGTGGCTGACGCTCTCAGTCGGAAAGACACTCTACCTAGACGCGTACGAGCCTTGCAGCTCACTATTCAGTCCAGTCTTCCTGCACAGATACGAGCTACTCAGATGGAAGCATTAAAGCCCGAAAACGTCAAAGCTGAAGCTTTACGCGGCTCAAGGCAACGATTAGAACAAAAGGGAGACGGCGCCTACTATGTAACAGGGCGTATTTGGGTACCACTATACGGTGGTTTACGAGAACTTGTGATGGATGAAGCTCACAAGTCTCGCTACTCGGTACATCCAGGTTCGGATAAAATGTATCACGACATCAGAACTACATATTGGTGGCCTAGCATGAAGGCCCACATAGCAACTTACGTCGGCAAATTTTTGACGTGTGCAAAAGTCAAAGTGGAGTATCAGAAACCAGCGGGCCTACTTCAGCAGCCCAAGATACCGCAATGGAAATGGGAAGAAATTTCCATGGATTTTGTTACAGGCCTACCCAGATCCCAGCGTGGGAATGATACCATATGGGTGATCGTGGATCGACTCACCAAGTCTGCACACTTCCTAGCTATAAAGGAAACGGATAAGTTCTCCACTCTCGCAGACATCTATCTTAAAGAAGTTGTTTCGAGGCACGGGGTGCCCACCTCCATCATTTCGGATCGGGATGCACGATTCACGTCAGAGCTATGGCAAGCGATGCATAAATCTTTCGGCTCACGGTTAGACATGAGCACAACGTATCACCCTCAGACGGATGGGCAGTCTGAGCGAACGATCCAAACTCTTGAAGACATGCTTCGGGCATGTGTTATTGATTTCGGCAACGGCTGGGAAAAGCACCTCCCTTTGGTGGAGTTCTCATAAAATAACAGCTATCACACCAGCATACAAGCCGCTCCATTCGAGGCATTGTACGGGCGTAAATGCCGGTCACCTCTCTGTTGGGCAGAGGTGGGGGATAGTCAGATCACGGGTCCGGAGATTGTAGTGGACGCCACAGAAAAGATTGCACAAATACGACAACGCATGGCAGCAGCACGCGACCGTCAGAAAGCATACGCGGATAAGCGTAGGAAACCGTTGGAATTTCAGGTCGGGGACCGGGTTTTACTCAAAGTTTCACCCTGGAAGGGTGTGGTTCAATTTGGTAAACGAGGAAACTAAATCCGCGGTATGTCGGACCGTTCGAGATCATTGAGAAAATAGGCAAAGTGGCCTACAAGCTAAACCTACCAGCTGAACTCGGTGCAGTTCACAATGTATTTCACGTGTCGAATCTGAAGAAGTGCCTGTCAGATGAGACCCTCATAGTTCCTTTTAAGGAACTCACTATCGACGAGCGGTTGCAGTTCGTCGAGGAGCCAGTTGAAATCACGGACCGGGATGTTAAGGTCCTCAAAAGCAAGAGAATCCCTCTTGTTCGAGTTCGTTGGAACTCCCGACGTGGCCCAGAGTACACCTGGGAACGCGAAGACCAGATGACAGAAAAGTACCCCCAGTTATTCGAAACCAATGCAACCACTACTGAGACTGAAGCTACTACTGCGGAATTTCGGGACGAAATTCCAAATCAACGGGGGGATGATGTGACACCCCAGGAAAACCAGTAAACGATACAACTTACCTAGCTTCCTCAGTAACCGCATGCTAAGTTTCGGGACGAAATTTCTTTCAAGTTGGGGATAATGTGACAACTCGAATTTCCAAGATTTCTATTTCGCATTTATTACACGTTCATTGTTTGTGTAGTTAATTATTTGCACAATTAGTTGCTATGGAATTGTATACGTTTTGATGTAATGAATCATGTTGTGTGATTGTGCATGGTTGTTTGTTAATTGTGAAAGACTTGGTAAATATATGAACTTGGTGGTGAAACTATGAAATTGTTATGAGATGGTGTGCATGTGTAAAATATGATACTTAGGGAGGTAGAGGGTAATTAGTGAAATCCTAGAGATTCTTAACCCTAATCCCTTGTTCACTAATCATTTTCACAAGAAACCAAAGCACGTACTTTCACTATCATCACATCATCATTGGCAAGCTACTCATCACTTTCGATTCCACATTTTCTCTAGGATCATTCAAGGTAATTGTTTATTGATTATTGTAATACTTGTAAACCCTAATTGATTGTTTGATTGTATCAATTCTTGATTCTTGTGAATTCTTGAAAACCCTAGCTCTCATTTGATGCTTCTGTGATTTTGATTTGATTCTTGGTTATTATGTTATGATGATGATTAGTCGTGAAATCACTTGCTTGTATGATGATGATATTTGTTGAATTGATTTGTGCCATGTATTGTACGAATTAGGGTTTCTGGATCGTAGAAAAATAAGAACGTAACTGTTAAAGGTATGAATGTAACTGGAACAATCGCAATGAAATGGAATGTTCGTATGTATGATTGATGGTTGTCTGAGTTTTAGAATGGTATGTAAATTCCGAAGTTTGTATGAATGTTTGTCAGACTTTTGAAAGTTACATGATAGTCCGAATTCTTGTGCAAAGTCATACCTTGTCCGACTTTTGTGAAACACTAGGAGTCCGATCTTTGTAATGTTAGATTGTCTGAGTTTTTGGTGTGCATGCTACTGTCCGAATTATTTGATGATCACTCACAGGTCCGAGTTTTTAAGGGGGTTCAGTCCGAGCTTTGCTTGCTTTAGTGATATCCGAGTTTCAACCCCACATCCTTGTCCAAATTTTACAAGCAAGCACCTTGTCCGAGTTTTAGGGGGGAGCCACCCCTAGTCCGACTTTGGTACATGATTGTGGAGGTCCGACCTTTTAAGGGGGAGCCTCATGGTCCGAGTTTTACCCCCCCTCCCACCCTTGTCCGACCTTTAAACATAGTAGGGGTCCGAGTTTTGTGAAGGGGACTCCCCTGTCCGACCTTGTGAACCCTTGTTCTCTTGTCCGAGTTTGAAATGAAGTCATGTCCGAGTTCTATTGTATATTGTATGTCTGACTTGTGTATAACTTAAAGGAATCCGACCTTTTGTGATAATCTCTTGTCCGAACTTTAGTGAATCACAACATGATCTGAACATTAGTAAAGATACATGCTCTGAGTCCTGTAAACGTGTGAAAAGACTGAGTTCATCTTGATGCCAAGTTCAGAACTCTGTGTGAAAGAACAACATACTACTGCATGCTACTGTCTATTACTGTATGTGATTATGTGATACTGTCTGATATGATGCTACATGTTACTGAATGATACTGCATGCTACTGCGTGATAGGATACTGTAAGTTACTGTTTGAACATCAATAACCTGTAAACCCTAATTGAACATCAACACTTATCTTGGATTTATGTGCAATATACCTTAGGTCGTTGAGTAACGGACTTAAACACTAATTAACCCTAGAAGCAATAACATACCGAGCAAACCAAGGTGAGTTCACACCCTTACTAAGGCATGGGATTCCCAGGGTTTGGGAATGGGATCGAAGAAATAAAGTTGAATAGATTCATACATTCACTGTTACTAGACTACCATACCATCGTCCTCGGTTGTGCAGGACACATACGTAAAACCTACGTATACCTATGCTACTCGCTATCCTCGGTTGTGAAGGATACTCACGTAAAACCTACGTGAAATTATACTCACTACTGCCTCGGTTGTGTCAGGCACTTACGTAAAACCTACGTAAACCCCCACGTACCCCTATCCTCGGTTGTGAAGGATACTTACGTAAAACCTACGTAATCTTGTACGTATTACTGTTCTCGGGATATGTAGAACACATATGGTTACGAATAGTCTAGTGGTTATACAACATGGGAAGCCCCCACCAATAGAACGTACTATCGGCCCAGTAGAGCCACATGTTATAAACGAATATACTATTACGCACTTACTTTCTGTGAACTCGCTCAACAAGTTGTTGATCCTCTGTTACATGCCTTGCAGGTCGTTAGATACATGGAGCTTGCACAGGGAGGAGCTGGTCGTTGTGGGCTTGGATCGTGATTGTCTTGTTAAACACTTATGACAATTGATACTTCATTATGATGGGTTTTATTTATACGCTTCCGCTAAACAATGATAACTTACTTATGTTTTGGAACACCTTTCATATGGATTTGGTTTGGTTTATTGGCAATTACTTTTACTATATATATTGTTCTATATGATTGGTGGCTTGATCCTGGTCAGTCACGCTCCCAAGCGGTGATACTCCGCAGGTGGATTTTGGGGGTGTGACAGTGGCCTAAGCGATGATGCCAGGTCACAGCTGGAACTTTCTGCATAGAGTTAACGCAAGGACGGGGATCGGCTTAGATCTTTGAATGAAGTTCATACAACCCTTTAGTTACGGTTCCCTTGAGTAAAATGTTGTTGGTTTTTAGATCCTTGATTAAAAAGACACAAGAAAAGAATTGAATTAGAAAGGAATTGTCACGACATAGGCGCGGAATAGATATAATGTTGCGAGATATATCAGGCACACATAGGACATTTTTAAGAATTAAAAAGTCTTGGGAATATGAAGATGAACCAAACCAACATGAGTAATGATGTGTGTAAAATGCAACATATAAATTACATCAAATGAGGCATAAAACTAACCCTTTTTAAGTACTAATGTTGGAAAAAGAGTGTTTTTGTCTTCCTTTTGTATTTTCTGGATTAAATGAGCTCAAATTCACAAAAGAAGCAAAAAGACAGCTAAATCTAACATAAATACAAGAAAAGGAACATAAGTGGATTGCCCGACCCCTCAACAGCATCCTCCCAAGCAAAATAGAGAAGACAGAAGACTGAACACGCCCCGTGCTCAGCCAGCACGGGGCCGTGCCCAAGAAGTAGCAGAAAAGACAAACCTATAGAAGCTTCTATTGCCCACCACGGGGCCGTGCCCAGTGAACACGGGGGCGTGGCGAAAGTACAGCAGGCGCATTAATTGTAATTGCGAATTACAATTAATGAAGAGAGAGAGTGTCAGACAGGAACGGGGCAGTGTCCAGCGGACACGGGGCCGTGCCCAGCCTTCTGTTCAGCCTATAAATAGGAGTGCTTGGTTTCATTGCAACTCATCCCTTGGCACACCACCTCTCTCACACTTCATCCACCACCCACCACCATCACAACACCATCATCCACCACCATCATCCATTGTCCATCATAGAGTGTGTGAGTCGTCTCGGGATCCAAGATTGATCGTAAGAGTTCTTGACAATCAAGGCCATGTTTGCTTAAGTCTCTTACATCACTTGGTGAAGACAAGTGTTTAGTATAATACTTTTTATTTTTAATCTTTTGCACTTTTTATTTGGTTTTGTATTAATGACTTTAATAACTAGTTGCTTATGTTGAAGGTGATCTTTCCTTATCGTTTGTCCGTGGTGTCTTGACATTATTTTACTGTCTATATAAAATAAAAGATTTTCACCATTCATATCTCCACGGTCTATATGGAGGTATGTTGGCTACCTGGTCGGGGGTTACGGGAACGATTTGGTAAGGGTCTTGCCCTTGTTCAGCGTTTAGAGGTCCTGCAAGGGACCTGGGTCAAATTTAGCAGGATCTCCTTCAATGCCCACAGGTATTAGATGGCGGGGATCCAAACTCTTTGACCCCCTCATAAGTTAACTACTATTAATACTATAACCCGACTATTTAGGACTGTATCCCTGCTGACTCAGACTACTTAGTCGAGGGTAACGTCACCTCCAAAAGAGGGGCCTACCATAATTTGCATTAATAACTTAATTCATTATCTTTCAATAATCCGACCCTTTAGGATTGTATCCTTACTGACTCAAACTACTGGGTTGAGGGTAACGTCGCCTTCAAAAGAGGGGCCTACTACAATAACTAAGATAATCTCTTAAACAAGTGCAAAAGTGCGAAAATAATCAAAGGTTATACTAATACACGAGTTGGATCCAAGTGATTCATCTTGTCTATCTGTTTTTATTTTTATTTTATTTTCAGCATTTAGTTAGTTTTTATTTTCTTAGTTTAAAAATCTTTTCTAACATTTTGATTTGGTTAGACGTTGAGGATAAACTGGTACTAAAAGCTCTTGTGTCCTTGGACGACCTCGGTATCTTACCAACACTATACTACGTCAACGATGGGTGCACTTGCCCATATGTGTGTTTAGTGTTAGTAAATATCGTGTTTTATAAATTTAAAACTTGGCTAAAAGTGTAAAAATGGCTTTAAATATACATCTAAAATATATTACACTACACACGCATCAAGTTTTTGGCGCCGTTGCCGGGGACACAAGGATTTTAAGAAAGCTTAAAATCAACGGCTTAATCTGTTTTTCAAAACCTTTTTAAAACGCGCGCACATTTTTCTGCATTTTAGTTTAGTTTGCATTTACAGTAGCCTGAACACGGGGCCGTGCTCACTGAACACGCCCCCGTGCTGCATATTTTTTAGTTAGATACCCAGATACAGAGTCTGAACACGGGGCCGTGCTCACTGAACACGCCCCCGTGTCCAACGTGACTAGTAACTTTAATTAAAACGCCCAGATACAGACCCTGAACACGGGGCCGTGTTCACAAGACACGGGGCGTGTCCAGCCTTCTGTTTCCGTCTTTGTTTTTGTTTTTTGGTCTCAAGACTCAGTTGTAGTCTGCTGAGTGATTCTTATGGATCAATACTCAGGAGGTTACAACTACACCTATGAGGAGGATGATTATGTGAGAGACTATTGCACTAATTGTGGAAACCCGCACTCGGTACAATAATGTAACTTGTTTCAACCACCCGCTTCATACAACTATTATGAGGAGCCCAGGTACGAGCCATCAACTTCATACACATCATATGAAGACCAAAGGTATGAACTTCCTCCCTCATACTCATATTTTGATGAACCAAGGTATGAGCCTTCATACTCATACTTTGAAGAGTCAAGATATGAGCCGCCACCTTCATACACTTATTATGAGGAACCATGGCGTGAACAACCCACCTCATACGAGTGCTATAAAGAACAAAGTTTCGACCCTTATCCATCATATACTTATAATGAAGAACAATGGTGTGAACCATCTACTTCATATGAGTACTATGAGGAACCAAGGATCGAACAACCGGATTCAAGCTTTGAGAATCCTGATCCTTTCTCTATCACCGAAGTGACCAATAGGATATTAGAACACATTAAAACTATCGAACGATGCATAAAAGAATCTCGCGCAAGGGAAGAGGAGTCCCGCGCAAGAGAAGAATTAAAAGAAACGATAGTTGAAAATGTAAAAATGGAAGAACAAACAAGTGAAAACCGACACATGAGTTAAACAACGAAAGAGGTGAGGTCGATAACGCTAAATTACAAGAAGAGTCCAATTTTGAAGAAACTAATCTCTTGTCACCTTCTTTTGAAAATCATTGTTCAGTAACCCCTCATGCTAAGTTTTTAAAAGAGCTAAACACTAGTACTAAAATTGAAGAAATGTTAAGTGTTAAGTTAACTAATGATCAAACCTCGCTAATAAAAGAAGATCCGTTTGAAATTAACATTACACCGGTTCCATGTTTCTTTCAAAATTCCATTATTAGTAATATCACTATTGATAAAGATCTTTGTGTTAACATAATGCCTAACTACATTTTTGAAAAATTAAGTATTAGTGATTTCGCTCCACTTCAAATACCCATTTTTCTATCCAATCGGAAGGTAATAAAATCAATCGGTGTAGTTGAGGATGTCTTGGTTCAAACAAATCAATTGGTTATTCCAACCGACTTTGTCATCCTCGATGACGCTCCTCTAGTCTTGCGAAAACCTTTTGTGAAAACTCATGAAGCTTTGAAAAACCGAAAATTTAATAATCTACCTCTTCAATTAAGGGCATTCAAAAGAAGCATAGATCTTGAGCGTTCAATGAAATATCCTTTTGGCAATAATGACCCCCTAATTGAAGATGAAGATGAGCCACTCAATACAACTGAAGAAAATGACCACTTTGTTGAAGAAGAGGTCGCCATAGAACAAACTTTTAAGGTTCTTGATCTAGATGAGCCACAAAATAAGGTGTCTTCTAAAGACCCATCCATTGAGCTCAAAGAACTTCCTAAAGGTTTGGAATATGCTTTTCTAGACAAAGGTGGTAATTTACCTGTAATTATTTCATCTAAATTAAGTAGCGTAGAAAAAGAAAAATTAGTTAATCTTCTTAAAAAACACAAAAATGTGATTGCTTGGAAGCTTGTAGATATTAAAGGAATAAGTCCTTCCATGTGCACGCACAAAATTTTAATGAATGATGACTACAAAACAGTGATACAACCACAACGAAGAGTAAATCCCAATGTGCAAGAAGTGGTTAAAAATGAAGTCATCAAGTTACTTGACGCCGGACTAATCTATCCTATCTTATCTCCGATAGTCCATGTGTAAGTCCCGTCCAAGTAGTCCCAAAGAAAGGAGGTATGACGGTAATAACTAATGAAAAAAAATGAATTAATACCAACAAGAACCGTCACAGGATGGAGAGTTTGTATAGACTATAGACGATTAAATGAAGCAACAAGGAAAGACCACTTTCCTTTGCCCTTCATTGATCAAATGTTAGAACGACTATCCGGTCATAAATTTTACTGTTTCTTGGATGGTTTTTCAGGTTACTTTCTGTCACACCCCCAAAATCCACCCGCGGGGTACTACCGCTTGGAGGCGTGACATGACCAGAATCAAGCCATCAATCATATCAAACATAGCATTTAATAATAAAAGTAGATAATGTAATTCATCACGACATGATTGATGTTCAAAACCAAACTTTGTTTAAGTAGCGGAAGCATGTAAGTAAACCCAACATAAATAATAATGTATGAAATGTCATAAGTGTTTTATTGAGCATTCATGATCCATGCCCACAACGACCTGCTCCTCCTTGTGCAAGCTCCATAAATACCTAAGGTCCTGCAAGGCATGCAGCAGAGAGTCAACAACTAGTTGAGCGAGTTCACAGACAGAAAGTTCACTAACGTTTCATATATGCATTTAGTGGGGGCTTCCCATGTAAGCATGTACTAAAAGTGGGGGTTTCCCATGGTCATATGTATTTCTAGTGGGGGTTTCCCACGTTTATCTTTACTAATGGGGGCTTCCCATGTTTGTACTTACTAGACTATTTGCAACCATGTGTTCTTCTTAAACCGAGAACAGGAATACATACAAGGTCACGTAGGATTTACGTGAGTGCCCTTCCCCGAGGACAGTGGTACGTGTGGGGTTTACGTAGGATTTACGTAAGTGTCCTTCCGACCCGGAAGACAGTAGTAGGTATTAGTTAACGTAGGTTTTACGTAACTGTCCTCCCGACCCGGGAGACAATGGAAGATACTAGTTTACGTAGGTTTTACGTAAGTGTCCTGACTATCCTGAGGACGATGGTCTATAGTCTAGCAATAGCGTAAGTACGAGTAATCATCCATTTCAAATAATCCAACCCAATTCCCAACCCGGGAATCCCATGCCTTGGCTGTGTGAACTCACCTTTGTTTGCTCGGCAGATACACAAAAGGTTCTTGAACTAAGGGTGGTTAACCACGTCCTAACAGGGCTACCACACAAGGCAGGTTTTGACTTCAAGTAATGCACGTACAGGTTTCACACAAGTTAACACGTTTCGAGCATGTATAGAACATGGCAGCATTTTAACAGTTATGTAACAACTTCAACTTGTACGATTTAAAATAAGCCCAAAAGAAATCGGCCCAACATGTTGTGCGACCCACAACATGTTGTGCGATCCAACCAAACCCGGCCTAACTATAATTAAGCCCAACATAAAGAAGTCCAAACATAACAATACTCGGCCCAATGCAAAAGCCTTGTGCGATCCGGTTGGGCTTGTGCGACTGGGTTTGAGCTTTGAGGCCCAACAGTACCCGGCCCAAATAACAGACAACAAACAGCTTGTGCGATGCCATACTTCTTGTGCGATTGAGGCACCTTGTGCGACTGGAGACCCCTTGTGCGATCAGGGTCTCTTGTGCGACCAGATCAGCTTGTGTGACTGATCTACTTGTGCGAGTGGACATCTTGTGCTACCAGGATGCCTTGTGCGACCAGTTCAACATTCCAAAAATCAAGCAATTCAGTTACAACAATTTATCAGTTTCCTTATTTACAACAATCAATCAACAAAATATCCAATCATTCGGTTAACCTAATATCGATCAAACAGGGATTTCGAACATCAAATCTTATGAACCCTAATCTCGATTCAAAGATAACAATAACTAACAACTCATTGATTTGGTCCGATTACATTCATTCAAATCTTAAATCATCACACAAAACAATCCGAAACATATAGCATATCGACTGATTTATCAAGCATCATCAATTACCCTTGATTTATATCATACAATCCGATTTGTGTGAACATTAACCATACATGTGAGCCGATTAACAAAACACTATCAATTAACATCATAATCAACCACCATAGCAATCAATATATAACTATAGCAATCATAATCTCATTCAACGAGAATTCACAAACAAACGCTAACCGATTAGGATAAGATGAGAGCGATCCGAATCACAAGCTTCGAGAGAGAGAGGGGTGTTGTTGCCGTCGAGTTCTAGAGAGAAGGAAGAGAGCTAGGGTTTGTGTGTGTGGGTGTTTAGTAACAAATGAGGAGTATACACCCTCTCCATGTGTTATGCGACCTAAAGAAAGAGTGGGCCGAACCCTCAATGGGCTGCCCATTGATCCGAATACAAAGTGTAGCCCAAATGGGCTTGTGCGATCGAGTGGTGTTGTGCGTTTGGGTCGTTCCTATACATACATACATACAACACAACATATATTCACTTAACATTCAATAACGTAATATTCCATTAAATCATCCAATACACATAGTCACATAAAGTTTACGTTACATCAAGGTACAAAGATAGGTTCGAAATACGAGTTGTCACATTATCCCCAACTAAAAAGAAATTTCGTCCCGAAATTTGGTACGCACTCACTGAGGAAGCTAGGTAAGTTATATCGTTCACTGGTTTTCCTGGGGTGTCACATCCTCCCCCCGTTGATCTGGAATTTCGTCCCGAAATTCCGCAGTAGTAGCTTCAGTCTCAGTAGTGGTTGCATTGGTTCCGAATAACCGGGGGTACTTTTCTGTCATCTAGTCTTCGCGTTCCCAGGTGTACTATGGGCCACGTCTGGAGTTCCAACGAACTCAGACAAGAGGGATTCTCTTGTTTTTGAGGACCTTAACATCCCGGTCCGTGATTTCAACTGGCTCCTCGACGAACTGCAACCGCTCGTTGATAGTGAGTTCCTTAAAAGGAACTATGAGGGTCTCATCTGACAGGCACTTCTTCAGATTCGACACGTGAAATACATTGTGAACTGCACCGAGTTCAGCTGGTAGGTTTAGCTTGTAGGCCACTTTGCCTATTTTCTCAATGATTTCGAATGGTCCGACGTACCGCGGATTTAGTTTGCCCCGTTTGCCAAAACGTACCACACCCTTCCAGGGTGAGACTTTAAGTAAAACCCGGTCCCCGACCTGAAATTCCAAAGGCTTTCTACGCTTATCTGCGTAGGCTTTCTGACGGTCGCGTGCTGCCGCCATGCGTTGTCGTATCTGTGCAATCTTTTCTGTGGCGTCCACTACAATCTCTGGACCCGTGATCTGACTATCCCCCACCTCTGCCCAACAGAGAGGTGACCGGCATTTACATCCGTACAATGCCTCGAATGGAGCGGCTTGTATGCTGGTGTGATAACTGTTATTATATGAAAACTCCACCAAAGGGAGATGCTTTTTCCAGCCGTTGACGAAATCAATAACACATGCCCGAAGCATGTCTTCGAGAGTTTGGATCGTTCGCTCAGACTGCCCATCCGTCTGAGGATGATATACTATGCTCATGTCTAACCGTGAGCCGAAAGATTTATGCATTGCTTGCCATAGCTCTGA
Source organism: Helianthus annuus (assembly GCF_002127325.2). Taxonomy (NCBI): domain Eukaryota; kingdom Viridiplantae; phylum Streptophyta; class Magnoliopsida; order Asterales; family Asteraceae; genus Helianthus; species Helianthus annuus. The sequence continues at coordinate 27,646,269 of NC_035435.2, forward strand.
CGTGAATCGTGCATCCCGATCCGAAATAATAGAGGTGGGCACTCCGTGCCTCGAAACAACTTCTTTAAGATAAACGTCTGCGAGAGTGGAGAACTTATCCGTTTCCTTAATAGCCAGGAAGTGTGCAGACTTGGTGAGTCGATCCATGATCACCCATATAGTATCATTCCCACGCTGGGATCTGGGTAGGCCTGTAACAAAATCCATGGAAATTTCTTCCCATTTCCATTGCGGTATCTTGGGTTGTTGAAGTAGACCCGCCGGTTTCTGGTATTCAACCTTGACTCTCGCACAGGTCAAGCACTTGCCAACGTAAGTAGCGATGTGGGCTTTCATGCTAGGCCACCAATAAGTAGACCTGATGTCGTGGTACATTTTATCCGACCCTGGGTGTACCGAGTAGCGAGACTTGTGAGCTTCATCCATCACAAGTTCGCGTAGTCCGCCATAAAGTGGGACCCAAATACGCCCCGTTACATAGTAGGCGCCGTCTTCCTTTTGTTTCATTCGTTGCCTTGAGCCGCGTAAGGCTTCAGCCTTGACGTTTTCTGGTTTCAACGCTTCTACCTGAGCATTTCGTATCTGTGCAGGAAGGCTAGACTGAATCGTAAGTTGTAGCGCTCGCACGCGCTTAGGTAGTGAGTCCTTTCGACTGAGGGCGTCAGCCACAACGTTGGCTTTGCCTGGATGGTACTTGATAGCGCATTCGTAATCGTTAAGTAGTTCGACCCATCGTCGTTGACGCATGTTCAATTCCTTCTGTCTGAAGATATGCTTGAGACTCCTGTGATCGGTGTAAATTGTGCACTTGGTACCGTACAGGTAGTGTCGCCATATCTTGAGTGCAAAAACAACAGCTCCCAACTCTAAATCATGCATCGTGTAGTTTCGTTCATGAACCTTAAGTTGGCGCGAAGCGTAAGCAATGACCTTGTCGCGCTGCATTAACACGCATCCAAGACCCTGGATGGATGCATCACAATAGACCACAAAATCGTCCGTGCCCTCAGGCAATGAGAGGATAGGTGCACTGCAAAGTCTATCCTTTAGGTGCTGAAAAGCAGTTTCCTGATTGTTGCCCCAACGGTAGGTGACACCCTTCTGTGTCAGTAGTGTAAGTGGCTGAGCAATCTTTGAGAAATCCTTGATAAATCGTCTGTAGTACCCCGCCAAACCCAAGAATTGGCGTATTTCCGTTGGTGTACGCGGTGCAGGCCAGTTTCTGATCGAGTCACCTTGGATGGATCGACATGGATCCCATCCTTGTTCACTACGTGGCCTAGAAAGTGGACTTCACGAAGCCAGAAGTCGCATTTCGAAAACTTAGCGTACAGCTGTTCCTTTTGAAGGAGTTCCAAAATAAGTCGTAAGTGCTGCTCGTGTTCCTCCTGACTCTTGGAGTAGATCAGAATGTCGTCGATGAAGACAATCACAAACTTGTCTAAGTACGGCTTGCACACCCTGTTCATAAGATCCATAAATACGGCAGGTGCGTTCGTTAACCCGAACGGCATGACAAGAAACTCGTAGTGGCCGTAGCGAGTTCTGAATGCGGTTTTGGAGACATCCTCATCCCGGACTCTCAGCTGATGGTATCCTGACCTTAAGTCTATCTTGGAGTAGTAACACGACCCTTGCAACTGGTCGAATAAGTCGTCTATGCGCGGAAGAGGATAACGGTTCTTCACCGTCACCTTGTTGAGTTCACGGTAGTCTATGCACATCCTGAAAGTGCCATCCTTCTTTTTCACGAAAAGTACTGGAACTCCCCAAGGCGATGAGCTTGGACGAATAAAGCCCTTTTCCAAGAGCTCTTGTAGCTGCTTCGACAGTTCTGCCAGTTCGGTTGGAGCTAATCGATACGGTGCGCGGGCTATTGGTGCTGTTCCAGGAGCTAACTCAATCTGGAATTCGACTTGGCGGTGAGGCGGTAAACCGGGTAAATCTTCAGGAAACACCTGAGGAAAGTCACGTACAACTGGAATATCCTCCAGCTTCTTTTCCTTTGCTGATGCGTCAGTGACAAGTGCCAGAATTGCAGTGTGCCCCTTTCGTAAACATTTCTGCGCTTTCAAGAAGGAGATGATGCCAACCACAGCACCACTCTTGTCGCCTTGAACTTCGAGAGGTTCTTGCCCAGAACGGGGAATACGAATGATCTTCTCGCTGCATAAGATTTCTGCCTGATGTTGGGATAACCAATCCATCCCAATAACGATATCGAAACTACCCAAGACTATGGGAATGAGGTCGATGGAGAAAGCCTGTCCAGCTAAGACAATACTACAACCCTTGACTACTTGCGTGGCTTCTAGACTCTTACCATTAGCTAATTCTACTACGTGTTTGGTGGTTAAGAGTGTTGGTGCATGTTTTAACAATTTACTGACTTTTAGCAATATATAACTTGTATCAGCACTCGAGTCAAATAAAACAGTAACATAGATATCGTCGAGGAGAAACTTACCCATAACCACATTGGGATCGTTCATTGCATCTCCTCGCCCCAGCACGAAAGCTCGACCCCTTGCCTCGTTGCCATTGTTGTTGTTGTTCCCACCGTTGTGGTTCCCGTTGCCCTGGTGATTGTTGTTGCGATTCTGGTTCTGGTTCAGTTGAGGGCAATCACGTTTGAAATGACCTTCAGCCCCACACTGGAAACATCCCCGGTTTCCACGCTGTGGCTGCTGCTGCTGTGGGTTCTGTGGAGCTGGTTGTTGTGGTTGCTGGTTCTGATTTGCAGGCCGTGGGCTCCTACAGTCTTTGGCCTCGTGACCCATCTTGAGACATCTCTGACAACGACCCTTGTTGCACTGGCCGCTGTGATGTCTGTTGCAGTTGTGACACTTGGGGTGAAACCCTTGATATCTTCTCTGTCTATGACCACCAGAGGATTACTGACTAGGACTCTGGTAGTGGTCAGTCTTCTGCTGCTGAGCTTGAGATTGAACTGTTGCTGAACCTTTGCTAGAATCCCCATCCCACTTTCTTTTGTTGTCACTGGGTGTAGTGGGAGTAGCGGCTGAAGTGGTAGCACTGATGCGTTTGGGCAACTTGTTTTGTTCCACCGCCTGATCCGTGAGGCGATGAGCAAGACGCTGAATGTCTTGGATGTTGTCGAGGTTAGCCGATGTAACATGGCTCTGAATTTCTGAGGCTAGACCCTTGAGGTACAGTTCGATGCGCTTGATCGGAGGGTCTACCATGGTTGGACACAGAATGGCCAGTTCGTTCGACCGTTTCGTATAAGTTTCAATCTCTGACCCCGTCATTTTCAAATGGTAAAGCTCCACTTCCAACTTGTGGATGTCGTCACGCGTGCAGTATTCCCTTTTGATGAGTTCTTTAAAATCGTTCCATGGGGTGGGGTTAGCAGCTGCCAACCCTAGGATCTGTACTTGCGCGTTCCACCATGTTAGCGCGATTCCTTCCAACGTACCAGTGGCGTACTTGACCCTGCGAGCCTCAGGGCATTCACACATCTCGAACACTGACTCTAGCTTTTCAAACCAATGGAGTAGTCCGACTGCTCCTTCCGTGCCACTGAACGTGCTTGGACGACAGTCCATAAAGTTCTTGAATGTGCAGACAGGTTGCTGTGCGGGTTGACCTATTGTGTACGAATAGGACAAGTTTAAATACGAGAATTTGTTTAGGAGTGTAGGATCTAAAGACCCTAGTGTGTGCTATGACTACAGGATATACCTCCTGCTTGTGCGGCTGCAAGTGCCGCAGCAACTTGTTCGTTAATGAGAGCCGTCAACTGGGCTTGAGTCATGTTAATTCGTCCAGACATGATCTTCATAGTAAAAGTAGCGTAAGTGAGAATGGTTCGCGAGTAGTGCAATGACAGAAAAGTGTAAGCACATAGGTATTCTCAGGCATTAGTGTCATGTGTATCTATGCATACTACGAGCAAAGTTCTATGTAATTCTAGCAAACAGGTAATAAACATAACCATATTACCTAAGATGTCGAGTCTTGCACGTGGAGCGAAGCGTCGTTGTGGATCGTTGAGAGCACTGTTCTGGTTATAATCTGGTTTTAATAAAAACGTTTTCCCATATTAAAACCAAGTTCTCTATAACCAATGGCTCTGATACCAATCTGTCACACCACCAAAATCCACCCGCGGGGTACTACCGCTTGGAGGCGTGACATGACCAGGATCAAGCCATCAATCATATCAAACATAGCATTTAATAATAAAAGTAGATAATGTAATTCATCACGACATGATTGATGTTCAAAACCAAACTTTGTTTAAGTAGCGGAAGCATGTAAGTAAACCCAACATAAATAATAATGTATGAAATGTCATAAGTGTTTTATTGAGCATTCATGATCCATGCCCACAACGACCTGCTCCTCCTTATGCAAGCTCCATAAATACCTAAGGTCCTGCAAGGCATGCAGCAGAGAATCAACAACTAGTTGAGCGAGTTCACAGACAGAAAGTTCACTAACGTTTCATATATGCATTTAGTGGGGGCTTCCCATGTAAGCATGTACTAAAAGTGGGGGTTTCCCATGGTCATATGTATTTCTAGTGGGGGTTTCCCACGTTTATCTTTACTAATGGGGGCTTCCCATGTTTGTACTTACTAGACTATTTGCAACCATGTGTTCTTCTTAAACCGAGAACATGAATACGTACAAGGTCACGTAGGATTTACGTGAGTGCCCTTCCCCGAGGACAGTGGTACGTGTGGGGTTTACGTAGGATTTACGTAAGTGTCCTTCCGACCCGGAAGACAGTAGTAGGTATTAGTTTACGTAGGTTTTACGTAAGTGTCCTCCCGACCCGGGAGACAAAGGAAGATAGTAGTTTACGTAGGTTTTACGTAAGTGTCCTGACTATCCTGAGGACGATGGTCTATAGTCTAGCAATAGCGTAAGTACGAGTAATCATCCATTTCCAATTCCCAACCCGGGAATCCCATGCCTTGGCTGTGTGAACTCACCTTGGTTTGCTCGGCAGATACACAAAAGGTTCTTGAACTAAGGGTGGTCAACCACGTCCTAACAGGGTTACCACACAAGTCAGGTTTTGACTTCAAGTAATGCACGTATAGGTTTCACACAAGTTAACACGTTTCGAGCACGTATAGAACATGGCAGCATTTTAACAGTTATGTAACAACTTCAACTTGTACGATTTAAAATAAGCCCAAAAGAAATCGGCCCAACATGTTGTGCGACCCACAACATGTTGTGCGATCCAACCAAACCCGGCCCAACTATAATTAAGCCCAACATAAAGAAGTCCAAACATAACAATACTCGGCCCAATGCAAAAGCCTTGTGCGATCCGGTTGGGCTTGTGCGACTGGGTTTGAGCTTTGAGGCCCAACAGTACCCGACCCAAATAACAGACAACAAACAGCTTGTGCGATGCCATACTTCTTGTGCGATTGAGGCACCTTATGCGACTGGAGACCCCTTGTGCGATCAGGGTCTCTTGTGCGACCAGATCAGCTTGTGTGACTGATCTACTTGTGCGAGTGGACATCTTGTGCTACCAGGATGCCTTGTGCGACCAGTTGAACATTCCAAAAATCAAGCAATTCAGTTACAACAATTTATCAGTTTCCTTATTTACAACAATCAATCAACATAATATCCAATCATTCGGTTAACCTAATATCGATCAAACAGGGATTCCGAACATCAAATCTTATGAACCCTAATCTCGATTCAAAGCATAACAATAACTAACAACTCATTGATTTGGTCCGATTACATTCATTCAAATCTTAAATCATCACACAAAACAATCCGAAGCATATAGCATATCGACTGATTTATCAAGTATCGTCAATTACCCTTGATTTATATCATACAATCCGATTTGTGTGAACATTAACCATACATGTGAGCCGATTAACAAAACACTATCAATTAACATCATAATCAACCACCATAGCAATCAATATACAACTATAGCAATCATAATCTCATTCAACGAGAATTCACAAACAAACACTAACCGATTAGGATAAGATGAGAGCGATCCGAATCACAAGCTTCGAGAGAGAGAGGGGTGTTGTTGCCGTCAAGTTCTAGAGAGAAGGAAGAGAGCTAGGGTTTGTGTGTGTGGGTGTTTAGTAACAAATGAGGAGTATACACCCTCTCCATGTGTTATGCGACCTAAAGAAAGAGTGGGCCGAACCCTCAATGGGCTGCCCATTGATCCGAATACAAAGTGTAGCCCAAATGGGCTTGTGCGATCGAGCGGTGTTGTGCGTTTGGGTCGTTCCTATACATACATACATACATACAACACAACATATATTCACTTAACATTCAATAACGTAATATTCCATTAAATCATCCAATACACATAGTCACATAAAGTTTACGTTACATCAAGGTACAAAGATAGGTTCGAAATACGAGTTGTCACACTTTCAAATCCCGATAGCACCTGAAGACCAAGAAAAGACAACTTTCACATGCCCCTACAGAACTTTCGTCTATCGACGCAAGCCATTAGGTCTATGTAATGCACCTGCAACATTCCAACGTTGTATGGTAGCCATTTTCCATGACATGATAGAAAAGACAATGGAAGTCTTCATGGACGACTTTTCTATCTTTGGAGACTCATATGACCATGCCTCGATAACCTTGAACGAATGCTATCCCGATGTGAGGAAACTAACCTCGCCCTTAACTGGGAAAAATGCCATTTCATGGTAACAGAGGGAATAGTACTCGGTCATAAAATCTCAAGCAAAGGTATGGAAATTGATCGAGCAAAAATAGAAACTATTTCTCGATTACCTCCACCATCCTCCGTTAGAGCAATCAGAAGTTTCTTAGGGCATGCTGGATTTTATAGAAGGTTTATCAAGGACTTTTCAAAAATTTCAAGACCTCTAACAAAATTACTTGAAAAAGATGCACCTTTCATCTTTAACAAGGATTGCAATCAAGCATTTCTAACCCTCAAGGAAATGCTAGTCAATGCACCTATCATGATAGCGCCTGATTGGAAATTTCCCTTCGAAATCATGTGTGATGCAAGTGACTTTGCTGTTGGAGCAGTCTTGGGACAAAGAAAAGAAAAGCATTTCCACCCAATTTATTATGCTAGTAAAACGCTTAACGATGCATAAGAAAATTACACAACTACAGAAAAAGAGTTACTAGTTGTGGTATTTGCTTTTGATAAATTCTGTTCTTACCTTGTTCTTTCTAAAACTGTAGTCTATACAGATCATGCAGCTATCCGATACCTCTTCAAGAAACAAGACGCGAAACCCCGTTTGATCAAATGGATTCTACTCCTCCAAGAGTTCGACATTGAAATCAAAGACAAAAGAGGAGCAGAAAACACTGCTGCAGATCATCTTTCACACCTAGAAGACCCAACTTTGGAGGCAACAAGGGACGAGCAGATCAATGAAAAATGTCCCACAGAATCCTTGGAAATGATGGAGAGCAGACAAGAACCGTGGTATGCCGACTATGCTAATTATTTAGCTAGCGGTATAGTCACCAAAGGATGGCCGCATCATCAAAGAAAGAAATTCTTTGCTGATTAAAAGCATTACTTTTGGGAAGACCCTTATCTTTTCAAAATGTGTGCCGACCAACTCATCCGAAGGTGTGTCCATGGTAATGAAGCACGAAGAATTCTCCGTCATTGTCATGAAGGTCCATACGGAGGACATCATGGTGCCGCTAGTACTGCACGAAAGGTATTTGATTCAGGATTTTATTGGCAAACCATTTACAAAGATGCACAAGATCTTGTAAAGACATGTGATGCTTACCAAAGATCAGGTAATATTTCTTCCAAAAACGAAATGCCTCAAAACGGCATTCTCGTTTGTGAGATCTTTGCTGTGTGGGGACTCGATTTCATGGGACCCTTCCCACCGTCAAAAGGAAACAAATATATACTTGTGGCAGTCGATTACTTGTCTAAATGGGCAGAGGCCGAAGCTCTTCCAACAAACGATGGAAGAGTAGTGGTAAAATTTATGAAAAAAATTATTCTCTCGTTTTGGAACACCAAAAGCTTTGATAAGTGATAGGGGTACCCATTTTTGCAATCATCAACTCGAAAAAATCTTAACAAGGTATGGGGTCTATCACCGAGTCTCAACAGCATATCACCCTCAAACAAATGGACAAGCCGAAATGACTAACCGAGGTTTAAAACGAATACTTGAAAAAACGATAAGGTTAAATAAAAAGGAATGGGCTGATAAATTAGATGATGCTTTATGGGCTTTTCGAACTGCTTATAAAACCACTATAGGCACAACCCCATATAAGCTTGTCTATGGAAAAAGTTGTCACTTGCCAGTAGAAATAGCTCACAGGGCCTACTGGGCAATAAAAAGCATAAACTTAGACTTAGAAACTGCAGGTAAAAATCGATTCTGTCAAATAAATGAATTAGACAAATTAAGGAATTATGCATACTCTAACTCCGAAATTTATAAGGAAAGAATGAAAAATTTACACGATAAATATATTACGCCTAATGAATTTCGGGTAGGAGACCAAGTTCTGTTGTTTAATTCACGACTACGATTATTTCCTGGTAAACTAAAATCTAGGTGGTCAGGACCTTTTTCCGTCACCCATGTTTTTCCTCACGGTGCAGTAGAAATTAAAGCTCTAAATGGTATTCCAATTAAAGTCAATGGCCAACGGCTAAAACTCTACCGAGGATCCATTGAGGATGAAGAGGAGGAGATCTCGCTTCAAACGGTTAACGAATGAAAAGCACCCACATCATACCCGATATGTTACAAACAAACAAGCGAGTATACATCGAAACCGGTAAGTCTTTTAACCATGTCTTCGGAAAAATGGGCACTCACACGAGCACAAAAAAAAAATTCAAACTTTTGCTCGGCACGAGGCCGTGTCCGCCGGACATGGGGCCGTGTCGACGCAACTGTCGGGATAAAACCCTCATTTCATAACAGTTACCTCATTCCACACGCCTCGTTTTGCCGAAAACGCTCTGGTTCAAGGCGATTTTCCGCAGATTTATGTTACCTCCACGTTTAACAACATCAAGGTATGATTCTATCATCATTAGTAGTTAGATTAGTTACTTACATGTAGTTAAACATCAAAAAATTTGGGGAAAAATCTAGGGTTCTTCAAGTTCATCCGGATCAAACTCCAAATTTTTGATATAATCTATTAGTATTAGTTTAGATTAGTGTAATGGGGAGTAAGTACACTTGAATTTTTGATAGATTTGCCCGATTTCTCACTAAAACCTCAAACCCTTGTTTTTGAACCGAAAAAGATGAAATTGAAGGGGTAAACGGGTTGTTTTGGAAAAAACGGCACTTGGGGTTTCATTTTCGGGGGAAACCGCACCTACTTGGCCAAAAATTTTCAGATTTCCGGGACCGGGACGAAAAATGAAGTTTTTGGGTTACAGACGTCTGGACACGGGGTCGTGCCCGCTGAACACGGGGCCGTGTCCAGCTCACTGTTTGCAGTTTCTTTCAGAATCTCACTGTTTCGTGCTAACTTTTGGTGTATTCTTTCAGATGGCAAAGTTCACAAGGTTCAATGCAAGTGAGCTCGATGCTAGGGCAAGATACGAGTTACTTCAAACAAGGCCTGAGGAGTACCCCAGACGAGCATGCACGGACCTGTTAACCTTGGTAAACCAGCTGGACCGATTCAACAACATCGTTACGGGACCACTAGCAGTTGCATTAAACACTCGGCTTCGGTCGGTGCATCAATGCACCATGGAGTTCTATAGTACTTTTACCTTCACTTCAAGGTGTGACCCGTTCGACAATGAAGGGGTTGCATTTCGGTGTGGCGGGACGAGGTACTCGATCTCTACGGCACAGTTTGGAGCTATAGTGGGACTGTACGGGGAAGAGGAATCGGGAAATGAGGAAAATACCGGGGGATTACGAGATTTGGATGAAAATGAACGTCAAGCCGCATGGGCCCAAATCGGTGAAGGAATCTACAACCCTAGCAGCACCAAGAGTACCAAGCTGAGGGACCCACTATATCGCTACATTCACAGGCTCCTCGCCTACTCTCTTAACCAACGTCACGACAGTAGTGCCGTTGTAGGGTTGAAAGATTTGATTGTCCTTCACTGTATCCACAACCTGAAGCCTCTCGATGTTCCATATCTCCTGCTACGAAACATGCATCTCAACCGCCTTGCTCGTGCTCCAACACCTATCTTCTTTGGAGGATGGGTGTACCGCCTCTTCAAGCACTTCAAGCAAATCCCTAGGTCCTTCGAGAGAAGCCCATGGTCGGGACGAGTTGACTATCACATTTGCCGAGCCATGAACTTACTTTATGAGGCGGAAGATGGGTCAGTGAGCTTCAAAAGGACGCAAGGCTATGCATGGAACCCGCAGGAGACCCTAGTTCTTCACGCACCACCTCCTCACTACCAGTATCAACCCCATGGTGATCCGGGTCAATCCTCCTCACAAGGAGGCGGTTTTCCTAACTTTCAAAGGTTACATGATCTTTTGCAGGAAAACCTCATGTGTACCAGGAACACCTACAACCTTGCCAACAATACATACCACCGGGTCGGAGCTATCGAACGAAACATCAACGACATACAAGACGATATCGGAAACATCCGGGAGTATATGGCAGGTCAGGGGGATGGAGGTGATGACAGCGACGAGGACATGGACTAGGGGATTGAAGGAGCAGGAGCGGGTTGATGGTGAGCCCACAGGTTAAAGTCCCTTTATCTATCGAACAGTTTGTGGCCTGCGTGCCAAGTGTTGAACAATTTACTTTCCTTAACTACTTTTATTTTCCGCTTTATTTTTCTTTTACTTTATGCTTGGAACAATTAACTATGGTAATGTAGGATGTTTGTGTTGCTTGGTGTGGTATTTAGTGATGAAACAGGTTCAAACCGAGGCTTAGAGTGCTAAGCCTTAGCACTCATAAAGCCAGGATGGAAAAAACCGGAGGAAATAACCTATTTTTCAGGCTTACAGACTGTCCACACGGGGACGTGTCCAGCCGACACGCCCCCGTGCTCGCCTCCCAGACCTGCTGTTTGGTTACTTTCCTGCAGATTTTTGCCAGACACGGGGCCGTGTCTAGCCAACACGCCCCAGTGTCCACCTTCTGTAAGTTTTCATTACTGGTAGTTCACCACGGGGTTGTGTCCAGCGGACACGGGGCCGTGTCCAGGCTGCCAGTAACATAAATTTTTGCTTTTAAACACCATGTTACACATTCAATCAACCTAAAAATTTATTTTTGGGACACATTGAGGACAATGTGTAATTTAAGTGTGGGGGGGATGCTAAAACCTTGAAATGTTGCAAGTCCAAATAACAAGCCTTACACAAAACTCTATTGGAACCGCTAATCACCCCAAATTTTTTCCTTAAAAAAAAATTTACTTGTCTAAAGTTTAAGTTGGGAATTCTAAGATTAATAAGGTTATATTTTTGCAAGTTTACAACCGATAGCGTCGTGATAAAAAGAACTAACATAAGAAAATTATGAAACGGCATGACAAGCTTAGTTAAAATTCGATTATATATATTTGATCACATAGAAAAACCCATTCCCATAAAAAGTGAGTTTTGAGCCTTTATTGAGCATACAAATACACATCTTTAGACTAAATGCTCATTTTTCATTTCTTGTGTGAATAGCCGTTTGGTTCTTACGACTCTAGAACTTGCCACGACGATTCATTCCCGGTCCTTACCAACTTAAACCCAAGTAAGTAAATGATGGAGGCATTAGGACTAACCCTTTTCCTTTCAAAACCATTATTTTTATTTTTCTTTTCACCTACCAAAAAACTCCCCCTAGTTAACCCCTTTGAGCCTAAACCTTTCATTTCTTTACCCTAAAACCCTTTTACCCACCAAAACCCTTTTTATTTTTACCCTTTATTTTAGTAACAAGCTCGGTTTTCATGTGACTGGAAAAAAAAATGATGAAGTTAGAAATAAACAAACAAAGCTCTTAAAACAAAAGCTTGTTTGAAGAAATACTTCATTAAGAATAAAAAGTCACTAAAATAGAATGTTTACGAAAACCGACGCTTTTTACGATTTTCGCCCTTTTCTACTAACCACTAACCCAACTACCCACCTTTAGCCCAAGCCTTTACCCAAAAAGTCCTCTTGATATTTACAAAGGTAACAAGTTAAAAAGGAGGAGGATTGATTGCTTGGCAAGCCTATGGTAGGGATAAGTTCCACGCCGCTCTCGAGTGATTCACTAAAAATACACCTTCGGCCGAGTGTGAGTGATTTCTCCCGTAAGGTATGTGAACTTGTATATAAATGGAATTTTAAAAAGGCATGCTATACCCAAATAAGTAATTTATCCTATGAAACGTTCTAAATAAATCATAACGAATAGGATTGTAAATAAATAAAAATAAAACCAAAAAGATCTTGGATTCCCGACACTCTATGACAAGCCAAAACCTTCTCTTCTACCCATTCCATTTGGGAGTGTAAGCCACGTATTAAAGAGTTTTGCTTGAGGACAAGCAAAAATTCAAGTGTGGGGGTATTTGATGTGTGTAAAATGCAACATATAAATTACATCAAATGAGGCATAAAACTAACCCTTTTTAAGTATTAATGTTGGAAAAAGAGTGTTTTTGTCTTCCTTTTGTATTTTCAGGATTAAATGAGCTCAAATTCACAAAAGAAGCAAAAAGACAGCTAAATCTAACATAAATACAAGAAAAGGAACATAAGTGAATTGCCCGACCACTCAACAACATCCTCCCAAGCAAAATAGAGAAGGCAGAAGACTGAACACGCTCCGTGCTCAGCCAGCACGGGGCCGTGCCCAAGAAGCAGCAGAAAAGACAAACCTATAGAAGCTTCTATTGCCCACCACGGGGTCGTGCCCAGTGAACACGGGGGCGTGGCGAAAGTACAGCAGGCGCATTAATTGTAATTGCGAATTACAATTAATGAAGAGAGAGAGTGTCGGACAGGCACGGGGCCGTGTCCAGCGGACACGGGGCCGTGCCCAGCCTTCTGTTCAGCCTATAAATAGGAGTGCTTGGTTTCATTGCAACTCATCCCTTGGCACACCACCTCTCTCACACTTCATCCACCACCCACCACCATCACAACACCATCATCCACCACCATCATCCATTGTCCATCATAGAGTGTGTGAGTCGTCTCGGGATCCAAGATTGATCGTAAGAGTTCTTGACAATCAAGGCCATGTTTGCTTAAGTCTCTTACATCACTTGGTGAAGACAAGTGTTTAGTATAATACTTTTTATTTTTAATCTTTTGCAATTTTTATTTGGTTTTGTATTAATGACTTTAATAACTAGTTGCTTATGTTGAAGGTGATCTTTCCTTATCGTTTGTCCGTGGTGTCTTGGCATTATTTTACTGTCTATATAAAATAAAAGATTTTCACCATTCATATCTCCACGGTCTATATGGAGGTATGTTGGCTACCTGGTCGGGGGTTAAGGGAACGGTTTGGTAAGGGTCTTGCCCTTGTTCAGCGTTTAGAGGTCCTGCAAGGGACCTGGGTCAAATTTAGTAGGATCTCCTTCAATGCCCATAGGTATTGGATGGCGGGGATCCAAACTCTTTGACCCCTCATAAGTTAACTACTATTAATACTATAACCCGGCTATTTAGGACTGTATCCCTGCTGACTCAGACTACTTAGTCGAGGGTAACGTCACCTCCAAAAGAGGGGCCTACCATAATTTGCATTAATAACTTAATTAATTATCTTTCAATAATCCGACCCTTTAGGATTGTATCCTTGCTGACTCAAACTACTGGGTTGAGGGTAACGTCGCCTTCAAAAGAGGGGCCTACTACAATAACTAAGATAATCTATTAAACAAGTGCAAAAGTGCGAAAATAATCAAAGGTTATACTAATACACGAGTCGGATCCAAGTGATTCATCTTGTCTATCTGTTTTTATTTTTATTTTATTTTCAGAATTTAGTTAGTTTTTATTTTCTTAGTTTAAAAATCTTTTCTAACATTTTGATTTGGTTAGACGTTGAGGATAAACCAGTACTAAAAGCTCTTGTGTCCTTGGACGACCTCGGTATCTTACCAACACTATACTACGTCAACGATGGGTGCACTTGCCCATATGTAGGGGTGCAAACGAGCCGAGCGGCTCGCGAGCTACTCGAGATCGGCTCGAGAAAAAGCTCGAAACGAGCTGAGCCTTATCGAGCCCGAGCCGAGCTTGAGCCTCAAAACAAAGCTCGTTTGTTTATCGAGCCCGAGCTCGAGCCTCACATGTGAAGCTCGTTAGGCTCATCGAGCCTTATCGAGCCTTAGTGTAAACGAGCCGAGTCGAGCAGAGCTTATTTAAACTTGTTTACAAACCGACCTTTAACCTAAAAATAAGCTTATTTAGTAAACGAGCCCGAGCCCGAGCTTTACTTATCGAGCTCGCAAGCCTAAAAAGTCTATTATTTATATTATTTTTATTTAATATACTAATTAATAGATAATAAACGAGCTGAGCCCGAGCCGAGCTCGAGCTTGATAAAATACAAACGAGCCGAGCTCGAGCTTTGAAAACAAAGCTCAAATCGAGCCGAGCTCGAGCCCGAGCTCTCATAAGTTAATCGAGCTCGAGCTCGAGCCTGGCCGAGCTCGGGCTCGGCTCGGCTCGTTTGCACCCCTACCCATATGTGTGTTTAGTGTTAGTAAATATCGTGTTTTATAAATTTAAAACTTGGCTAAAAGTGTAAAAAGGGCTTTAAATATACATCTAAAATATATTACACTACACACGCATCAAGTAATTTGCAAGCACTTACCATCACCTACGACAACCTCATTGTTCCCATCATAAGGAGCATGTAGCAATAAGTTTTGCAAATCATTTGTCACATGGTCTGATGCTCCACTATCAAATAACCAGTTCACTGAAGGAGTATCTTGAATCCCCATCATATTAACCTGTGGACTATTCTGTGCATTTCTATTGTATCGTGGAACAGTAACAGTGGGATTCATCCTTTTAAAAACAAAACAGTTTGCAAGAGAATGACCTTTGTTGTGACACCATTGGCATTTACCAAGATAGGGGCGTGCACCGGTTTGACCTGTAGGTGTTGGTAACAGCCTTGCATTACGATTTCCTAAGGTTGGATTGAAGTTCCTTTGTGGTGATTTTCCATAGTTTCTACCAGTGGGTCTGTTTTGAGCCACAAAGGCGGTTGCAGGTTGATGTATTTTGGTGGCAGCCATTAGTTAAGATAAAGAGAGCTCATGATTTATTAATTTTTCATGAAGCTCATTAAAAAGAATAGGAGAATCTCGGGCGTGGACCGCATCAAAAATAGGCTTATACAAGGTTTGATCCAAACCTCAAGTATAGCGTCAGTGATGTCCTCATCATCCATCTTCTTACCAAGAAATCCTAGCTCATCCACAATGTTTTTTTTTATCTCCTGCATATAGTCAGTGATGCTTTGGTCTTGCTTCTTTGTAGTCTGCTTAAGTCGGTGCTGCAGTTGTTTTATATGGCCTCTGGATGGCGAAGCATATGTTTTGGAGAGAATCATCCATGCTTCAAGTGATGAAGATGCATTAGTAATCAACGGTAGGATAGGTGGGGAGAGACTGTTAGAGTAAATTATTTATTTATTTATTAAATAATTTATGGTGCCCTTATGATCATTTATCTAATAACCAGATCAATATTTACCTTAATATCCCTATAAAATTAACTGGGCTTTATTTGATGGACATAAAGGCCCGTACTAGTTAATTAGGGGTTCCCCTTGGGTGAAGCCTATAAACACAGGTTATTGGGAACCCTAAAGACACACCATAAAGTTTACGGTCCCCCTCACTATAATCTGTTATCATCCCTCTCCATCCTAACTGCTCACCCTAAACGGGAACCGATCAAGATGGCTTCTTCTTCATGTCTAACCGCTACTTGATTGTCAGGTATGTCAAGATCCCTAAAGTGTTTTTCCATTAGATATTGAAAGAACTGATTAACATGTGGTATCAGAGCGATGTTACTCAGTTCTTAAATTCCCTTATGATCTGGAATTGAAATCGAAAAAAAAAAACTAAGTTTTATTAAACCTGATTAAATCCGTTTTTTTATGGTTACGGTTTCTGGATTAATGGATAAACATATTTATATATAAGTTTCGAAATCATTAAATTTACAATCAATTCGAAATCATTAACTTATTGAAACAATAAAAAAAATTGTTTCCTACTCGTGATGATTACTTGAGGAAGATATGTTGTAATCGCTTGCCTCCTCTGTATATTCATTCCAGTATTTATAACAATATACAAACTCCTATTCTAGGCAATGAGATAATTACATAAGGTAATGAGATAATTACGTAAATACATATCCTAACTTATAGGCTAAGATACCCCCGCAGTCGAAGCGGGAGGTTGACGAATGCTGAGACTGGATCTAAATTCTTCGAATAAAGCGCGAGGGAGACCTTTGGTGAAGATGTCTGCTATCTGATGGCGAGATGAGACATGATGAACACGAATTAAACCACGTTGAACCTGTTCTCGAACAAAGTGAATGTCCAATTCAATGTGTTTCGTTCGTTGGTGTTGAACAGGGTTGCCGGATAAATAAACGGCACTGACGTTGTCACAATAGACGAGCGTGGCTTTGTTAGGCGGGTGGCGAAGCTCAAGAAGCAGGTTGCGGAGCCAGCAAATCTCTGAGACGACATTAGCAACCCCTCGATACTCGGCCTCAGCACTGGACCGAGAGACAGTTGGTTGACGTTTGGACGACCAAGATAGGAGAGTGGGTCCAAAGTAAACACAGTAACCGGATGTGGATCGACGGGTGATGTGCGTGTAGTGTAATATATTTTTAGATATATTTTTAAGCCCTTTTTACACTTTTAGCCAAGTTTTAAATTTATAAAACACGATATTTACTAACACTAAACACACATATGGGCAAGTGCACCCATCGTGGACGTAGTATAGTGTTGGTAAGATACCGAGGTCGTCCAAGGACACAAGAGCTTTTAATACCGGTTTATCCTCAACGTCTAATCAAATCAAAAAGTTAGAAAAATGTTTTAAACTAAGAAAAATAAAAACTAACTAAATGCTGAAAAATAAAATAAAATAAAAACAGATAGACAAGATGAATCACTTGGATCCGACACGTGTATTAGTATAACCTTTGATTATTTTCGCACTTTTGCACTTGTTTAAGAGATTATCTTAGTTATTGTAGTAGGCCCCTTTTTCGGAGGTGACGTTACCCTCAACCCAGTAGTTTGAGTCAGCAAGGATACAATCCTAAAGGGTTGGATTATTGAAAGATAATGAATTAAGTTATTAATGCAAATTATGGTAGGCCCCGCTTTTGGCGGTGACGTTACCCTCGGCTAAGTAGTCTGAGTCAGCAGGGATACAGTCCTAAATAGCCGGGTTATAGTATTAATAGTAGTTAGCTTATGAGGGGGTCAAAGAGTTTGGATCCCCGCCATCCAATACCTATGGGAATTGAAGGAGATCCTACTAAAATTGACCCAGGTCCCAAGCAGGACCTCTAAACGCTGAACAAGGGCAAGACCTTTACCAAACCGTTCCCTTAACCCCCGACCAGGTAGCCAACATACCTCCATATAGACCGTGGAGATATGAATGGTGAAAATCTTTTATTTTATATAGACAGTAAAATAATGCCAAGACACCACGGACAAACGATAAGGAAAGATCACCTTCAACATAAGTAACTAGTTATTAAAGTCATTAATACAAAACCAAATAAAAAGTGCAAAAGATTAAAAATAAAAAGTATTATACTAAACACTTGTCTTCACCAAGTGATGTAAGAGACTTAGGCAAACATGGCCTTGATTGTCAAGAACTCTTACGATCAATCTTGGATCCCGAGACGACTCACACACTCTATGATGGACAATGGATGATGGTGGTGGATGATGGTGTTATGGTGGTGGTGGGTGGTGGATGAAGTGTGAGAGAGGTGGTGTGCCAAGGGATGAGAGAGAATGAAGCCAAGCTCCTCTATTTATAGGCTGAACAGAACGCTGGACACGGCCCCGTGTTCGCTGAACACGGCCCCGTGCCCGTCTGACACTCTCTCTCTTCATTAATTGTAATTGCGAATTACAATTAATGCGCCTGCTGTACTTTCAACACGCCCCCGTGTCCGCTGGGCACGGCCCCGTGGTGAGCAATGGAAGCTTCTACTGGTTTGTCTTTTCTGCTGCTTCCTGGGCACGCCCCCGTGTTCACTGGACACGGGGCGTGTTCAGGCTCTGTTTCTCTTCTCTTTGTCTTGGGAGGTGCCGTTGAGGGTCCGGGCAGTTCACTTTTGTTCCTTTTCTTGTAATTATGATAGAATTAGGGGTCTTTTTGCTTCTTTTGTGATTTTGAGCTCATTTCATCCTGAAAATACAAAAGGAAGACAAAAACACTCTTTTTCCAACATTAGTACTTAAAAAGGGTTAGTTTTATGCCTTAATTGATGTGTTTTACATGTTGCATTTTACACACATCAAATACCCCCACACTTGAACTTTTGCTTGTCCTCAAGCAAAACTCTTTTAATGTGGCTTACACTCCCAAATGGAATAGGTAGAAGAGAAGTTTTTTAACTTGTCCTAGAGTGTCGGGAATCCAAGGTTTGTATAGGTTTTATTTTTATTTTATTTACAATCTTATTCGTCATGGTTTATTTTGAACTTTTCATAAGATAAACTACTTAATTTGGCATAGCATGCCTTATTAAAATTCCATTTATATACAAGTTCACATACCTCACGGGAGATCACTCAATCACTCGGCCGAAGGTGTATATTTAAGTGAATCGCTCGAGAGCGGCACGGATTTACGTTTTCCATATGCTTGCCAAGCGATCAATCCTCCTCCTTTTTAACTTTTACCTTTGTAAATATCAAGAGGTCTTTTTGGGGTGAAGGCTTGGGTTTAAAGGTGGGTGGTTGGTTAGTGGTTAGTAAAAAGGGCGAAAATTGTAACAAGTGTCGGTTTTTCGTGAAATACCTTATTTTTGGTGACATTTATTTTCGAAGTATTTCTCAAACAAGCTTTTTGTAGCTGTTTGTTTTTGACTTCATCATTTTTTTTTTTTTTTTTTTTTTTTTTTTTTTTGATCACGTAAAGGTATGTTTATGAAAAACCGAGTTTGTTACTAAAATAAAGGTGAAAAAATGAAAAAGGTTTTTTGTGGGTAGAAAATTGTTTTGGGGGTAATGAAATGAAAGGTTTAGGCTCAAAGGGGTTTTCTAGGGGGATTTTTGGGTAGGTAAAAAAAATGAAAAATAATGGTTTTGAAAGAAAAATAGTTAGTCCTAATGCCTCCATCATTTACTTACTTGGGTTTAAGTTGGTAAGGACCGGGAATGTATCGTCGTGGCAAGTTCTAGATTTGTAAAGACCGAGCGGCTATTCACACAAGAAACGAAAAATGAGCATTTAATCTAAATATGTGTATTTTTATGCTCAATAAAGGCTCAAAACTCACTTTTTGTGGGAATGGGTTTTTAATGTGACCAAGCATATATAATCGAATTTTAGCTAGACTTGTTATACCGTTTCATAATTTTCTTATGTTAGTTCTTTTTATCACGACGCTATCGGTTGTAAGTTTGTAAAAATATAACCCTTTTTTAACTTGTTATTCCCAACTTAAACTAAGACAAGTAAAAAAAAAAAAAAAATAAAATAAAAAAAAGTTTTTGAAAAAATTTGGGGTGTTTAGCGGTTCCAATAGAGTTTTGTGTAAGGCTTGTTTTAGGATTTTGCAAAATTACAAGGTTTTAGCATCCCCCCCACACTTAAATTACACATTGTCCTCAATGTGTCCAAAAATAGAGTTTTTGGTTGATTAGAATATGTAAAAGTGTGTTTAAAAACAAAGATTTGTGTTACTGGCACTCTGGACACGGCCCCGTGTTGACCGGGCACGGCCCCGTGGTCAAGTGCCAGTAACAAAAATTATAGAATTGAAACAGAAGCCTGGACACGGGGGCGTGTTCGCTGAACACGGCCCGTGTCCAGTTACCTGAACTGGGAGATTTCCTGCAGGGGGCTCAGCACGGGGCCGTGTTGGTTGGGCACGGCCCGTGTGGAGCCTTCTGTTTTGGAGATTTTTGTCGGTTTGTTCTGTTCTTCTGCATGGTTCCATTTTCTCTCGTTCCCTTTTTCATCCATTACCACCATGAGTGTGTTTTATTCTGCAAAAACTAAAAGATTAAACTTAAACTAAGGATAGGTCCGCGGAATGCCTCCGTGGTGCGCCACGTTTATAAGGGTCCTTGGCTAGACCCAATTCCTGGTCACACGTCATTTGATTGGGGTGCCTTGCCTCCCAAGTTACACCGTCGGAGAGCGGCATCCAAGCTTGAGTCGATAACCTTCATGTAGTGGACCGGGTCGTCATCCTCTATTCTTTTCCCAACTCCGAACTTTACCTCATCGTCCCCGTATCTCAACGTTAGTGTCCCTTCATTCATGTCCACTACTGCTTGTGCGGTGGCAAGGAAAGGCCTCCCTAGAATAAGAGGGACCTCGTTGTCTTCCTCCATGTCGAGTATGACAAAGTCAACAGGATAAACAAACCTGCTTACCCTTACCAAGACATTCTCGATGACACCTTGCGGGAACTTGACCGATCGATCCGAGAGTTGTATGCTTATTTTTGTGGGGCTTGTGGTTCCCAAGCCAAGCCTTTTAAACATTGAAGAGGGCATGAGGTTAATGCTTGCCCCTAAGTCGGCCAAGGCATTGCGAACGGGAGATTCCCCTATTGAGCACGGGATCGTGAAGCTTCCGGGATCGATCTTCTTTTGGGGTAGTTTATTGAGTACGAGGGCAGAGCATTCTTCGCCTAAATTAACTAATTGCAAATTTTCAATTTTCTTTTTATGTGTAAGGAAGTCCCTCATAAATTTAGAGTATTTGGGCATTTGGGTTAGGACTTCGATAAAAGGAATATTGACATGCAATTGTTTTAGCAAACTTTCGAACTTTGCGAATTGCTCGTTGGTTTTTTGACGAATTAACCTACCGGGGTACGGAACTCGAGGAGCCTTGGTAGGCTCTGTTGATGGTGGAGGGTCCTTCTCCTGCAGATGTGTTGGCGTTGATTCTTCCGCGGTTGGAGGTACTTCTGCAGGCCCTACGGTTCGGTTTCGTAGCGTGATGAGGTGAACTTGTGCCTTCGGGTTGGTTTCGGTATTGCTAGGTAACGCGCCTTGTGGTCTCTCGGAAAAATTTTGAGCTAGTTGATTTATTTGTTTTTCTATATTTTGAATGCTAGCTTGTTGATTCCTAAAGTTTGATTCTAATTGTAGGAATCTTTCCGAATTTTTCTTGTCAGTGTCAGAGACGAGGCGAGATATAGTATCTTCGAGCCTTTCTCTCCCACTTTGTTGTTGAGTGAAATTTTGTGACTCATTTCTTGGTTGCTGAAAGTTTGTTCGTTGTGGTTGTTGGTTACTACTATTGCCGGGCTCCCTCCAACCAAGGTTTGGGTGGTTTCGCCATCCTTGGTTGTAGGTCCCCGTTGGAGGACCCGACGGCCTAGGTCTATTATCAATGTAGTTTACCATTTCTTGTTGATCGTCCGTTTCTTTCATGCAACTCCAATTTTCATGTGACCCACCACACCCCTCACAAGCCATGACCGAGACTGTTTTTGTCATTTCTAATTTTTTTATTTTTGAAGAAAGGGCCTCGATTTGGGCTTGTAAAGAGGTGTTTTCGTCCACCTTATGGGCGCCCGGGGCAATAGTTTTATTTCCCCGGGGGGTGTGCCACTGAAAATTGGTTTGAGCAATTTCCTCAATCTGATTATATATTTCGTGTGGGCGTCGATTACCTAAAAGTCCCCCGGAGCTAGAATCAAGTGTCTGTCTAGTATGTGGCAACAATCCATTGTAGAAAGTGGATACTTGTTGCCATATCGCGAGACCGTGATGGGGACACTTGCGTAGTAGCTCCTTGAATCTTTCCCAAGTTTCATATAAGGATTCCCCGTCCTCTTGCGAGTATGTGTTAATTTCAGCCATTAATTTAGCAGTTTTAGAAGGAGGGAAATACTTATATAGAAATTTTTGGGCTAGTTCATCCCAGGTGTTTACCGATCCAGCTGGGAGGGTGTTGAGCCAAGCTTTCGCTCGGTCTTTTAGTGAGAATGGAAACATACGAAGGCGGATGGCGTCGTTTGATGCTCCATTGATCCGAAATGTATCACATATTTCTAAGAAATTAGTTATATGTAGATGGGGATCCTCGTCCGCGAGCCCGTGAAAGGTTGCGGAGTTTTGGAGCATTTGTATCAAGTGCGGTCGAAGTTCGAAGTTATTAGCTTCGACATTCGGGGCATTGATAGCGGCGCCGAGATTACCTACGGTGGGCCGTAAGTAATCCATGAGGGTACGTTGGTCCGCCATTGGGGGTGAGTCACCCGAAACCTTCTCTTGATTTTTGGCTTTTAACCTTTTTCTGAGAAAGCGTTCGGGTTCTTCTAATGGTTCCTTTATGTCTTTATTGGAACTGGAGCTCATACACTACGTGAGGTTGGCGTCGGGTTCCAAGTCCTGCAATAAAAACAGAAAAGAACGTTGGTCAGAAGGTTCACCACGGCCCCGTGTCCAGCGAACACGGCCCCGTGGTCGGAGTTACAGTGGTTGTTTTTCAGATCCCAGTTACTGGAAGTTGGACACGGCCCCGTGTTGCACCGACACGGCCCCGTGGTCAGCCTTCTGTTAACTTGAAAAACAAAAACTGCCAGTAATGTTGCTGAGCACGGCCCGTGTCCGACCAGGCACGGCCCCGTGCTGAGCTCTGCAGAAGCTGAAAAATCTAAAAAAAAATCCTAAAAAATTAAAGAAAAATAAAAAGATGATTAGGCCGTTGATTCCTAACTTTCTTAAAATCCTTGTGTCCCCGGCAGCGGCGCCAAAAACTTGATGTGCGTGTAGTGTAATATATTTTTAGATATATTTTTAAGCCCTTTTTACACTTTTAGCCAAGTTTTAAATTTATAAAACACGATATTTACTAACACTAAACACACATATGGGCAAGTGCACCCATCGTGGACGTAGTATAGTGTTGGTAAGATACCGAGGTCGTCCAAGGACACAAGAGCTTTTAATACCGGTTTATCCTCAACGTCTAATCAAATCAAAAAGTTAGAAAAATGTTTTAAACTAAGAAAAATAAAAACTAACTAAATGCTGAAAAATAAAATAAAATAAAAACAGATAGACAAGATGAATCACTTGGATCCGACACGTGTATTAGTATAACCTTTGATTATTTTCGCACTTTTGCACTTGTTTAAGAGATTATCTTAGTTATTGTAGTAGGCCCCTTTTTCGGAGGTGACGTTACCCTCAACCCAGTAGTTTGAGTCAGCAAGGATACAATCCTAAAGGGTTGGATTATTGAAAGATAATGAATTAAGTTATTAATGCAAATTATGGTAGGCCCCGCTTTTGGCGGTGACGTTACCCTCGGCTAAGTAGTCTGAGTCAGCAGGGATACAGTCCTAAATAGCCGGGTTATAGTATTAATAGTAGTTAGCTTATGAGGGGGTCAAAGAGTTTGGATCCCCGCCATCCAATACCTATGGGAATTGAAGGAGATCCTACTAAAATTGACCCAGGTCCCAAGCAGGACCTCTAAACGCTGAACAAGGGCAAGACCTTTACCAAACCGTTCCCTTAACCCCCGACCAGGTAGCCAACATACCTCCATATAGACCGTGGAGATATGAATGGTGAAAATCTTTTATTTTATATAGACAGTAAAATAATGCCAAGACACCACGGACAAACGATAAGGAAAGATCACCTTCAACATAAGTAACTAGTTATTAAAGTCATTAATACAAAACCAAATAAAAAGTGCAAAAGATTAAAAATAAAAAGTATTATACTAAACACTTGTCTTCACCAAGTGATGTAAGAGACTTAGGCAAACATGGCCTTGATTGTCAAGAACTCTTACGATCAATCTTGGATCCCGAGACGACTCACACACTCTATGATGGACAATGGATGATGGTGGTGGATGATGGTGTTATGGTGGTGGTGGGTGGTGGATGAAGTGTGAGAGAGGTGGTGTGCCAAGGGATGAGAGAGAATGAAGCCAAGCTCCTCTATTTATAGGCTGAACAGAACGCTGGACACGGCCCCGTGTTCGCTGAACACGGCCCCGTGCCCGTCTGACACTCTCTCTCTTCATTAATTGTAATTGCGAATTACAATTAATGCGCCTGCTGTACTTTCAACACGCCCCCGTGTCCGCTGGGCACGGCCCCGTGGTGAGCAATGGAAGCTTCTACTGGTTTGTCTTTTCTGCTGCTTCCTGGGCACGCCCCCGTGTTCACTGGACACGGGGCGTGTTCAGGCTCTGTTTCTCTTCTCTTTGTCTTGGGAGGTGCCGTTGAGGGTCCGGGCAGTTCACTTTTGTTCCTTTTCTTGTAATTATGATAGAATTAGGGGTCTTTTTGCTTCTTTTGTGATTTTGAGCTCATTTCATCCTGAAAATACAAAAGGAAGACAAAAACACTCTTTTTCCAACATTAGTACTTAAAAAGGGTTAGTTTTATGCCTTAATTGATGTGTTTTACATGTTGCATTTTACACACATCAACGGGTGTCAGGGCAGCCAGCCCAATCTGCGTCAGTGAAGGCAGTCAGAGCGACAGAGGGAGAAGACTCAAGAGTAAGGCCATATGAAGCTGTGCCTTGTAAATATCGGATTATTCTCTTAAGAGCCTGCCAGTGAGAGTTCAATGGTGCATGCATGTGCATGCAAATCTGTTGAACTGCATAGCTTAGGTCAGGTCTGGTGAAGGTGGTATACTGAAGAGCCCCAGCCAAGCTACGATACAGAGAGGGATCTTCAAACGCGGTTCCCGAGGTGGAAGAAAGTTTCGGCTGAGTGTCAACCGGTGTGTCCACTGGTTTGCATGATCGCATACCCGCACGATTAATAATATCATGAGCATAAGCCTGTTGGGAGAGAAACATAGAGTTGTTGTGTCGAGTAACAAAAATTCCCAAAAAATAGCTCAAGGGCCCGAGATCTTTCATGGCGAATTCACTTGCCAGACTAGCCATGAGGTGTTGACGAAGTGTATCTGAAGAAGTGACAAGAAGGATGTCATCAACATATAGAAGAAGGTAGGCAGTATGCTCTTGATGGTGAAGTATGAAGAGAGAATTGTCACTTTTGCTTTGAATAAACCCCATGTGAAGAACATGATCGGTGAATCATTGGTACCATGCTCTAGGAGCCTGTTTGAGACCGTATAAAGACTTTTTGAGCCGACAAACGTGGTTAGGAAATTGTTTGTTGCGGAATCCCATAGGCTGATACATGTATACGGTTTCATTGAGAGTGCCGTGCAAGAAGGCGTTGGTGACATCGAGCTGGTGAACCGGCCATGCCTTGGTGAGAGCAATGGTGAGAACCGTACGGATGGTGGCTGGTTTTACTACAGGGCTAAACGTCTCGCCACAATCGATCCCGACCTGTTGTAACCTGCCATCACAAATTAACCGAGCCTTGTAACGTCCCAAAGAACCGTCAGAATTAAATTTGTGTTTAAATAACCACATACTGCGGATAACATTCATCTGCGGGTGTCTAGGAACAAGTTCCCAAGTCTCATTTTCAATAAGAGCATTATATTCAGTCTGCATGGCGTTATACCATTCCGGTGAGGACAAGGCATGGGTTGGGTTTTTGGGAATGGGAGTAATGGTGGTGGTGTGAAGGTCAAAGTGAACTTTGGGTTTATGAATTCCGTCCATGGCTCGGGTTCGCATGGATCGGGTTTGTTGGCTGGGTTGCGGGGTGGGTGAATTTGGTGAAGTGGTTTGTGGGTTAGTGGTAGGGGCCGCGATAGAAGAGGGAGGGTAAGGGCCGTGAGAAAATGGTTGATTAAGGGATTGGGTTGAGTGAGAAATGGGCTGTTGTGGTGATGGAAGTATAAAAGAGTGAGGTGGGCTTTGAGGAGGTGGGCTAGTGGGAGAGGTGGAATGAGCTGTTGGGCTTGAAGGAGTCATAGGTAATGGGTCGGTCGAAGAGGAAACAGTTGGGGGGAGTATTTGGTGGGTGGGTATTGGTGGCGATTGAGGGAGAGATGTGGGACCAGACGGTTGGATGTAGGGGGGCAGAGAGGAAGTCATATTTTGGGGGTGAGGAGTGGATGTGATGAAAGGGGAAAATGGTCTCGTCAAACATAACGTGACGAGATACGATGATTTGATTGGTGTGTAGGTCATAGCACTTATACCCCCGGTGTTGTAGAGGGTAGCCGAGGAAAACACAGGGGTGGGACCGGGGTGCAAGTTTGTGAGTGGTGGTTGATGGAATGAGGGGATAACAAAGAGAGCCGAACACCCGTAGGTGTTCGTATGAAGGAGTGCGATGGTATAAAATTTCCGTAGGGGTATGGTTTTTAAGAATTTTGGCGGGTATTATATTGTGAAGGTATGTGGCCATGTCAAGGGCGTGGTGCCAAAAAGATGGGGGAAGTTGGGCGTGGGTAAGTAAGGTGCGGATGATATTGTTGATAGAACGGATTTTGCGTTCCGCCTTACCATTTTGAGACGATGTGTGCGGACAAGAGAGACGAAACAACATGCCATTTTGTGTACAATATTGTTTGAAATTGTGGTTGATGTATTCGGTACCGTTGTCACACTGAAATGTTTTGATTGGGCGTTCAAATTGAGTTTTAATTTGAGTTGCAAAGGTAGTGAATATGGAGTAAACTTGGGACTTGTTTGAAATTGGGTAGGTCCACAAAAAATTTGTATAATCATCAAGGAATAATATATAATATCTGTGACCGCTAGTGCTTAACACCGGCGATGTCCAGAGATCGCTATGGATAATATCAAAGGGTGAAACCGTGTGTGACGTAGATTGTGTAAAAGGTAAACGAACACTTTTTCCCAAAACACAAGAATGACATAATGTTTTATTACTGAGTTTATCAAAAGAAATTAAACTAGAATTGTTCAACGAATGTAAAGGACTAGATCCCGGATGGCCTAGGCGCTGGTGCCATAGGCGTTGAGTAAGGGCGGCAAAAGTACTTGGTGTGGTCCGTTGTGAGGCTGGAGGTGGCAGGAGTGGGTACAAGTCACCGCTGCTGTTGCACCGGAGGATAGGGATCCGGGTCTTGAGATCCTTCACAAGAAAACCAAACGGGTCAAATTCTATAGACAGAGAGTTGTCGGTGCATAGCCGACGAACGGATATAAGGTTTTTAATGAGTTTAGGTGAATAGAGGACATTATTCAGTTTAAAAGGCGGGTAGGGCGGTGGTAAGGTTAGGTTGCCTTGTCCTGTGACCGGGATGGTACTTCCGTCACCGACAATAATAAATTGATTTGTGCTCTTATTTAAATGAGAATGAGATGTACCTGACGGTTGTAGATAATGTCCCGTAGCACCGGTGTCCATCATAGAGTTCCAATCGGGCGGGTTTAAGCTCATCGTGTACATAGCCTGTGCGATATCAGTAGGAGTGTAGGCTGCGTTGGCTGAGTTGGGGCGTGGACCGAGAATCCCCTAACCCGTGTTGTTGTTGGGAGTTGGCTGTGGGACGGTTGGATAGGGGCAGGGTGCCGAGGCCCAGTTTGGCCACTGTGGTGTTTGGTGTGGTGTATTGGGCCAAGTAGTAGGGCCATATGGCCAAGTGAAAGGGGCCGAGAACTGTTGGCCCGATGATGTGGGATTGCGATTTCGGTTCCAAGAAGAGCGTCCACGACCGCGACCGCGACCACGTCCGGTTCCGCCACCACGGTTGTTGGCGTTGAAATTGTCGGATCGATAATCAGTAGAAGGATTAGAGTTGTTGGAAGAGCGAGGGTTGGTGGTAGCGGGTTGAGTGGTCGTGTGTAGGGCCGAACCGGCGGTTATGGCAGAGTTTGTGGCTTGATGATGTTTGCGGGTCTCGTTCATACAGAGCTGTGAGCGTACTTTATTAAAAGTTGGCAAGGGTTTGGTGTTGCCTAGGACAGTGGCAACACTTTCATAAGCATCGGTAAGGCCGGCTAGTGCTTGCAACACGAGTGACTGATCATCGACAGAAGCTTCAACATTATTCAGTTGATCAGCAAGAACTTTAAGTTCTTGACAATATGCAGCCATGTTAGAAAAACTTTCGAGACGAGTAGAGTTAAACTTCTGCTTCAGATAGAGTGCGCGAATAGCTTTGTTGTCTTGAAACAAGGTTTCCAGGGTAGTCCACGCATCATAGGCAGTGGAGCCCTTTTAATTATGGTTTGAACAAGATCCGGGGAGATGGTGCCATAGATCCATTGAAGGACTATGGCATCCAACCACTCCCACGAATCAAGCGGTGATGTCGGAGGAGTTGTTTTGTCTGCATTGGTATCGGTGGTGGTTTTGCTGGTGCCGGTTTCCGTGCGTGGTTCTGATTCGAGAACAATAGGAATGCAGGTCTTGATGTTGGTGACGGTAACCGCAGGGTGAAGTTTGGAATCCATGAGAAAAGAAGTGTTTGTGAAAGGGGGGAAGGGGTCGACGTGGAGAAGAAGTCGACAGGGAGAGGGTGGCGGCAGATGGTGGCCTAGGGTTGGCCTGATACCATGTAGGAAGATATGTTGTAATCGCTTGCCTCCTCTGTATATTCATTCCAATATTTATAACAATATACAAACTCCTATTCTAGGCAATGAGATAATTACATAAGGTAATGAGATAATTACGTAAATACATATCCTAACTTATAGGCTAAGAATTACTTTATTGAAAATCTATTCATGTGTTCAATTAGTTGAGGATTTCTTATCGGATCCATATTATAATGTCTAAATCGTTGAATTGATTGTAAATTTAATTAAGTGGCTTCAAAGGTTCTAGTTATTTTCCATCTATTCGTAACTTAAATTAATTATTATGATCACTTTTATGTCAGTTATTGATATGAATGTTTCATATGGTATCACCTAATTTTATGATAGATTAGATTTTGATTATATTTTCTAAAGTTGTGTAACTTTATCTCCAAGTTTCGTATAAATATTATTTAATTTTTAGTTTATAAACGAATAATTAACTTGGATAGATACACATGAGATATTTCGAAATTATAATCCAAATCCCTTAAAATTAGTTGAACCAGCTTTGTCAGATTAACTTCATTGTTTCACGAGATCAGGTTCACGGGTTAAATTTATAGAACCTTACTCTATTATGTTTTATAAACCTAACTTTAAATAATCATTCAACTAATTCTTTTTATTGATTTAAAAATTTGCTTAACTAAAATAACATTTTTTTCAAGTTCTCACTTCTGCCCAAAGGTGATGTGTTTACTTGTGGCGTTATTTAGTGAACTTAAGCATAGTCACTTAGGTGTATATCCTTATTATATGAACAAACATAGTGTAACACTTACCTTATTACTTTTGTTTATATGATATACACATGACTTCTGCCTAAGATGCATGAGGGTTTCATTTTCTGCCCAAAGGTGATGTGTTACACTCATGTCTCGCAAACTTTGACTTGTGCCTAAATTATGGTGTTTCAACTTCTGCCCAAAGGTGATGTGTTACACCTAATCTGCACAGTCTGACTGTTCATAATACTTGTATGATTGGCCATAGCCAAAGCGAAAACCGTCATTCAAGTAGAACCTTATTTAAAATTGGTGTGTACAAATAACGTTATCACAGCTTCCATAGTATAATGGTCTTAATTTCCGCCTGCCTTAGTTTTAGGTTACCCATAAGTCACTCTAACTTCTTCTTTTGCAATGTATCTTATTCTTCTCATTTTAATCCACTATCATCTCCTATTATGGCTATCGATACTTTGACTGGTGCGAACTATGCTTCGTGGAAGGATTCTCTTAACCTTACTCTTGCACTCATGGAGTTTGACTGTGCGCTAACTGAAAACGCTCATCATGCTCTTACTGATAAGAGTACTGAAGCTGGAAAACTACTCCATCAAAAGTGGGAGAGAGCTAATCGCTTGTCTCTTATCTTCATGAAAACTCGATAAGTCCTGCTATCAAGGGAGCCATTCCTGACGTTGCTATAGCTAAGGAATATCTGACTAATGTGGAGGCTCAATTCCAAGGGACGTCTAAGGCG
This sequence comes from Helianthus annuus, assembly GCF_002127325.2. NCBI lineage: Eukaryota > Viridiplantae > Streptophyta > Magnoliopsida > Asterales > Asteraceae > Helianthus > Helianthus annuus. Next base: position 27,676,419 of record NC_035435.2, read on the forward strand.
CAAGCCAGCACCTTCATTCTGAAATTGGATACTACAAAGTATGATGGGATCAACGGTATTCGTGTGCACATCCTGAAAATGAATGACATGGCCCAAAAGCTCAAGGGATTAAGCATGGAGATTAGTGATGGCTTTCTGGTGCATTTTATCATGATGTCTCTGCCCGCATCTTATGAAGCATTCAAAGTCAACTATAACCTTCAGAAGGAGCAATGGAAGATAAACGAGTTGATTGCCATGTGTGTGTAAGAAGAAGAACGTCTGAAACTGGAGAAAGCCGATATTGCTTACCTGATGACTGCTGACTCGAAGAAAAGGAAGGGGAACTACAATAAGAAGTGTTGGGATTGAACCCTATCAGAGGAACAGATAATTAAAGCCAAAACTGGATCAGAGCAGTGGATCCTAAATAAGCAGATGTTTTCATACAAATCTCTCCCCTTGAAAGTGATTTCAACAACTGCTGACCTCCTATCTGCTGATCTTGCTAAATGCTGACCTACAACTGCTGCTCAAGTAAAGACCTGATGAAAGACTAAAGCCCTGCTGATTCAATCTACTGCCTTGAGTCAAGCTCTGCTGATCCGGACAAGTACTGCTGGGTTCACAGCAGTAGAAGGTTGCAGCAGCTGATCAATAGTTTGTTTTGTAATATAATGTAGTAGCAGTAGTTAACACATCAGTGTTTGTATAGATCAGAGGTTAGAGTTTGTTAGGAGGTTAGATGTCACTTTCATGGTGACGTCAGCTAAGATGCTCAGTAGTTTGCAAGTGCCTATAAATAGTTCAGTACTTTGTACTGTTCTATTAGCTCTTTTGCACAATCATCTTCTTTGCACGAACAAACAACTGAGCTCTGGCTGAGGGGGAGTTTGCATTCATTCATCAATCATTGTAATCGTTGTTGAAATAAATTCAATCTTTCGGTTCATTGTGTACAGATGTTTGATCAAAGTATTACTCTCGTTTGATTGTATGCAAAGTTTGTTTTCACCATAATTCCGCTGCACACTCATTACTTTCACTTTAATTACAAACACAAAATACAATCAAAATCAAACTCAGATCCAACAATTGGTATCAGAGCTAGGACAGTCAAATTTGATTTAACAATCATTTTGACGTAAATAGTTCAGCTCATAACAGTTGATACTGATCGTTTGTTCGTTTGTTGAAAAACAGAGCAAGGATTAATCACCATTAAAGTTGATTTCTCAAGTGTCTGTAAAATAACAAGAATGACGTCACAATCTCAGGATGATAAAAACAACATCGGCTCTCTTTTTAAACCACCTATGCTAAAAAGAAATGAGTACAACATCTGGCAGAGGAGGATGGGTCACATCCTCGCTCAACAAAGCACAGGTTGTTGGAGGTCTGTCGTCTTTGGTCCCCATGTTCCTACAGTGCCAAGCGCTGAAGATACTAAAAAGTTCGTTCCAAAACCAGTTGAAAACTATACCGAAACCGACTTTCAAAAGATCGAACTAGATGCTAAAGCGTTTAGCATCATAGCTTCAGCGCTGCCCAATGAAATATATGCTGGACTGTTACACTGTAACAGTGCCAAAGAGTTGTGGGACGCGCTTAAGGAACAGTTTGGGGGAACCGAAGAAGTCATAGAAAACAATAGGGAAATCCTGAACCAACAGTATGAAACATTTTGTCATGTTAAAGGTGAATCCCTGACGCAACAATTTGAGCGTTTCAGTTGTCTCATCAGTGAACTGAGGCTTGTTAAAACCACTTTTACAAACTCAACTCAAAATAGCAGGTTCCTCGGGTCACTGCCAGAAAAATGGGACACCATAGCTTTTGTCACCCGAAATTCACCTGAGTTCAAGGATCTGACCTTGACCCAACTTCACGGTTGACTCCTGACCTACGAAAGGGAGTTGAACCAGAAAAGGAAGTTACAAGAGTCAGGAAAAACCGTTGATGATTATACATTCGGTAACACTGCTCTTTTGGGTCAAGAAGAATCTGGGAGTAGTGGTAAGGATCAGGGTTATGATCACTTCATTGACATAACTGCTGGTGCAAATTTTAACAACCCTGATCCTCACTCTACAAGTTATGCATTCACTGCAAACGAAAACCAGATGTCAGACAATCTAAGCTTTGAACTCAATGGTCTACAGCATTTTGACCCCACTGATTTAGAGGAAATGGACATCCTGCATCAACTGGCCTTGCTAAGTGTTAGAACTAGCAAATTTTATAAAAGAACAGGGCGAAAATTCCCAGGTTTGCATGGGAATCTAAGGGTTGGGTTGGATAAATCGAAAATCAAGTGCTACAAGTGTAATAGGTTGGGACACTTTGCTAGGGAATGTAGGAGTCAAACTACTGGTCCCATAATCACTCATCCTAGCTCAAATCCTAGACCTCAAAATCAAGGCACTGTGCACTATGCCCTATATGCCCCAGCAACTCAAGTGAACACTTCTCACTATGCTGCTGCCCCTGTGTCAGTGCACTATGTCCAAACCACTGTTCCACAAATCCAATATGTTCAAACCCCTGTCCCTCAGGCACAAGTGCAGCCTGCACCTCAAACCACTGCTCCAGCAGCAGTACAACCAGATCAACAAAGTTTTTTCACTCAAGGGTTTGTTGACTGGAGCAGTATGCCTGAAGACCTAAGTGATGAAAATTTTGAACTCTATGCTTCCAATGTTTCTTCTAAAAATGAATTTTGTTTGATGGCATTAGAGTCAATGCAGGAGGGGGTTGAAACTGAGGAGGAACAGCTGGAAATTGAAACAGTGGATGAGGTGACTGAAGCAGTGGTTACTGCTGTGGCTGGTGAACTACTGTTGGAAGAAAGTTTAGGTACCCTGATTGAACCACTGACAGACCCATGGTCCGAAGAAAACAAGGAAGAGAAGAAAGAAGAAAAAGCAGGTGAGAAAGAAGAAGGAGCTGAAGATGAAGAAGATCCTCAATGTGATTGTGCAATGATGGCTGTTGCCAAGTATCACCTCAAGTTCTTGAAAAACTGTGTTTTGACAATTGCATTATTGCTTTTGCTAACATCAAAGAGGTGAATGAAAACCTTCGGGATAAAATCTTATCTGATGAAGTCAAATTTGAAAGATCTCTAAAAGAACTTAAAAACAAATTGGCTGAAAAAGACAAAGAGAATAACAGAATGAAAGAAGAGCAGAGCATAACCAAAACCCAACTCCAAACTTTGGTAGAAAAATACCAAGTTTGCAAAAAGGAGTTAGAATCCACCCAGATTACATGTGAGAGATGCGTGGAATCATGCAAAGGGTATGAGGTTATGCTTGAGAAACAGATAAGAAGCAATGTGAAATTTGGGGTTGGTTATAGAAAACATGATGATGAAAACACTGCTTTTGAAAAATCCGTTTCAACCACTGATGTAACCACTGAGTTCATCCCCACAAACAAGAATGGCCAAGAAGTGAAAATCACTGACAAACTTGGTAACAAAATCACACTTGACAGACCATTGGGATCCTCTACTTTTGCGGAGCTTGAAAATCATCAGTTTAAACCAAAATGGTCTGATGAGTGTGATATTCTTGAAAATTTCAAGCCAATGGATTTTACATCAACTGATGGTGTTAAAGCTCCAAAAGCTAAAGTCATACCTCTCAAGGACATCCCAGCAGTGGTTAAAACCTCTGCTGCAAAGGAGTCTGAAAAGAGAAAGAAGAAAGAAAAAATTGATAACTTGTTTTGTGAATTCTGTGAGAAAAGGAATCATCTAACAAAAGACTGTTTCCATTTAAAAGCTTATTATATAAACAGAACAAGTGTCATTGTTCCAGCAGAAAGCTGCATTGTCTGTGGTAAAACAAACCACAAAACTCAAGCATGTGTGTATCTCAAAAACTTTGATGTGAAAAGGAATGAGTACCTTGCTAAAACATCCTTGAGTCCATCATCATCATCATCTGTCAAATTCACCAAGAAACAACCACTGTTTGTACCAGTTCAAATAGCTGTCACAAAACAGCTGAACCAAACATCTGTCAAAAGAGATGTTCAGGTTACTGATGCACCCCCTGCCAATCAGTTCAGAAAAGGCAAGGAAAAACAGTCTTACCAAAGGATTCCACACGTTTATGAGGCCTACAAAAGGCCCTCTAAACCTAAAGTGAATAGGCATCCTTTTGGTTATCAGCAGGTGATTGGTCAAGACCCTCAACAGTGGTTAGAAAGAAACAGCATTAAAACTGTCCAAACCCCTGACCTAACCACTGTCCATCACTCTACATTCATACCAGACTCTGCTGAATCCCCATCCAAAGCCCTGTTGGCTTTGGAGCCCTTAATGAACTAATCCTTTTACTTCATGTGCAGGGAGCTTCTGCATGCTTTGATAGTCTTTGGTATGTAGATAGTGGAGGCTCCAGGCGCATGACAGGATGTAAAGCCCTCCTCAAAGACTTTAAAATCCATGGAGGGGGTGATATATCCTTTGGGAATAATAGTAAAGGGAAAGTTCTAGGGTCTGGTACAGTGAAATCTGGTAATGTAAAATTTGAAAATGTCAATCTAATAGACAATCTAAAATTCAACCTTCTGAGTGTATCACAGATGAGTGACAAAGGGTTTGGGTCATTCTTCACAAAAGATTGTTGTAGGATTGTTGGACCAGAAATGGTCAAAAAGATTGAAGCAATAATCAAATCTGGTCAAACTAAACTTGTTGCTCAAAGAAGTGGCAATGTTTATGTTGTTGATATGTCAAAAGAGTGTCCTAGAGCTGATGCCTGTCTGTTCTCAGCTGCCTCTAACAAAGAGACAAAACTTTGGCACAGAAGGCTGGGGCACACAAATCTTAAGACAATCAGTGAAATTTCAAAAAATGGTTTGGTGAGAGGCCTACCACAAAAATTGTTTTCATGTCCTGAACATTGCGTTTCCTGTTTAAAAGGAAAACAGCATAAAAGTTCTTTCAAGTCCATTGAAGAGTCCAAAACAACCCAGTGTTTGCAAATGCTACACATGGATTTGTTTGGCCCAGTTCAAGTCATGAGCCTCAAAAAGAAAAGATATTGTTTGGTTATTGTTAATGACTTTTCTAGGTTTACATGGACTTTCTTTTTGCACTCCAAAGATGAAACTGCAGGCATTTTGCAAGACTTTGTGACACAGGTTGAAAAGCAATTTGACCTTCCAGTAAAAAGCTTCAGGAGTGACAATGGCACAGAATTTAAAAATAAGGAGTTGGATGCCTTTTGTGTGAAGAAAGGGATTGTAAGGCAGTACAGCATCCCTAGAACACCAGAGCAAAATGGAGTTGTTGAAAGAAAGAATAGAACTTTGATTAAGGCTGCCAGAACTATGCTTGCAGATTCAGGTTTGCCATTAACTTTCTGGGCAGAGGTAGTAAACATTGCTTGCTATGTCCAGAACAGAGTTTTAATAAACCCCAGGCACAAAAAGACTGCTTATGAAATTCTGTATAAAATCAAACCACTGATCTCATATTTCAAGGTGTTTGGCTGCCCATGCTTTATTTTGAACTTAAAAGATTCTATTTCAAAATTTGCAGCCAAAATTGATTGTGGTTATCATCTGGGATACTCAACCACTGCCAAGGCATACAAAGTGTTCAATACACGGACCAAGGCAGTGGAGGAGACTTTGAATGTAAAGTTCAATGAACTTTCATCAATGAAAATCCCAGCAAATCCTGCAGATCTGTTTGATCTTGAAAAATTTACTTTTGAAAATACTGCTGTCAAGACTAACAGTGCAGGTCCATCAGAGGATATAACACCAGACTATGGGTATGAAATCATCATCCCTCAAAGGTCTGCCACAAAGGGAAAAGCACCAGCTGTTCAAAACAGTTGTCAAGGCTCAACCACTGCTACCTCAACAGTTGTTGACCAAAGTAGCCCATCCACCACTGCTTCCACATCCTCAAACACTGCTGACAAAAGTCCTCAAACAGTGGATAAAAGTCAGCAGTTGTCCACTTCATTACCTCCTATTCCACCACCTTTTGAAGCCACTGCTGGGTCATTAAAGTCACCAGCAGTGGTTAGCTCAGATGATACACATATGCAGCCTTCACCAACAAATGCCATCATACCATACCAAGGAGATTTAATCTTCTTGAGATCTCATCCACCGGATCAAATCATTGGCAACATAAATGAAGGGGTGCTCACAAGAAGCCAAACCCAAAACATTTGTCTTTTTGCTGGTTTTCTATCACTCCATCAGCCAGTCAAGTACCAAGACGCACTGAAAGACAACAGCTGGGTAGAAGCCATGCAAGAGGAGCTCCAACAGTTTAAAAGACAACAACTATGGGAGCTTGTACCACTGCCAGAAGAGGTTAGTCCCATTGGCACAAAGTGGGTCTTCAGGAACAAAACTGATGAAAGGGGCATTGTTGTCAAGAATAAAGCCAGGCTTGTGGTTCAAGGTTACAGACAGGAAGAGGGGATTGATTATGATGAAACATTCGCCCCTGTTGCAAGATTGGAAGCCATTAGACTGTTCCTGGCCTTTGCTGTCAACCACAACATGAAGGTGTTTCAAATGGATATCAAAAGTGCTTTCCTCTATGGTACAATTCAAGAAGAGGTGTATGTATGTCAACCTCCAGGTTTTGAGGATCCATTTTATCCTGATCATGTCTACAGGCTAAACAAAGCCTTGTATGGCCTGAAACAAGCACCAAGGGCCTGGTATGAAACTCTTTCCAACTTCTTACTCTCAAATGGTTTCAAAAGAGGTACCATTGATAAAACACTGTTTCTTAAATGGAGAGGGAAGGATTTAATGATTGTCCAAATTTATGTGGATGACATTATTTTTGGAAGTACATGTAACAAAATGTGTGAAGAGTTTAGAGAACTCATGACAGTTGAGTTTGAAATGAGTGCAATGGGTGAGCTGCAATGCTTTCTTGGTCTCCAAGTACTGCAAATGCAAAATGGAACTTTCATTCATCAAAGCAAATATGCTAAAGAACTTTTGACCAAATTTGATATGAATGATTGTAAACCATGCAGCCCACCCATGGCAACAAATAAGCTGGCCATGTCTGATGAAAAGGATGAGCTGATTGACCAAACATTCTATAGAAGCATGATTGGGTCTTTATTGTACCTAACTGCATCTAGACCAGACATCATGTTTGCAACATGTGTCTGTGCAAGAAGTCAATCCGCTCCCAGAAAATCAAATCTAACTGCTGTAAAAAGGATCTTCAGATACATAAAAGGTGCTCCCACACTTGGTATCTGGTATCCAGCTAATGGGAATATCAAGCTTTCAGGTTTTTTAGACAGTGACTTTGCTGGATGTCACACCACAAGGAAGTCCACTTCAGGAGGGTGCCAGTTTCTAGGTGATTGCTTAGTTTCTTGGCAAAGCAAAAAGCAAGCAGCAGTTTCAACATCCACTGCTGAGGCTGAATACATTGCTGCTGCAAGCTGTACAGCCCAACTCTTGTGGCTTCAAAATCAGTTACTAGATTTTGGTATCACTGCCTTAAAAACACCACTCATGTTGGACAGCCAGGCAGCAGAAAATATCATCAAAAATCCAGTTTCCCATTCTACCACCAAACACATCGACATCAGACATCACTTTGTGAGGGATTGCTATGAAAAAGGTTTGATTTCTCTGCATCATGTCCCAACTAAAGACCAGCTGGCAGATGTGCTCACAAAAGCACTTGATACAGCCACTTTTGAAAGTCTGGTCTCTAGGATTGGGATGCTGAACATGGAATAACAAGCAACATCTTGTTTTTCTATGAATAAAAGCAACAAAATGTTTTCAGAAAATCAAAAATTCATCCTAAAAAATAGCTAAAAATGAAATTTTCATTAAAATCCTTAAAAGTCTGCCATAACCACTGATTGTTCAAAAGTCTGCTCTACTTCTAAAGACTGTCCACTGCTGAAAGGCAACCTCTGCTCTCTCATTTCTTGATAACCTCTGTTGTTCAAAAGCAGTGTCTTATCTACTGATATGCTATCCTCTGATAGTGAAAATCATCCACTGCTTCCTTACCACTGCCTTCATCAGTTGCTTTCATCAAAGTACTGTCCTACACTTTCACCAGGGGTTGTCACGTGGGCAGTACATAGTAGTCAGACCTTTTGTAACGGCTGCCACGTCAGCATTCACTCTCTTCCCTATAAAATCCCCCACTCACCACCAAAACAGGGTTTTACTGTCGAACTGAATTCTTAAAAATTCTCTTCTCAAAGCAGTTTTTCTTCTCATTTCTCACAAATTTCTTCGATCATTCGTTTCAAAAATGACAAAATCGAAGCCATCTGCAAAACCCTCATCCAAATCATCATCGAAAACAGCCTCTCAAAAGGCAACTTCCACTGAAATTCCATACAAATCATCTCACAATCTCCTGGGTCTTCTAACAAAACCAGGAACCACCGATGTTTTCGATTCCATCATCAACATCATCGCAAAATCAAAGTACAAAACTTTGTTCACCGCCGATGCACCAATCTATTTGGAGACCCAAATGGAGTTCTGGAAGAATGCAACCCTTGACAAACAAGGAGACACTGCAACCACCATACACTCTTCTATAAAGGGGAAAGAAGTCCAAATCACGCCACAATCCATTTCAGAGGTCTTTCAACTCGGTGACCAGGAAGGTAAAACTTCTTTCACTAAAAACGAGTTACAAACTGACTTCATTGAAAGAGGGTATGAAGCCACAATGATGAAGAAACTTACCTTACAAAAAGGTTATTTTCCTTCAGCAACCAGATTTTTATTTCATACCCTCCTACTATGTGTTTCAAACAAAACCACTTCTTTCAATGAAATCCCTTTAAAGATTCAAAATCTGGGATATGCAATTCTTCAAGAAGAAAATTTTAACTATTCTCGGGAAATCTTTAAAGATTTGGTTAATAATGTTGAGACAAAATCATTCTTACTGTTTCCAAGGTTTTTAAGTTACTATTTTGTAAAGAAATTCAGTAAGGATGATTTAGCTATAATAAACCAAGGTGAGACTACTCAAATAAACAGCTTAACAACTGAAACTTTTTCAAGAATGTTAACACCTTGTAAAACACAAGCAGAGGTGCCTGAGCAGAGGTATCTGCTGCTGAGCCTACTGCTCTAGGTGATCAAAGCAGCAGACCAACTGTTTTGAAACCCACACCTACAAATCCCAAAAAGCCAAACAAAAAGAAAAATAAAAAACCCCCAAACCAATCAAAACGGCAACTCTGGAGGATGAGATACCAGAGCTACTGCCTGTGACAACACAAATGTCACAAGAAACCACTGCTGCTACTTCCTCACAACAGTTGGTACAAATATCTCAACCCATAACCATAACTCCTCCTGCTTCTTCACAAAAAGAACAGATTGTACACAAGGGCCACCACATTATGATGTTCTGGATACACTCGTTTCCATCATCCACAGCTCAATGCCTGGGGCAAATCCTCTTTCTACACCCACCATCACATCCACAATTCCACCAAAAACACAACTTTTGTTGGATGCAATCGATTTGAACCAGGCATTACTCAGTCCTTCTCAATCACCTGTTAATGAGACTATACCTCAACAACTGACTGAGCCTAATGTATCATTCCTTGCTAACCCACCAACACAACCTGAGGAGGTTACACCCCTTGAGTTACAAGTAACTCTTGGTGGTAATCCAAGTGAAGCAGCCACTACAACTGTTGAACCCACTGGTTTATAGTTGGGCAGTGGTTACATCAATAAGACTTCCTTAGAGGCAATTCCTTTTATAGCACCTCTGCCAACCACCAGTGGATTTATTTATCCTACTAGCAACATCAAAAGGTTGTCAAGTGTTGAAGGGAGAAGACCCCAGTACCAAGAAAAAGGGGCATCAGTGGTTAAAGTTTGGAGTAAACTCCCTACCTCTACCACTGATAAAACCACTGCTAGTGGGAAATCAGATGATCCCATTCATTTGGGTGATGGTTTAAAGTACCAGAAATTGACGGCTCGTGTTGAAAAACTTGATAACTCTGTTGCAGAACTCAAAGATATGCTACAAGAGTTGTTACAAGTACAAAATGTACAATCCACTGCTGTTCCACCTCAAGCACCTGCTCACCACAGGCATCTGCTACAAATGAGCTCTGGAATCTATTTCCACCTTTTCTCCGTCATCAAGCACAACTAGCAGATCAGCAACATGAAAAACATGTTCAACAGCTGAGAAATGCAATGGAGTCAAGGTTCAAGAACACTCAAGCTGATCTAAAGGCTCTCAAAACTCAGATCCTGCACACCACTGGCACTGCTCCTCCACCAGTTTTCTTCATTGATCAACTTCCCGAAGATAATGCCAAAAAGGGGGAGAAAATTCAGGAATGGAGAAGGAAGGGAATAGAGGATGGTCTCTACATTGCACCAGAAAATTCAAATATGACCAAACAGATCCCTCTGCCAGATGGAAGCAAGAAAATTGATGTGACCACAAATGCACTGGCAGAAGCAGTTGCAAGTGTAAAAAGGGATAGAGAGGCCAAAAGGAAAGCCAGGGTGGATTATCCGGATCAGGGTACTTCAGGGTCAAAAGATGATGAAAATCTTGTTGATGAAAAGAAGAATCCTACAAGAAGAGTAAGGCTACCCAAATCCATTCCAATCAGACGTTCAAAGTCTGCTACAAAACCACCACCTAAAACAGCTGTTGTAACTCCTGTTGTATCCACTACTGTTGGTACTTCAGTGGTTTCAACATCTGCTCCCATTTTAACACACACCACTTCAACACACACTACATCCACTGCCTTACCACCATCACCACCAAAAACAAAATCACCTCCTGCCAAAAGGCAGAAGACAGCAGCTGTTACAACATCTGCTGTAAAGACAACAGTGGTTGGAACACCAGTTGTTTCAACAACTGTTAGTCTATCACAAACCACTGCCACTACATCCACTGTTCCATCCAAAAGATCATCAGCCCCTCCTCAAATAAAGAGGAGAAGGCTAATTCTTAAAGATGATGACACTTCACCATCCCAAACATCTTCAAAATCTTTAGCTCTTGTCACAATACCAAAACCAGTTCCTCTTTCTTCAGTTCCAATGCACAAGCCCTTACCTCCTGCAGGTGTTCAATTTCCTCTTGAACTAGAAGCTGTTAGAGAAGAAATAAAATCATTCTATTATGAGTATGACCCTGCCAAAAGGAGTTTGCCATCAATAAAAGGATATCCCTGGCCTAAAATGTTGATGGATATTTGAAGATAAAGGTCAAGCAAGCAGAGGATATCTCGAAAAGAAACACACTAGGGAAATCTGACAAAGAAATTTCTAGGAACTATCAATATCTGCTCACTCAAGTCAGCTCCCTAGAACGATTTGCAAAAAATGTCAGTCAACAAATTTCAGAAAGAGCAGCTGAAACTTGACGGGTGGTCCGTAGGACAACCCTTAAAAGGTCTAAATATATGCATAATCCTTACTTTATTCGGTTAATTGCTTGAACTTGGTAACCACTAGATGATTTGATGTGCAGGTGTTAAAGTGTTCAAGATGCAGGATTTGTGAAGTCTAGATGAATGCTGAATGTTCGGGAAGTTAAGAAGTGAAGGAATCAAGAATTAATGAAGAAACAAAGAGAAAAATAATATTCAGCACCGTAGCCTACGGCTCCTGCCGTAGGTTACGGCTCCCCCACATGAGACACTTGCACTGCCGTAAGACAGAAGAGAAGGGGCGTAAGGGAGTTCTGATCGCCGTAAGCTACGGTCAGTGTCGTAGCTTACGGCACCATGCTGATTTGTTGGACCTTGTTGACTGCCGTAAGCTATGGCGACTGGCGTAGCTTACGGCGCCGACTGATGCCTTCTTGTAACTCCTTCCATTTAATGCTCATTTCATGGGGTTTGTTCAAGCCATGAGCGGCTAAATCATACGTGGCTTCCTCCAGACAGATGGTTCGGTTAGGTTTTATTTCTTTCCAGTTTTATTCATGTTTGGAATTACTTTTGGATTGACAAACCTTTATAAGTAATTTGATGTGTTGATTTTGTTTGAACTATTTGCTTGTGTTTTTGAGTCCTTACTTTACAATTTGTTCGGTTGATGACAAAACCTTGTAGCGGATTGGGTGACATAGAGTTGGTTGATTCACACTAGTGAATAGGGTTAATTGACTTATAAGAGATCTGATGACAAAGACCCGTTTTCAATAACCAATCAAACTAATCAGCTTTTCCACACTATGTCTATGTGGTGTCAGTTATTGGATTAAACTGAGATTTTGTAAACCTAGAACCTGAAGTTTGGAGGAGGTTACCTTTACCACTATTGTTTTCTAAATCACATTAGTTTAGATTTTATTTTCTAAAAAAAACAACCAAACCAATCAATTAATTATTTTATTTAGTTAATTTAGATAGAAAACCAATTTTATTTACTTACCCTAACTAGTTAAGGTATTTAGGAACTTTTTATAAATATTTTTTTTGACCGACCAAACGACATCGATCAAAATGGCGCCGTTGCCGGGGAGTTAGTGCGCTTAGTTTTGGTTTTTAGTTTAGTTTAGTTTCTTTCAAAATTAAAAAAAAAAACCTAAAATATTGTTTTTTTTTCTTGTTCAGTATTACACGAGGTTGTGTTACTTGTGCAGGCTAGCATGGACGTGAATTATGATGATGGCCAGTATTATTATGAGCCGTGTTCGTGTTGTGGTGAATTTGGTCACTGGGCTCAAGATTGCCAAAATAAGTACAGGATGAATCAAAACATCCAGTGCAATAATCAACGAGGGGGTTATTCAAACGACTGCCAGAATCAAATCGGTCGACAAGTAGAGCAGTCTGAATTGAATGACGTCCGGGTAGCTATCAAGGAGCTAACAAGCATAGTCAAAGAGGTCATGTATCGACAAGAGATCCTAGAGGCTAGGCATCAGTTGTTGTTGGAACAAACTGAACAGATAGTTACACATGTACGTGGGGTAATTGCAGTAATCACAGATTCAGGTACGTCATCTAATCATAATCAAGTCGACCCAACACATCAGTTTTCCAGTTCCCAAAACACAGACAGTGCACACATTAATACGGTAAGTTTTCAACCATCATCTGAGCTTTATGTGAATGAACAGATTCCATCACCAAGGGTTGAGAAAGTGGTAGAGCATAGTGAGTATGACATTGACCAGGATTTGATTTCACAAACTAAATTGGAAACTAAAGATGTGGAAAAATCCTTTAACGTTCCATTTCCTTCGGCGTTAATAGCCCCGGTGTCAACTAAACCAAAAGTGGATTCAACACATGATGAAAAATGGGAAAAATTCGAAAATCGAAATATTAATTTACCCTTTTTGAAAATAATTAAAGAAAATCTCGATAATGTTGAGTGTTTAAAAGAATTAAGTTCCAGAAAACGACGTCACAAAATTCCAAAAGAATTAGATTTAACTAATAATGTGAATGTCGTTTTGTTAGGTACTCTTCCCACGAAACTCCAAGATCTGGGAGCGCCTATTATTTCTATACAAGTTGGTAATTTTAAAATAGACCGGGCTTTATTGGATCTTGGAGCGAGTGTTAGTATTTTACCGGGGAGTTTATTTGATCAGTGTGATTTTGGTTCATTAGAAAAAGCTGACACAACTGTGGTTTTAGCTGATCAAACTCCTACAAGTCCTAGGGGGATTGTGCGAGATGTGATAATTAAAGTTGGTGATTTTTATTATCCGGTAGATTTTCTTGTTCTTGATTGTGTTAAAAATTATCAACCAATAGTTATTTTGGGAAGACCGTTCTTAGCCACCGCTCATGCTAATATTAATTGTGTTGAAAGAACGGTCAAGTTTAGGTTTGGGTCTCAAAAGATGACAATTAAAATATTTTCCAGTTTGACTAAACCTAAAGCTAATGACAAAAGTGGACCTTCTGAAGAGAAGAGTCAGAAAGAGTGTTTTATGGTTAACGGGTTAGGCGAAAATAAAAGGAAGAGACAGAGAAAAAGAACAAAGAAGAGGAAAAGGAAAGGATCATACCCGTCGGATGAGGAGGAGGCATACATGTTATTCCTTGACAAATATTGGGGAATGGGTGCTGATGATAGTGATGATACGATGAAGAAGGCGTGCAAGCATCCCACTCAACCACCATGAGTGCCAGGTTAGGTCTGGCTGAAGACATTAAACTTAGCGCTCTCGGGAGGCAGCCCGAGGATGTAGAGTATTGTATTTGTGTTTTGTTTTGTTTTGTTTTGCTTTGTTTGGTTTTGTTTTGGTGTTATGTTTGTGTTTTGGCAGGTTATTACGTTTCAACCCTCGCGGATGCAATGATTCAAGTGTGGGGATGTTTGGCAACATCCCCGTTAAGATATCGGCGAATCCAAGAGATGTTTATGAACCGGTCCGATTACCGCAGCTGCATCACTACCAACACTGCTGATTTACTAATCAGGTTGTGTCTTGTTCTCATTTTGTGCACCTTTGTATATATTCATGTTTAAGTTTTTGGTTGGGCGGTTGGGTGGTGTTTTGATGTGTTTAGTTTATGGGTGTGAAAGTTGGTGGTGTCATGTTTTCAAAGAAGAAAAAAATATAAAAAAAAAATATAAAATGAAAATACCAAAAAAAAACAAAGAAATTTGTGGTTTGAGTGTGGAGCCTTTTGGTTGGTGTTGAAAAGGTTTAGCAATCAAGTTTCCTTAAAACCATACATTGGGGTCAATGTATCCCAAGAGTGGGGATGGGGAGAAATTTTGAGGTTTTAAAAAAAAAATTAAATCAAGCAAAACATTATGAGAATTTGAACACCTTGGATTAACCCCAAATGATGCACCGGCAACCCTTAATACCCTTTTGTTCTTGGTGAGAGTTGAAGCCACACTTGTACATAAATAATGCTTATCTTTGGTGTGACTTCTTAATACCATAGCTTAATCATAACAAGCTATATGAATTAAAAATATGCAAGATCATCCATTAAAAATAAAATATCGAAACATTGTCTTAACGGGTTAACACCCAACAACCATAAACTTGTCTAAACATTACAAACCCAAACATAACATAAACATGATTCAAGGACTGTGACTTGTCCAGGAAAGAGTCACATTCCCCGAACCCTGGATGACCCTGGTGACTTATGCAGCGGAAAACATGCCATACCGTGCCAGATCTTTAATTCCCTGAAATACATGTAAGTTGAAAAATCAACAATAATGTTGAGCGAGTTCATGCGATAGTGAGTAAATAAACCTTTATCTTTATCAAAAACCTGGTATGTAGCAAATAAGGAAAAAGAGATCACCAATGGTTTGCAAGGCCATTGATATGTGTGAAATGCAAGTAGGAAGGCTCAAACCTAGCAAATTTATGCGTCGGGAACAAAGTCATCCCAAGGTCCGTTATGCTGGACCTGGGACTGGGCTCGCTACACCCAAATAGATCTACCGCTCCTGCCCCTCGGTCCTACCCTGAGGATTAATGACCTCAAGTTTCCGCCTACCCATTCACATGATCTAAAAGTAACCCTCCTTACGCTAACCATACCATGTAATAAGTAATCATAATCATTGTAACATGTATTTCACCCCCGCAGTTAGAAAACTGAAAACAGTTAAGAGAAAAAGGGGGACATGAACTCACAGTCAGTGCGTCGCTAAATCAAGCACTCCAAATGTCCGAAAGCTGTGCAACGACCTACATGTGCTAATTCTATTAGACGGATGGCCGTGCTTTAGCTTTATAGTTTAATTTTTGGGAAACAGTTAGACAACTGTTCCTTGTATATATTTGGTAGTTAATCTCCTTCCCAAGGATGGGGGAATTAATACATGCGTGTTTATAATATTAAGTCTCACTTAATATATTTTTACTTCTCATTCCAAAATATAATTATTTTTCTCAAAAATAATATATTTTCTCTTCGCATAATTCTTTCCAAAAATAATACGTTGACAAAATACGCATTTATGAATATTCCCGTATAAAGCGTAAGTTACGTTTTGGCGATTTAGTGGTAATAGTAATTACCGTTATAACTTATATGTTTGTCGTGTAGGCGTTGGTATTATTTTGGGTTCGTCTACGTTTGTAAATATTATTTTTACTCTAAAAAATAATATTTATATATTTTCACAAAATAATCATAAACAGTGTGGTGAAAAATATATTTATCGAATAAATATTTATCACGTTTAGTTTTTGTGAAAATCCCACCTCCGATTATTTAATAAATAAAGTCTTGGCGAAATGTATTTTGAAAACATTTCAAAATAGTTTAACACTTGCAAATAATTCTAAGTGTTAGATTTTAGAAAAATTTCGCCAGAGTTTCCCCTGTAACTTAACTGGAGGTGGCCACGCTTTCAAGCGTATCATTTTCTTTTACAAAATCACTTCAACAATTTCTTTAAATCAACCAATCAATTTCCGATACTTCAAACCAGTTTCAATACATCAAACTTGTAGACTAGTATGTAAAATCGCATTATTACATGAACTTGTAGTTTTTCCGAAAATCATAGTGTAGATCACCCTATATTTAGTGGATCTATGTATAAAATAGTTTAGTCTTGTAAAAACCCCGTTTTTAGAACAAATCATCCTTTACAACTTCCCGACAACTTTTATAAAAATTGTTACTTTGTCGGATCTTTCGTTTCACAAGTGTTTATACACTTGTAGTTTGTAAAAATCATATTTGTTAACATGTCACCCAACTTTTATAAAACATGATTTTCTCGACACTTGGTTCTACGAATATACCACTTGTACATACGTAGATCGGCCCGTTTTAAATACTATTTTACAAGTCAAAATACTTTTACACAAGTTCATGTTTCTCGTGTGGTGGAGTTTCACCTTTTAACCCTCGTACCGACAAAAACAAGCTTATGTCAAGATCTATGATCTTAACAAAGTCGGGTTAAACGATGATAAGAGCCACCACATCGTAGATCGGGTCTCAAAAATCAACATATTCGAATACTACAACATTTACACATGTTATGAGCTTTTAACCAACAATATTCGAGTTTTAGTAGACTTTATAGATTCAAAACGCATGATTCCGACTTTTAACCGTTAAAAATCATATTAACCACTTTAAATACGTTCGAGAGTGAGTTTTAAACATTATACCTCTAGCTCGGGGCTAGGGAAGAATCTAGTCGAAAATGGCGTGGATAAAAGCAAAGAAACGAGGTCCTTCAACTTCCGCTTGCTTCAAGGCTCCTAGTATGAAACCCGAATGCCTTGTATATGCTTGAAATGGAGAGATCAAAAGCCGACAATGGGTGTGTAGGTGGGGGGTGTCTCGGCCGAGAATAGAAGAGAGCAAGAGAGAGTGTTTGAGTGTTGGTGAAATGTGTGAGAAATCTTGTGTAGGAGCTTGTATTTATAGACATAAACAAGTGCCATAATCCAAGGGTTACATGTTCTCTAGATATCCACAAAATCAAATAAAATAATCAAAAGGTGTACTACTAGCTACAAAGGGACCAAACCGGCCCAAGGGGGGGGGTCACTTGGTTCGATCTCAATTGCTTAGTTAGTGTTTAGTTACGTTAAGTTGGTTAATTTTAGGGATTAACCCCGTTAGTTGCATGACGCGTTATAAAGCGGGTGTTAGGGTAATCAGGGACCCTAACTGGCTCAGAAAAAGGCTAATAATATTTCTGGCAATATTTTTATGTTCCGGGTATAGTCCGGTTGTTCGGTTGGATAGTAATCCGTTAAAGTGCTTAAGTAATCCTTTAAGCGTCGTAAGTAATATTTTTAGCGACACAATTTATTCTGCAAAGTGTCAGGAATATTTCCTTATGTTTTGGCACTTTATTAGTTAGCTAGAAGCTAGTATGTTGATAAAAGTGATGTGTTTTGTGCTTAGAGTACGTTTTAGGCACATCCAATCATTACATCTTATTCCTAGAGACGCAGTTTAACAACCCTTGTATCCCTACACACACTATGGGTGTAGTAAAATATTTTTGGCTCATACAGGCCTTTAGAGGCAGTGTTTGCCTGATGCTGGCTATATCAGCATGTCCAACAGGTTATCCGTTCAAATGCTACTGTGCTTTTGTGCATCATGTTTGTCACTAGAGTTCAGTAAGTAAATAATGTAGTGACGGAAATCAAAGTATGATGCAGATATGTACAAGTATCAATAGTCAAGTAGCAGTTTATCAGTAATCTCAGTTAAGCACAGTAATTAAGCAACAATTAATAGTTAATTAAGTCGTACGGATACCTGGTTTAGTGAGGGTTGTCACATTCTCCCCCCGTTAGAAAATTTTCGTCCCGAAATTTTAAGTTCTGCTTGTAGAAGCAGGGTTCTCAGGAAATAAGTGGGGGTATTTCTCTTTCATTCGGTCTTCACGCTCCCAGGTGAATTCAGGACCATGTCTAGCATTCCAACGAACTTTGACGAGCTTGACACTGCTCCGGCGGGTCTTGTTCACTTTCCAATCCGTGACCTCGACAGGTTCTTCAACGAAGTGGAGCGTGTCATCAACATGAATTTCGTCGGTAGGAATGGCAACGTCAACTTGAGTTGGACTTCTCTTTAGATTGGATACATGAAATGTATCGTGAACATTATTCAGTTCGGCAGGTAGATCCAACTTGTATGCTACGGTCCCAATTCTTTCCAAAACCTTGAAAGGACCAATGTAGCGCGGATTCAACTTCCCACGCTTCCCAAAGCGTGCCACACCCTTCCAGGGTGATACCTTCAACAAAACCATATCCCCAACCTCAAACTCCTGAGGTTTCCTTTTCAGATCTGCGTAGGTCTTCTGACGGTCACGAGCCGCATTAATGCGATCTCGGATTTGCGCAATCTTATCTGTAGTTTCCTGAACTACATCGGGACCTACTAATTGTCTATCACCTGCGTCAGACCAATAGAGCGGCGACCTGCACTTGCGCCCATATAACGCTTCGAATGGCGCGGCACCAATACTGGTGTGGTAGCTGTTGTTGTATGAAAATTCAACCAGGGGTAAATGCTTATCCCAGCTACCGCCCAAATCCATCACACATGCTCTCAGCATGTCTTCCAACGTCTGAATCGTCCGCTCACTTTGTCCGTCGGTCTGCGGGTTGCTCATATTCAGCTTTGAGCCAAAAGCTTCCTGGAAGGATTGCCATATCCTCAATACGAACCTCCCGTCTCTATCAGAAATAATTGAGAGAGGTACTCCATGGCGCGTAACAATCTCTCTCATGTAAATTTCAGCCAATTTGCTTGTATTATCCTTCTCGCGGATAGGTAAGAAGTGCGCTGACTTCGTTAAGCGATCCACTATCACCCAGATAGTGTCATGGCCTTTTGGCGTTCTTGGCAACTTTGTAATAAAATCCATGGAGATTTGTTCCCACTTCCACTGGGGAATTTTTTGGTTGCTGCAGAAGTCCCGAAGGCTTCTGGTATTCCGCCTTAATTTTGGCGCAAGTTAAACATTTGCTCACGTAAATAGCAACATCGCCTTTCATCCTAGGCCACCAGTAATAATCCTTAAGATCCTGGTACATCTTATCCGCTCCAGGGTGGATAGAGTACCGCGACTTGTGAGCTTCATCAAAGATAACCTCTCTTAAACCACCAAACAGAGGAACCCAAATCCTTTTCTCAAAACGCAACGTTCCTTCCCTGTTTGGCACCAATATCTTCTCCATCCCACGGAGATATTCTTCCTCAAGGTTTCCCTCCTTGAGAGCTTCCTTCCGTGCTGCACGAATGCGCGAGGAAAGGTCGGTTTGAATTATCATTTCCATAGCCCTAACCCTTATGGGCTTGATTCTTTCTTTACGACTTAGGGCATCAGCGACCACATTCGCCTTCCCTGGATGATACTTGATCTCGCAGTCGTAATCGTTCAGCAACTCGACCCATCGTCTTTGCCTCATGTTCAACTCCTTCTGGTTGAATATGTGTTGTAGGCTCTTATGATCTGTGAAGATCGTACATTTCGTACCATAAAGGTAGTGTCTCCAGATCTTCAAGGCAAAGACCACTGCGCCTAGCTCCAAATCATGAGTGGTATAGTTCTTTTCGTGCACTTTCAGTTGGCGTGACGCGTAGGCAATAACCTTTTGACGTTGCATCAACACACAACCCAATCCTTGACGCGAGGCGTCGCAGTATACCACAAAATCATCTGTACCTTCTGGTAGAGCTAAGATTGGCGCGTTGCAAAGCTTATCTTTCAATATCTGAAACGCTTCATCCTGTTTGATTCCCCAATCAAACTTCTTATCCTTCTGCGTGAGGAGTGTCAACGGTTGAGCGATCTTTGAAAAGTTCTCGGTGAACCTTCGATAATAGCCAGCCAAACCCAAGAATTGCCGAATCTCGGTTGGCGTCTTTGGCGTTTCCCAATCTTTGATCGCCTCGATCTTGGTTGGGTCCTCATGAATCCCACCTTCATTTACTACATGTCCAAGAAATTGGACTTCACGCAGCCAAAACTCGCACTTAGAGAACTTGGCGTACAACTGTTCTTTCTTTAGCAGCTCCAAAACAGCTGATGCGTGTGTAGTGTAATATATTTTTGATATATAATTAAGCCCTTTTTACACTTTTAGCCAAGTTTTAAATTTATAAAACACGATATTCACTAACACTAAACACACATATGGGCAAGTGCACCCATCGTGGACGTAGTATAGTGTTGGTAAGATACCAAGGTCGTCCAAGGACACAAGAGCTTTTAATACCGGTTTATCCTCAACGTCTAACCAAATCAAAAAGTTAGAAAAATGTTTTAAACTAAGAAAAATAAAAACTAACTAAATGCTGAAAATAAAAATAAAATAAAAACAGATAGACAAGATGAATCACTTGGATCCGACACATGTATTAGTATAACCTTTGATTATTTTCGCACTTTTGCACTTGTTTAAGAGATTATCTTAGTTATTGTAGTAGGCCCCTCTTTTGAAGGCGACGTTACCCTCAACCCAGTAGTTTGAGTCAGCAAGGATACAATCCTAAAGGGTCGGATTATTGAAAGATAATGAATTAAGTTATTAATGCAAATTGTGGTAGGCCCCACTTCTGGCGGTGACGTTACCCTCGGCTAAGTAGTCTGAGTCAGCAGGGATACAGTCCTAAATAGCCGGGTTATAGTATTAATAGTAGTTAACTTATGAGGGGGTCAAAGAGTTTGGATCCCCACCATCCAATACCTATGGGCATTGAAGGAGATCCTACTAAATTTGACCCAGTCCCAAGCAGGACCTCTAAACGCTGAACAAGGGCAAGACCCTTACCAAACCGTTCCCTTAACCCCCGACCAGGTAGCCAACATACCTCCATATAGACCGTGGAGATATGAATGGTGAAAATCTTTTATTTTATATAGACAGTAAAATAATGCCAAGACACCACGGATAAACGATAAGGAAAGATCACCTTCAACATAAGTAACTAGTTATTAAAGTCATTAATACAAAACCAAATAAAAAGTGCAAAAGATTAAAAATAAAAAGTATTATACTAAACACTTGTCTTCACCAAGTGATGTAAGAGACTTAGGCAAACATGGCCTTGATTGTCAAGAACTCTTACGATCAATCTTGGATCCCGAGACGACTCACACACTCTACGATGGACAATGGATGATGGTGGTGGATGATGGTGTTATGGTGGTGGTGGGTGGTGGATGAGGTGTGAGAGAGGTGGTGTGCCAAGGGATGAGAGAGAATGAAGCCAAGCTCCTCTATTTATAGGCTGAACAGAAGGCCCCGTGCCCGCCTGACACTCTCTCTCCTCATTAATTGTAATTGCGAATTACAATTAATGCGCCTGCTGTACTTTCACCACGCCCCCGTGCCCGCTGGACACGGCCCCGTGGTGGGCAATGGAAGCTTCTACTGGTTTGTCTTTTCTGCTGCTTCCTGGGCACGCCCCCGTGTTCGCTGGACACGGGGCGTGTTCAGACTCTGTTTCTTCTCTTTTGCCTTGGGAGATGCCGTTGAGGGTCCGGGCAGTCTACTTTTGTTCCTTTTCTTGTATTTATGGTAGAATTAGTGGTCTTTTTGCTTCTTTTGTGATTTTGAGCTCATTTCATCCTGAAAATACAAAAGGAAGACAAAAACACTCTTTTTCCAACATTAGTACTAAAAAAGGGTTAGTTTTATGCCTTAATTGATGTGTTTTATATGTTGCATTTTACACACATCAAATACCCCCACACTTGAACTTTTGCTTGTCCTCAAGCAAAACTCTTTAAATGTGGCTTACACTCCCAAATGGAATAGGTAGAAGAGAAGTTTTTAGCTTGTCCTAGAGTGTCGGGAATCCAAGGTTTTTATAGGCTTTATTTTTATTTATTTACAATCCTATTCGTTATGATTTATTTTGAACTTTTCATAAGATAAATTACTTATTTGGGCATAGCATGCCTTATTAAAATTCCATTTATATACAAGTTCACATACCTCACGGGAGATCACTCAACACTCGGCCGAAGGTGTATATTTTAGTGAATCACTCGAGAGCGGCACGGAACTTACGTCTTTCCATAGGCTTGCCAAGCAATCAATCCTCCTCCTTTTTAACTTTTTACCTTTGTAAATATCAAGAGGACTTTTTGGGTGAAGGCTTGGGTTTAAAGGTGGGTGGTTGGTTAGTGGTTAGTAAAAAGGGCGAAAATCGTAACAAGCGTCGGTTTTCGTGAAGTACCTTATTTTTAGTGACTTTTTATTTTTGAAGTATTTCTCAAACAAGCTTTTTATAGCTTTTGTTTGTTTTTGACTTCATCATCATTTTTTTTTTATTTTTTTTTTATTATTTTTTTTTGATGTCACATGAAAGGGCAAGTTGACGAAAAACCGAGCTTGTTACTAAAATAAAGGGTGAAAAAAAATGAAAAAGGTTTTTGGTGGGTAAAAATGGTTTTTGGGGTAATGAAATGAAAGGTTTAGGCTCAAAGGGGCTATCTAGGGGGATTTTGAGTAGGTAAAAAAAAATGAAAAATAATGGTTTTGAAAGAAAAATAGTTAGTCCTAATGCCTCCATCATTTACTTACTTGGGTTTAAGTTGGTAAGGACCGGGAATGTATCGTCGTGACAAGTTCTAGATTTGTAAGGACCGAGCGGCTATTCACACAAGAAACGAAAAATGAGCATTTAATCTAAATATGTGTATTTTTATGCTCAATAAAGGCTCAAAACTCACTTTTGTGGGAATGGGTTTTTAATGTGACCAAGCATATATAATCGAATTTTAAACTAGACTTGTTATGCCGTTTCATAATTTTCTTATGTTGGTTCCTTTTTTTTTATCACGACGCTATCGGTTGTAAACTTGTAAAAATATAACCTTTTTAGAACTTGTTATTCCCAACTTAAACCAAGACAAGTAAATAAAAAAAAAATGAAAAAGTTTTTGAAAAAATTTGGGGTGTTTAGCGGTTCCAATAGAGTTTTGTGTAAGGCTTGTGTTTAGGATTTTGCAAAATTTCAAGGTTTTAGCATCCCCCCCCCACACTTAAATTACACATTGTCCTCAATGTGTCCAAAAATAATATTTTTGGTTGATTAGAATGTATAAAAGTGTGTTAAAAAGCAAAGGTTTATGTTACTGGAAGTCTGGACACGGCCCCGTGTTCAGCGGACACGGCCCCGTGGTGAACTGCCAGTAACGAAAACTTACAGAAGGTGGACACGGGGGCGTGTCGGGTGAACACGGCCACGTGTCGGGCAAAAAATTGCAGGTCAGTAGCCAAACAGCAGATCTGGGAGATGGACACGGGGGCGTGTCGGCTGGACACGTCCCCGTGTGGACAGTCTGTTAGCCTGAAAAATAAGGTTTTCTCCCGGTTTCTTCATCCTAGGGCTGGAAGTGCTAATGTTTAGCGCCCTAACCCTTGCATTGCACCTGTTTAATCATTCAATACCAACCAACCAAGCACAAACCATCCTAATTTACCATTGTCAAGCATTATCCAAACATAAACAAAATAAAAATAAAAAGTAGTTCGGGAAAGTAAATTGTTCGACAAATGGCACGCAGGCCATGAATTGTTTGATAGATAAGAAGGGCATTCAAACCTGTGGGCTCATCACCAGCCAGCCCCTTGTTCCTCCAAGCCTCCTACTCCATGTCTTCATCACTACCATCACCTCCACCCCCTTGCCTCGCCATGTACTCCCGGATGCTACCGATATCATCTTGTATATCGTTAATGTTGCGTTCGATAGCTCCAACCCGGTGGTGTGTGTTGTTGGCGAGGTTGTAGGTGTTCATTGAGCACATGAGGTTTTCCTGCAAAAGATCATGTAAACTTTGAAAATTAGGAAAACCGCCCCCTTGAGAGGAGGATTGACCCGGATCGCCTTGGGGTGGGTATTGAAAATGTGGAGGTGGTGCATGAAGAACTAGAGCCTCCTGCGGGTTCCATGCATAGCCTTGCGTCCTCTGAAAGCTCACCGTCCCGTCCTCCGCTTCATAAAGCAAGTTCATGGATCGGCAAATGTGATAATCGACCCGTCCCGACCATGGACTCCTTTCGAAGGACCTTGGAATATTCGTGAAGTGCTTGAAGAGACGGTACACCCATCCCCCGAAGAAGATTGGTGTAGGAGCAGAAGCAAGGCGGTTTAAGTGCATGTTTCGCAGTAGGAGGTAAGGAACATCGAGAGGCTTCTGGTTGTGGATGCAGTGAAGGATAACCAAATCTTTCAACCCAACAACGCCACTACTGTTGTGGCATTGGTTCAGCGAGTACGATAGGAGCCTGTGGATGTATCGGTATAGTGGGTCCCTCAGTTTGGTACTTTTGGTGCTGCTCGGGTTGTAGATTCCTTCACCTATTTGAGCCCATGCGGCTTGGCGTTCGGTTGCATCCAAGTCTCGTAACCCCCCTGTATTCTCTTCATTCCCCGCTTCCTCTTCACTATACAGCCCAATGATGGCTCCAAACTGTGCCATGGAAGTTCTAAACGTGGTCCCTCCACATCGAAATTCGACCGCGTCATGATCAAACGGTTCGCGCCTCGAGTTGAAAATGAAGGTGCTATAGAACTCCATTGTGCATTGATGGACCGACCGAAGTCGGGCAGTCAATGCGACGTGCAGTGGGCCCCTCACAATGTTGTTGAAGCGGTCCAGTTGGTTCACCATGGTTAGCAAATCAGTACATGCCCGCCTTGGGTACTCTTCGGGTCTTGTTTGTAGGACCTCGTAGCGTGCCCTAGCGTCAAGTTCGTTTGCGTTAAACCGTGTGAATTTAGACATCTGAAAAGAATACAGCAAAAGTTAGTGCGAAACAAGGAAATTCTGATTGAAAACTGCAAACAGTGGGCTGGACACGGCCCCGTGTTCAGCGGACACGGCCCCGTGTCCAGGCGTCTATAACCCAAAAATTCCATTTTTCGTCCCGGTTTCGAAAACCTGAAAATTTTTAGCCCAATAGTAGCGGTTTCCCCCGAAAATGAAACCCTAAGTGTCATTTTTCCCATAACAAACCGTTTACCCTTTCAATTTCGTGTTTTTCGGTTCAAGAACAAGGGTTTGGGTTTTTAGTTGGAAATCGGACGAATCTATCAACAATACATGTCTATTTACTTTCTACTACTCTATTCTAAACTACTACTAACAATTTTCATCAAAAATTTTGAGTTCGATCCGGATGAACATGAAGAACCCTAGATTTTTCCCCAATTTTTGATGTTTTAACTACATGCAAGTAACTAATCTAACTACTAAGAAGGATAGAATCATACCTTGACGTTGTTAGATTTGGTGGTGACGTTGAAAATCCGCAGAAAATCGCCTCTAACCAGAGAGTTTTCGGCTAAACGGGGCGTGTGGAATGGTGTAACTGATAGGAAAAGAGGGTTTTATCCCGTCAGTCGCCTCGACACGGCCCCGTGTCCAGCGGACACGGCCCCGTGCCGGGCGAAGTTTCTGAAATTTTTTTTTTTTTTTTTTTTTGTGCTCGTGTGCATGCCCCTTATTTCCGAAAAATGATTTACCGGTTTTTAAACGTACACTTACTTGTAACACGTCGGGTACGAGTTTATTCGTTAACCGTTTGAAGTGAGATCTCCTCTTCCTCATCCTCAATGGATCCTCGGTAGAGTTTCAGCCGTTGGCCATTGACTTTAAATGGTGTCCCATTTCGAGTTTTAATTTCTACCGCACCGTGTGGAAAAACATGGGTGACGGAAAAAGGTCCTGACCACCTAGATTTCAACTTACCAGGAAATAATCGAAGTCGTGAATTAAACAATAGAACTTGGTCTCCAACCCGAAATTCATTAGATTTAATATATTTATCATGCAAATTTTTCATTCTTTCTTTATAAATTTCGGAGTTAGAATATGCATAATTCCTAAGTTCGTCTAATTCGTTTATTTGACAAAATCGATTTTTACCGGCATTTTCCAAATCTAAGTTTACGTTTTTTATTGCCCAGTAGGCTTTGTGAGCTATTTCTACTGGCAAGTGACAACTTTTTCCATAGACGAGTTTATATGGGGTTGTGCCTATAGTGGTTTTATAAGCAGTTCGAAAAGCCCATAAAGCGTCGTCTAATTTATCGGCCCATTCTTTTTTATTTATTCCTACGGTTTTTTCAAGTATTCGTTTTAAACCTCGATTAGTCACTTCGGCTTGCCCATTTGTTTGAGGATGATATGCTGTTGAGACCCGGTGATAGACCCCATACCTTGTTAATATTTTTTCGAGTTGATGATTGCAAAAATGGGTACCTCTATCACTTATCAAAGCCTTTGGTGTCCCGAAACGAGAGAACAGCTTTTTCAGAAATTTTACCACCACTCTCCCATCATTTGTTGGAAGAGCCTCGGCCTCTGCCCATTTAGACAAGTAATCTACTGCCACAAGTATATATTTGTTTCCCTTTGAAGGTGGGAAAGGTCCCATGAAATCGAGTCCCCACACATCAAAGATTTCACAGACGAGAATGCCATTTTGAGGCATTTCGTTTTTGGAAGAAATATTACCTGATCTTTGGCATGCATCACATGTCTTTACAAGGTTTTGAGCATCCTTGTAAATGGTCGGCCAGTAAAATCCTGAATCAAATACCTTTCGTGCGGTACTTGCGGCACCATGATGTCCTCCGTATGGACCTTCATGACAATGATGGAGAATTCTTCGTGCTTCATTACCATAGACACACCTTCGGATGAGCTGATCAGCACACATTTTGAAAAGATAGGGGTCTTCCCAAAAGTAATGCTTTACATCAGCAAAGAATTTCTTTCTTTGATGATGTGGCCATCCTTTGGTGACTACACCGCTAGCTAAGAAATTAGCGTAGTCGGCATACCATGGTTCTTGTCTACTCTCTATCATTTCCAAGGATTCCGTGGGAAATTTCTCGTTGATTTGCTCGTCCCTGGTTGTCTCCAAAGCTGGGTCTTCTAAGCGTGAGAGATGATCCGCAGCAGTGTTTTCTGCTCCTCTTTTGTCCTTGATTTCAATGTCGAATTCTTGGAGGAGTAGAATCCATCTTATCAAACGGGGTTTTGCGTCTTGCTTCTTGAAGAGGTACCTGATGGCTGCATGGTCTGTATAAACTACTGTTTTAGAAAGAACAAGATAAGAACGAAATTTATCAAAAGCAAATACCACCGCTAGTAATTCTTTTTCTGTAGTTGTATAATTTTCTTGCGCATCATTAAGAGTTTTACTAGCATAATAGATTGGGTGGAAATGTTTTTCTTTTCTTTGTCCCAAGACTGCTCCAACAGCGAAGTCACTTGCATCGCACATGATTTCGAAAGGAAATTTCCAATCTGGCGCTATCATGATAGGTGCATTGACTAGCATTTCCTTGAGGGTTAGAAATGCTTGATTGCATTCCTTGTCAAAGATGAAGGGTGCATCTTTTTCAAGTAATTTTGTTAGAGGCCTTGAAATTTTTGAAAAGTCTTTGATAAACCTTCTATAAAATCCGGCATGTCCTAGGAAACTTCTGATTGCTCGCACGGAGGATGGAGGAGGTAATCGAGAAATAGTCTCTATTTTTGCTCGATCAACTTCCATTCCTTCGCTTGAGATTTTGTGACCGAGTACTATTCCCTCTGTTACCATGAAATGGCATTTTTCCCAATTAAGGGCGAGGTTAGTTTCCTCACATCGGGATAGCATTCGTTCAAGATTATCGAGGCATTGGTCATATGAGTCTCCAAAGATGGAAAAGTCATCCATGAAGACTTCCATTGTCTTTTCGATCATATCATGGAAAATGGCGACCATACAACGTTGGAATGTTGTAGGCGCATTACATAGACCGAATGGCATGCGTCGATATGCAAAAGTTCCGTAGGGACATGTGAAAGTTGTTTTCTCTTGGTCTTCTGGTGCTATCGGTATTTGAAAGTAACCTGAAAAACCATCTAAGAAACAATAAAATTTATGACCGGATAATCTTTCTAACATTTGATCAATGAAGGGTAAAGGAAAGTGGTCTTTCCTAGTTGCTTCATTTAATCTCCTATAATCTATACAGACTCTCCATCCTGTGACGGTTCTCGTTGGTATTAATTCATTTTTCTCGTTAATTATTACCGTCATACCTCCTTTCTTTGGGACTACTTGAACGGGACTTACCCACGGGCTATCGGAGATAGGGTAGATTAGTCCGGCGTCGAGTAGTTTGATGACTTCATTCTTAACCACTTCTTGAACATTGGGGTTCACTCTTCGTTGTGGTTGAATTACCGTCTTGTAGTCATCATTCATTAAAATTTTGTGTGTGCACATGGAAGGGCTTATTCCTTTAATATCTACAAGCTTCCAAGCGATCGCGTTTTTGTGTTTTTTAAGTAAGTTAACTAATTTCTCCTTTTCTATATTACCTAATTTAGATGAAATAATTACAGGTAAACTACCATCTTTGCCTAGAAAAGCATATTCCAAACCTTTAGGAAGTTCTTTGAGCTCAATGGGTGGGTCTTTAGAAGACACCTTATTTTGTGGCTCCTCTAGATCAAGAACCTTAAAAGTTTGTTTTATGGCTATCTCTTCCTCGACAAAGTGGTCCTCTTCGTTAGTTGTATCGGGCGGTTCAGCTTCATCTTCAATTAGGGGGTCATTGTTACCAAAAGGATATTTCATTGAGCGCTCAAGGTCTATGCTCCTTTTGAATGCTCCTAATTGAAGAGGTAGATTGTTGCTTTTCCGGTTTTTCAAAGCTCTATGAGTTTGTACAAAAGGTTTTCCCAAGACTAAAGGGGCGTCATCTAAGATGACGAAGTCGGTTGGGATTACCATTTGATTTGTTTGAACCAAAACATCTTCAACTACACCGATTGATTTTATTACTTTCCGATTGGATAGAAAAATGGGTATTTGAAGTGGAGAAAAATCACTAATACTTAATTTTTCAAAAATGTAGTTAGGCATTATGTTAACACAAAGATCTTTATCGATGGTGATATTGCTAATAAATGAATTTTGAAAGAAACATGGAACCGGTGTAATGTTAATTTCAAAAGGGTCTTCTTTTATTAGCGAGGTTTGATCATTAGTTAACTTAACGCTTACTAAGTCCTTGATTTTAGCACTAGTGTTTAACTCTTTTAAAAACTTAGCATGAGGGGTTATTAAACAATGGTTTTCGAAAGTAGGTGATAAGAGGTTAATTTCTTCAAAATTAGACTCTTCTTGCATTTTATCATTATCGGACTCACCATTTTCGTTGTTTAACTCATGTGTCGGTTTTTTACTTTCTTGTTCTTCCATTTTTACACTTTCAACTATCTCTACGTTATTATCATTTTTTAGCTCTTCTCTTGCGCGGGATTCCTCTTCCCTTGCGCGAGATTCTTTTATGCAACGTTCGATAGTTTTAATGTGTTCTAATATCCTATTGGTCACTTCGGTGAGATTGAAAGAATTTGGATCCTCAAAGCTTGAATCCGGTTGTTCGATCCTTGGTTCCTCATAGTACTCATATGAAGTAGATGGTTCACACCATTGTTCTTCATTGTAAGTATATAATGGATAAGGGTCGAAACTTTGTTCTTCATAGTACTCATATGAGGTGGGTTGTTCATGCCATGGTTCCTCATAATAAGAGTATGAAGGTGGTGGCTCATATGTTGAATCTTCAAAGTATGAGTATGAAGGCTCATACCTTGGTTCATCAAAATATGAGTATGAGGGAGGAGGTTCATACCTTTGGTCTTCATAGGATGTGTATGAAGTTGATGGCTCGTACCTGGGCTCCTCATAGTAGTTGTATGAATTGGATGGTTGATATGAAGTATTATATTGAACCGAGCGTGCGTTACGACAATTAGTGCAATAATTACCCCTATAATCATCCTCATCATAGGTGTAGTTGTAACCTCTTGAGTATTGATCCATAAGAATCACTCAACAGATCACAACTGAGTCTCGGGACCAGAAAACAAAAATAAGACGGAAACAGAAGCTGGACACGGCCCCGTGTTGAGTGAACACGGCCCCGTGTTCAGGGTCTGTATCTGGGCGTTTTAATTAAAGTTGCTGGTCACGTTGAGCACGGGGGCGTGTTCAGTGAGCACGGCCCCGTGTTCAGACTCTGTATCTGGGTATCTACTCTAAAAATATGCAGCACGGGGGCGTGTTCAGTGAGCACGGCCCCGTGTTCAGGCTACTGTAAATGCAAAACTAAACTAAAATGCAGAAAAATGCGCGCGTTTTGAAAAGGTTTTGAAAAATAGATTAGGCCGTCGATTTTAAGCTTTCTTAAAATCCTTGTGTCCCCGGCAACGGCGCCAAAAACTTGATGCGTGTGTAGTGTAATATATTTTTGATATATAATTAAGCCCTTTTTACACTTTTAGCCAAGTTTTAAATTTATAAAACACGATATTCACTAACACTAAACACACATATGGGCAAGTGCACCCATCGTGGACGTAGTATAGTGTTGGTAAGATACCGAGGTCGTCCAAGGACACAAGAGCTTTTAATACCGGTTTATCCTCAACGTCTAACCAAATCAAAAAGTTAGAAAAATGTTTTAAACTAAGAAAAATAAAAACTAACTAAATGCTGAAAATAAAAATAAAATAAAAACAGATAGACAAGATGAATCACTTGGATCCGACACGTGTATTAGTATAACCTTTGATTATTTTCGCACTTTTGCACTTGTTTAAGAGATTATCTTAGTTATTGTAGTAGGCCCCTCTTTTGAAGGCGACGTTACCCTCAACCCAGTAGTTTGAGTCAGCAAGGATACAATCCTAAAGGGTCGGATTATTGATAGATAATGAATTAAGTTATTAATGCAAATTGTGGTAGGCCCCGCTTCTGGCGGTGACGTTACCCTCGGCTAAGTAGTCTGAGTCAGCAGGGATACAGTCCTAAATAGCTGGGTTATAGTATTAATAGTAGTTAACTTATGAGGGGGTCAAAGAGTTTGGATCCCCGCCATCCAATACCTATGGGCATTGAAGGAGATCCTACTAAATTTGACCCAGGTCCCAAGCAGGACCTCTAAACGCTGAACAAGGGCAAGACCCTTACCAAACCGTTCCCTTAACCCCCGACCAGGTAGCCAACATACCTCCATATAGACCGTGGAGATATGAATGGTGAAAATCTTTTATTTTATATAGACAGTAAAATAATGCCAAGACACCACGGACAAACGATAAGGAAAGATCACCTTCAACATAAGTAACTAGTTATTAAAGTCATTAACACAAAACCAAATAAAAAGTGCAAAAGATTAAAAATAAAAAGTATTATACTAAACACTTGTCTTCACCAAGTGATGTAAGAGACTTAGGCAAACATGGCCTTGATTGTCAAGAACTCTTACGATCAATCTTGGATCCCGAGACGACTCACACACTCTACGATGGACAATGGATGATGGTGGTGGATGATGGTGTTATGGTGGTGGTGGGTGGTGGATGAGGTGTGAGAGAGGTGGTGTGCCAAGGGATGAGAGAGAATGAAGCCAAGCTCCTCTATTTATAGGCTGAACAGAAGGCTGGACACGGCCCCGTGTCCGCTGGACACGGCCCCGTGCCCGCTGGACACGGCCCCGTGCCCGCCTGACACTCTCTCTCCTCATTAATTGTAATTGCGAATTACAATTAATGCGCCTGCTGTACTTTCACCACGCCCCCGTGCCCGCTGGACACGGCCCCGTGGTGGGCAATGGAAGCTTCTACTGGTTTGTCTTTTCTGCTGCTTCCTGGGCACGCCCCCGTGTTCGCTGGACACGGGGCGTGTTCAGACTCTGTTTCTTCTCTTTTGCCTTGGGAGATGCCGTTGAGGGTCCGGGCAGTCTACTTTTGTTCCTTTTCTTGTATTTATGGTAGAATTAGTGGTCTTTTTGCTTCTTTTGTGATTTTGAGCTCATTTCATCCTGAAAATACAAAAGGAAGACAAAAACACTCTTTTTCCAACATTAGTACTAAAAAAGGGTTAGTTTTATGCCTTAATTGATGTGTTTTATATGTTGCATTTTACACACATCAACAGCTCTTAAATGTTGCTCGTGCTCAGCCTTCGTCTTTGAATAAATCAAGATGTCGTCGATGAATACAATCACGAACTTATCCAGGTACGGCTTACAAACTCGATTCATCAGATCCATGAACACTGCAGGTGCGTTTGTCAGACCAAACGGCATAACGAGAAACTCGTAGTGTCCATATCGAGTTCTGAAGGCTGTCTTCGGGATACTTTCCTCTTGTATCCGTAGTTGATGATATCCAGATCGAAGATCGATCTTTGAGTAGAAACTTGAAACTTGTAGTTGGTCAAACCGATCATCGATTCTTGGCAAAGGATACCTATTCTTGATCGTCAGCTTGTTCAACTCTCTGTAGTCGATGCACATACGGAAACTACCGTCCTTCTTCTTGACAAACAAAACTGGAGCTCCCCAAGGCGAGAAGCTTGGTCTGATAAATCCCTTGTCTAACAACTCTTGAAGTTGTGTCGACAGTTCCTGCATCTCAGACGGAGCAAGTCTGTAGGGTGCCTTAGCCACAGGCGCGGCGCCTGGAACTAAGTCTATGCGAAACTCCACTTGCCTTTGAGGCGGCAAGCCAGGCAAGTCTTCTGGAAAGACTTCTGGGTATTCCCTCACGACAGGGATGTCTTCGATCTTCGGCTCAGCAGCCTTTATATCCACAATGTGTGCCAGAAAGGCAACACATCCTTTCTGCAAACACTTCCTTGCTTTCAGGCAGCTAATCATCCTCAACGGCGTCTCACGCTTCTCCCCATGAACAACAATGGTCTCACCATCATTGGTCGGAATACGAATTATCTTCTCGTGACAAACTATCTCTGCTTTGTTACTTGATAACCAATCCATCCCTACTACCACGTCGAAGCTTCCCAACTGGACCGGTAGTAGATCGAGAGCAAACTCACGCTCTCCCAGCTCGATTACGCAACCTCGAATCACCTCGTTAGCTTCTACTAACTTCCCATTCGCTAATTCGATCGAGTACGGAATATCTAACTTATTAGCAGCTAAACCAAGCATGTTTCTAAATTCTAGCGATACGAAGCTATAATCGGCACCAGTATCAAACAAAACGGATGCATAGCGTTGGTTTACAGGGAACGTACCAGTGACAACATTGGGATCCTGGCGCGCTTCCCTGGCTTCCATGTTAAAAACTCTTCCGCGTGCCTGGTTTAATTCTGGGCAATTCCTCTTGTAATGCCCAACATCACCGCAGTTAAAACATCCGGGCCTCTGCCCGTTCCTACCATTGTTTCCAGCTTGATTGTTTCCCTGATTTCGATTCATGGCGCCCGCTTGATTAGCATGATTGGCACGGTTTCCATCACCTCCCTGGTTTCCTTGTGGGCGGTTCCCAGCACCACCACGGTTGTTCCTATTCCCATATCCTCCTTGGCCTCCCCGGCCAGCAGTGGCCCAA